>NW_023596545.1:34228635-34276141 GCF_011947565.3 Pollicipes pollicipes | reverse complement strand
GAGAGAGAGGAGAGAGAGAGAGAGAGAGAGAGAGAGAGAGAGAGAGAGAGAGAGAGAGAGGATGAGGGGGAGGGGGCAAATTTAGCATGCCTTTTCCTACAGTTTTCCAGGATAACTTCCAAACGGTGTGGGATGGTGATGGCAATCTTTAGATAATTGTGGACAATTAGATGCCAAGGCCATTGACCTGTAGTAAGTCGAACTCAGGTCATGATTTCCAGGCAAAGGTTATCCTTGGGTCAGCTTCCAAGCTCATACGGAAACAAAATTTTAGCCAATGCCATGACACATTGAGATGATATCATACACTACTTTGCGATTGAGATGATGCTTTCAATAAATTTCATCAACATAGGGTCAGTTGTTAAGGTCAGGTAAAGGGCAAAATCAAACAGCTTTTTGACCGTACAACTTGTTTCATGGTATAGTTCTTACGGTCGCCTCCAATTCTTAAACAACAAAGAGAGCGACACATTTCTTATCTTTATTTGATGATGGTCAGCGGAGGCCGATGGTCTCAGATGACTTAAATCATCCTTTAAACTGAGGAAGTTCCGGCAGGGGTGGGTCTTGACACTGATTTTAAATTAAGACACTGAATAACTGATAACAATAATTTTTGAAAGGTGTTTAGGTTATAGCCGGTTGCATGCAACTCATGAAAAGGCCCTCATCATGAGTAAGCCTGAGGACACTTACGAGACTCATTTTTAGTTGTGCTTGCCTGTTGATGCATTATCTTGGACTTGTTTGATGTTGACTGACCCGAAAGTAACAATCTAGAATCTAGGATTTTTTCACAAACGAACCCATTTAGATTTTTGCTCACCCTGTCAATTTGGGGTCCTTAGCTCCCGCCGGCACAAACATCGACGTGATTGACTCATAGCTTACGGGCTCTTCCTTCCATCGTTTTTACTTGCAACAGCCGTTCGAGAGAACATGTACTACAAACGCATGCAGCAACATCACGTTTGCCGGTGCAGCATACCCAGGCGCATTTTGCACCCCCGACCGAGTAAAAACAAGTGTGTTTTACTTGGTCACCGTGCTTAAAAGATCTATTATCGCCTTGTGTCGTTGGGCTATAAGTTAACATCGGTGTCCGCTCGAGACCTACAAGTCTTGCGCAAAGCTCACATGTTTCTCGCCGTCTGGCTGACGGAGCTAGAAGACCTGACAAGTGCTCTCGTTAGGATGGGTATGCTGTTAATAACAGGCGATGCCTCATGTCAACGCCTACATAAGTGTCTGGAGGTGTGCGTGGGTGTGTCCTTGTGTCCCGTCCACTTTCCATAAGAACAGAATCGCCGCACCTTCTCGCTCTCCGGCTCCGGCTCATCCGGCAGGTACCTTTGCCTGTCCGCCAGAGTCGGTTCGAGAAGACGACAGATTGGCGATTCGGCGCCACTTGACCTGCGAATCGACCCAGCTTGACCCGCGCCTTGACCTCGCTGACACGACATTTGACCCTCTGGACCCGACAGCACAGGGCAATCGCATGCATTATCTAAAAACTGCTGGACAAAACCTGCGATGATATGTGAGCCCATACCGCCCATGTCACCCTTTTTGTCTCTTCAGTTTTTGCTCGAGCACAAAAAGAGTAGAATACGCAGAGAGCTACCTTATAAACAGACTGGGACAGGTGGGTGCCGTATGTGTGCGTGTATGTATGCATGCGTTACTTCCATACAACAACCAACAATGAAGCGTGGCTCTTACAGCTCCGTGTCAAAAGTACGGGCGACAAAAGCGGGCATGTACAAAACATGACACGCAACACCAATTCACCGGCTACCAATAGCATTATCGCTCAAGCAGGTGCGCTCTCACCCCGCGCTTGAAGCGCTGCCGTGTCAGTGGTGTGTTGTCGGCTGGCAGAGCGTTACACAATGCTAGCGCTCGGCACCCGAGACGCCTCCTTTGGGCCTCCTCGGTTCTCTGTCCAGGCAGGTGCAGGAGCGCGCCCTGCCGAAGGTATCCTGCTATCAGGTCGTCAAATCTGGCGAAGCGAGTCAAGTCAGTTGTTCCACATATTACCAGATCAAAACACATTTTAGTTCACTTGATGAAAGCTTCGGTGGATCAAAAAAACATTTACATGCTTTGCAGCATTTGCATTAAGCATATTGAAAAGCGTCACGAGGATTGAGGGCTGGGATTGTGGAATGCAGGGAGGCATTTTTTTCCGATTACTATCGCCATAAATATGCTCTATTCCAATGACACAAATTTTTCGTCCATGAAACTGGTTTCGTGACTGGCTAAGTGCCTTAATGCACAGCTCGTGGACTTTAGGCGGTTAACTGACCCCGTCATTTTTTTTTTTGTCCGAACACTTGGTGCGGGTGGTCTCATGCTAAAGTAGCTGCTGAGCAGTGTTTGGTTCGTGCGCCCTGAAGCATTGCATCGAAGACAAGGGGGCATCCAGCATTCAGTGCGAGGGGGTCAAACCAAATGTTTCGCGCCGGCCTGTGTCGAGAGAAGAAAAATGGTGGCATTTTTGCTGTGGTGGGACAAAAGACCCGTTGGCCTCTCTGATCCGCCAGTGACCCCTGATCACATCGCCTCGGGCGGCTGCCCAGCGACCCGCCGCTGTCCGCTGGGTCGACGACTCCGAAGTTTATCCGCCAGACCATGATGGTGCGGCCCGACCTCGTTAGAATCTTTTGGCACCGTCTGTATTCTCGTGATGGGGAGCTTCTGCATCCTCGTGATGGGGAGCATCTGCATTGGAAACTACACTGCACACTCTAAAAATCGTATGCTTATTGAATGTTGAGAACGGGCGAGACATTGCACCACCTATAGGCATGTCATCTGGTATCTACGTGAGCATTCGAAACCACACCTCTCGGGACGCTGTTTCGCAGTCCTATATGTAGAAGTGTGGTGTTTAAAACACGCACCCGCCGCTGTTGTTCCGTTTAGATCGTTCCACGACAAAGGACCAATGTAAAGTTTAATCCATGATGACAAGACGATCCTCGGTCTGCGAGGCTGCAGGCTGCTGACTCCGATGGAGCCGCTGTCCTGGGAACTTGACAGCTTGTCGGGAGAATGTATGTGCGTACTGGTTGCGTTGCCCGGCCTGCAGTGATCGCCGGGCTTGTCATGCACGTGCCAGCGCCTCCTTCGATGTGTAGTTGGCGATCACGGAGTATTGGACGCATATCCCGGACGAAATGATGTCAGGAGAACGACTCTGAGTCCAGCTCTCGGCAGGAAAAGTTGACCACCAAGCGGGCCCATATCAACCAGGCTTTGCCTGATTGATGTCAATGATCTTTCAGTCGATGATCTCGTTGATCCTGCCCTGGAAACTATACTGCTTCGGTCAGGCGTTTCCACAGAAAGATGCGTTCCAGCTGACTTCTCACAATTCAAATGCATCTCCCATGTGAACACATTCATCTATCGGCAATGCAGCGATGTTGAATGCTTTCCAGGTGATGTGTCTTCGAGGTTCCCCGTTGTCACTGTTGTCACCCGATCAATGTGGTGGTGATGGGATGAGGCCGCTGGGTGGCATCAGTAACAGTGCGAGCGTTACTTAGTATTGGCAGGTTAGGCGTACGCAAGGGAGCCTTGGCCAGGCCAGTTCTCAATTGACATTCTCAAAGAGGGCAACGGCGACCATTTTGTAATGTCAGTTCTTCCAGTCACAATTACCTTGGGCTTCGGCCGCACCCGCTCTTCGTCTTCCGTTAATGGGCCTCACAAGTAGAGCTGAGTACGGCAACAGTGATGCAAGATGAACCAGTGCCTAATTTCTTCTTGGGTCATCTCCGTATGTACCGGTATTGATATAAATTATCTACGCATTTACCCAACACACACGTTTCAAATGTCCACGTGCTTTGGACGCTAGGCCACGCCAAACTGTGGTGCACCTTATATGAAACCCCATCTCGTTTCTAGGAACCCAAAACTATTGAGCACTGGCAAGGTTGTAGCAGATAGGAATAAGAAATTAAATGGACGAGTACAATAACGTGCACGCTATTACTTTAGAAATTACCTTATTACAGGCTACACGTCATTCCGTCCTTAATTTGATGAGCATTGCTTTACACCGGTCCAGATGCGGGGCGCCATCCCGAGTTTCGTTTTCTTTACAGCACCCTGACTCCAACCACTGAAATCAAAGCAACAACGCATTTCTGTCCTGAACTTACACGATATAGTCACCAATCCAAGGTGACTGCCGTCACTCAAGCGTACCGGTAGGAACACGAGGGCTTCGATTCCCCGTCATGTTTGGTCCGGGTGGCACCCTGGAGGGATGTCTAGAGGACTAAGGTCCGGCAGGTGTAGTAACCTTGGTTTTGTAATAACAGATCTTGGTTTCTAGCAGGCTCGTGAAGCATGTGAACAACCTGTGGTGTCTGGGACGAGTGCTAAGCTCTGCCCACCAAAGTATTGAAGTACCGCGCATGTGTTTTCATGTCTGAATTGCTGGGTTTCCCTGGAAAAACACTTAACTACCTTTGAAAGCAACATTACTCGTGCCTGCTGTACATAAGTTAAATGGTCCTTAATAAAACGTGCCCCTTTTGGCTGGGAATTATTCAACTCGTTAGCACTGAATCGAAACTCTTATGCCCAACTATGCTCATAATTTGTCCAATGCGCTGGCTTTACAGCACAGCCCCGCAGGCGGCCAAGTTTATCAGGAAGAGGCGAATTTAGAGCGTCGTCTGTGACCTGTGGTCCATAATTGATTCCGTCTGCAACTTGCGGAAGTCAACCAAACAGAAAATTGTCAATTTCTCTTACTTCACGTGCTGCAACTAACGGCACAGGGCTGTCCCGCCTCCCCCCGGTTCCCGGGGCACATGGTCGTGTGATCATATGCGGTCGTTGCCAGAATGCAATGTTCTCGATGGAATGGTATCTGTGCCACCCTACGCGTCCGTCGGGCGACCGTTACGTCTGACGTTAAGTTGTGGACACCAGGGGAAGCATAGGCCCGTCTTGTCGTGGATTATGATCATCCCGTGTAGCGGGACGAGGTCGACACCCAACCGGGTGAGGTCACCGATAGGTGATACCAACGAGTATTGTGGTATGTGGGAGACATTATGTGTTGGGTGAGCACAGTGGACGTCGCTATAGGTTAGCTGCACTGTGGCTTTTACTGTGTTGTGTTTTACTTTTACTGCACTGTGGCACTGTGTTGAACAACAGTATGGGTGTCATCTAAAAATAAACGATGGCTAGTGTAGCTACTGTTTGGCGGCTGACGGCATATTGCCAGTCATGAATGGGCAGATTGCCCCCGTCGTGAATTGATGCAGCTGTCCCGAGCCATGGTGGGGACGTTATAGCGTGCAACCCGACAGCCGATCTTTCTCGCTCTTCGTGATCCGTCCCTCCCTGGACGCTTGTCCCTTTCCGTCAGTCGGACCGCCGTCACCTTGATGGATAGCACCAAATCACCACAACCACCGCGCACCGGATCACCACGACCATCGCAGAAGTGTTAACTAGTCTGGGCCACTCGGCCGCGGCCAGCCGGCTGATAGCCGGGGCCCTGAGGTGCGGGTTATCACGTTTGTGTTCCACTGCACGGGGCTCGGGTCATCAACTGAAGAAAACAACAGGGCAACTACTGCCAGCTTTTTCTAGCGGCGCCGAAGACAGCGACGAGCGCGACACCCGGACTTTGGCTGAATTTTGTTACGCCCATACACTTTCTGTCAAGTTACTGGGATGCTCGGTCTTTTTGCTAGCTTATCCGACACGGTTTGTAGTAATTCGTTGAAGTTTCCAGACGTTTCTCAAGGACGTGGACTAGCTTTGGAGCTGGTTATCTGATGATAATGCTGCATATTGTGTCAAATTTCCGGTACGTGGCACGGGCATGGGGCGATTTTACGTTTCCATAATCGGAGAGACATCCAGCGAAAATTGGCGATCGTGCTGAATCATTGTCCCTCAAAATGTTGCGCCCTGCCTCGTATTTGCACGACTGAATGATGGGCTGTTACGGGATAGGTACACGTAGGTTAATTATTTCACACGCTAGTGCAGACATACAAGAAATGCGTTTTAAGATTTAAATATAAAATTTGCACTTAAGGCTATACAGGCATAAGCAATATATATATGTATATATATATATATATATATATATATATATATATATATATATATATATTTATTTATATATGCATATATATGTATATATACGGCCTCATGTTTTCAAAAGGGGTGCAGAGGAATATAACCTCAACGTTGATGATAAGTGTCGGGTGAACCTTTGTACTCTAGCTGTCATTGATTCTCCATTGCTCAGCTTGGCTCAGTTCAGTTTATTGGAAGCAATGCTCGAAGTAAGTTTCGCTATTTCCCTTCAGAAAATAACGGAAACACTACAGCTAGGTTGAATATTACGCAGGACATCCAAGTATGAAATATATGCACGGAAGTTGAAACGTCAAGTGTACAGCTAACTGGCTTGTTGTGCGGTTATAGCGGGCTGTCATTAGCTGACTTTGGCTAATGACTACTTTAACCTTTTCATCTATGATTTTTCCCTGCCTATTACATAACACAATTCCTTCGGGTCTGCACAACCTATTCACCTGCTTCTTTACGTTTGTTTCATCTTCCTAGCTGGGAGTGCCGCGACTTGATTTTATGTTTTCTGGTGTTAACGCACGGTTTACTGCGTCGCTGGGATTGAGGGAGGGGCACCCCTGGTTACCTGTTCTTGGGTAACGGCATAGGGGAAAAAATCGATATGTCATGCAGATAACACACAAATCTTAACGACAAGCTTTCCTCATATATTACGTATTGCAGTCTTGAAAGGGCTCGGTGCGGTGATAATGCGAAAAGAATATGGCAGGCGACTCTATGCAGAGGCTGCGCGATATGAAAGGACGCTCTACATCAAAGCGAGCCTGAACTTGCGGACGCGGAGCCTGCCCTTGTGAGAGGCACGTGTTTCACGCGAGGACACGACGACACGCTCTGCAAGCAGCGCCCAGTTCTCGATAGGCGTGCCCTCCCGCGTCAATAGCTGTCAAGGCATTGACGCGGAACTGCAGGATGTATCTATTTGGGGTAACGATCAATGGCCACACATATAGCGGCGTGGCACACGAAGAACTGTAAGTCCAAAGTGTGACACCTGTCGTGACCTAGAGCCTGCCGTGAAGTGAAGTAGCGATCTCATGCAACTCTTCACCGACGAAGAACTGACCCCAAGTGTCTGACCTTACCCCAGCCCCAGCCATCGACCTCGACCCGTGCCCAGGCTCGTGCTGACCTTGAGCGACAACCGACAGGCGGAGAACGCGCTGACTACATACGCGCCGCACGCCTGCGTCGTCGTCTACTCCATCACCGACCAGGCTAGCCTCAAGTCAGCCGAGGACACGCTCAGCTTCCTCTGGCGAGAGGGATTCATCCGGGATAACTCGGTCATCCTGGTCGGCAACAAGAGCGACATGGTGCGCGCGCGCGTGGTCACCATCGAAGGTGAGCCTAGCGAGCGCCCTCATCCCCGTGCCAGGCGCCATTCGGGGTCAACCCACGCGTCTGGAGCGCATCGGTCACCGTGTCCCGCTGTCTGATGGCTGTGTCTGGGGCTCTAGGTACTTACTTATCTCTGGGCTGCAGGTAACTAGGAGCAAGTAAGCAAGTGAGCTAGATAATGTATCAGTACAGTGCCGGCGCCGATCATTTCTCTGGAGCGGCTTGGGGTCCGGCAGCTTTGATGTGCAATTCTGTACATAGCTCTTCGCCTTGCTGTTTGTTTTTTTGTAGTAAAAAATGACAGGACACAATCAGTCGACAGTCCCAGCAGTGGATGAGTGGAAGATGATAAATGATGTGCCCTGAAAGCGACAAGAAAGAAAAACAATCCTGACATGCGTAAACCATGTTGGGAGGCAGTTACTTTTTATTGATGGTGTTCAGCATGTAATTCATTAACACTTTGATAGGTGAACCATGCCACATGCTCGAGACTCAGGCGGGGTGTCAGTCATGGCTGTCACACCAGAGCGTCAATCATGAACGTCGCAAACGGTATAAAATATTGGAGTTATCGCTACAGTGACATTTTCCATTAAATGGTTCCGTTGCGAACGACGTGTACCGCCGTTCGTATCCACTTGCTGCAACTGCATCAGAATCGCGCTTGGCTTTGGGCTCCGCACACCTCAGTCGCGGTTTTTATATAAAATGGTCCCAGCAACTCGGCTTTCTGTGCACGAGCGGTGTCGTCGCTGTCATGTTGTGGCCCTGTTCCCTTGCGAGCGGCGCTCCGCGACATGCGGCGCGGGTTATGACGCGTCCGGCTATTGACGTACGGCTGTGGCGTGGGGTGAGGCGCGTTGGGGGAAAAGTTCAACCGGAAATTGTTTTGGAGCTGAAATGTGTGCACAACATGACAAAAGGAACTACGCTTCAACGCTTTGACAGTGGGTTTACGTCCTTAAAGACCGTTGTTCGTCATTATTATCGGAAAGACTGTAGGCGCCACCTGTAAGCCCAACAAAGGCAAGCTCTCCAAATGTCACGCACTTGGGTCAGAATAATGCAAAAGTGAGGCTTTCACAATACAATGGCTAATTGACACATATATCAGCGTATTTACATTTCATCGCAGGCAGCTCCTAATGTAAAATGTCATTTATAGTGGTACGGGCAACTAATGCAGAGTTTGAAGAAGCAGGGAAAAGATATGGGAAAAATGCTGCCCTCAACGAAATAAAGAATTGCTTTTGGTTGCAAATAAAGGCTTCTGGTTTCTTGATCATCCCTAGCTCCTTTCTTAGAACAATCAAAGATTGACCATAAAGCAGACGCATCAATAAACTCAGTCCACTGTCAATTTTCGTATAGGACAGCATATCTTACGTCCACACGTGCAAAAATACTCCGGTTGAAAAGTAAAACATATTCATTTGTAATGTTGCTCTGCAAGAGCATAGTCAGGCTCCTGCCGTTTGAGAACGGAGTGACAGCCACCCGAAGCATATCTCAGTCATCAAGCTTAACCAGCCCACAAAGGGCACGGTCGGCGAACCCCCTGACCGTCATGAGTGACCGCATCAAGGGTGACGTGGAGCTGCAGCCCCAACTCTCGGGGCGACGAGGTCGTCACTGGCACTGCGCGCGAGGAGTAAACGAAAACATGCTGAGAGTCGTAACCATACGGTAAACACCCCTGGCTGTTTTCATGTTGTGAAAGTCAGCCGGCTGATCCATTTAAGGCTCTCGATATCGTATGAAGTTTAAAATTCTGACGCTATAAGCCGGGTGAACATCACGCCGCTCTGAGGTCAACTGTTCGCCGATTGAAAACGTGACGCGATGGCGAGGCTGCCCCCAGATTGTGCTGAATTGGATATCACTGCTGAGTGTATGACAACCAATTCGATATGACACTAATGGCAGGATCGGAACGTCTTCATCATCCGTAATGAGCTTATCTGCTTGCAACCGTGCTTAATTTCCCCGTTTCCTGGTACCTGCTGCTGGAAGAAAGTAAGCCATTAGGTTTCTTCTCGCTTTAGGTTCACCTTCGCGCATGACTCAGTTGTCATTGCTGAGGAAAGAGCTTATTTCAGGAATGCGTAGAACACGTGTGGTTAGCATTGCAATACAGCTGGATGCGTGCTCACATTGCAGTGCCATTGCAAGTGACAGGTGTCACTGTAGGTGTCCGGGACACAAAGAGTGACACTGTCGAGTCCCGTGCTGCTTTGACCAGTGTAGTAGCCAAATCAGTATGCACACTGTCAAAGGACACCCAAAAGAACACTAAGTCATTTCTGCAATGATAATGAATTTTGGGGAGAATGGTGCCGAATCTCAGCCGATGAACACCATCGTTTGTAGCTTATTGTGCCATGAAAATGATATCATTGTCATGCCATTTACCCTTCTCGCACGGAGCCGTGTCTGGAACGACCTTGAACCTTCACGTCTTTCACATGATTCACTTCGTCGTTCACACAGTTTTGGCAGCCAAATATATTAGGCTGGCCAATTTCAAGGCTAAAATACACCTTTGAATTGTTTGAAATCACTTTATTCATATGTTTTGATTGCGTTTGCTGTAAAAGCTTGCTGAAAATTTCATTCACGCATAACGTTTCGACGACTTGTGACGCAACTGGAGAAGCTGGCTGGAGAGGTGTTTTTTCATGGTTTCGTCACTGGTGAATGTGAAAACTCTAAAACTGTCTTCAGCGTTACCGCTTGTGTTGCCAGCTGCATGCCGCGGGGTTATTTGGTCTCGAAAGCCTCGTGATTCCATTTGCAGCTGGACACAATTTTCCGGTTTGGCGCGTTTGCATAAGGAAGTTATCGATAAAGCCCTCAGACACGCAAGCTCATCAGCCCTGCAGAAGCAATGAGTCGCGAGGCGCCACAAAGGAAGGCGCATCAGGTGTCCGGCGACTATTTCGGCGAAGGCGCCGTCCGGACGTTACTTTGTGTCACGTCACCGTGCCCCACAACACATCCTTTGTTCTTCTAGCTGCCTTTTTTTGCGTGGTCTGACGTATGTAGGTTCTGTGGCACGTGTGCCAGATCGGATGGTTCCTTGGAAAACAATGTCGATGTGTTTGCGTTGGTTTCTGCGCCCACATGTGGCTGCCTGTGGACCGTCTCCCCTGTCTGTAAAGCAGGGGCGTAGTTTCGTAAAATGAGTTGGGGGAGGCTGAGCAGTGAAAAATGACCCAACCCACTCCAAAATATGCTCACATGCAGGCTCATCCTCAGACTTTGACCACTTTCCTCCCAAACTTTGGGGAGGGGACTGCAACTCAGGTTGGAGGGGGGGGGGGGGGCTATAGCCCCCCAATCCTGAACAGAAAACTAACCAACCAGCTAAACTCAGTTCTTAACCACGCCTCCGGCACATCCGCCTCATCTGTGTGCTTTACTTCGGTGGCCTAAACATACAACGCTAAAAGATATGTAGCCGCAACGCACCGATTGGCACGTGCATAGTCGCCACGAGCGTCCGGGCTACATATCGGGTTGCTCACCCTCCTGACCGTTATTCGTATTGTGAACCAACGCGAGGGCTCTTCTCGCCAGCCAACGTGCCGTTTATCCCTACCGGGCGACCGATTCGCCTCACGGTCTCCTTCCCCACATGACTCCTTTTCGCGACGAGGCGAGTTAGAGCCGACGCTTCGTCGCCAGGAGAAGGAATCGCAGGGATAACCCGCGGCCATCTCCTGCCATTCCGTCTCCTCACTGCCGCATGGTGGAGATCATTAACAGCACACGTTAGTGCAGCAATCCGATCACAGAGGGGTCTGTGTCGCCAACCTCATGAGGCCGGTGTCACCGACCTCGCGAGGCCGGCGTGACCGCCGCGCCTGCGTGTCGCCGCGGCTGCAGACGGCCGGCTGGGCGTCACGTGCTGTTGTTTGCAGCCACAGAGCCGGTGATAATGCTGAGTCAGCCACGTTCTTCCACGCATCTAGCACACGAAGCCGGTTCGGAAATGATGTGCAAACAGGCGGCCCGGCCGACGCGGGTGCAGACCCCAGCGCCAGTGCCGGCCCGCTCGGGGTCAGTTATAGCCTGCGGGGGCGGACGGCCGCACCGGTGCCGGCGCCGGCTGCCGTCAGGTCAGGTCAGGTCAGAGCATCCTCCAAATTGTTGGAACTGTTGTGGTACAATTACCTGTGACGTCATGGTTTGCATCCTGTGGGCGGCATTTGGCAGCAGGGAACGCGGCCGTTGTACTACCCAGTCGCGATTATTTTGCCTTTCAACCTGTGTCGGCTCGTGCTAATATCTCCGTGGCACCGTCGTTTTAAAAAGCTACCATTCGCGAATTATGCGTCGTTGATTACAGATCGTGTAGCGTTTTCAGGTGCCACGGCAAGGCCCGCATGAACCGAAAATGTCGCTGCGTAGCCAGCATACGAAACAGTGGACATAAGCTGGACTACGGTTATCACTTACACCTAGTTCAACACAGATTTAAACGCATCTCAACAGTCAGTGACGGATTTTCCCGCTGACGGTTGTAGAGGTGGAAAAGAATGAAGGGGCATTTCCATCCCATGTCTTCGTAATGCCTCAAAATTTGTCAAACGTCCCTTGAGAGGGGGGGGGGGGAGGGAGACGTCGTCCCTGTCCCCCTTCCCCGCTCATATCCCACCTGATTACATGATAGTGTCTCGCGTAGGTACAGTTGTGCGCGTTAGCACTGATCACTACCAAGTAGATCGCAGATCACTGCGTGACAAATGCTGAATCAGTTCGGCTGGACTCTGCTTCGGACTCAGACCTGAATGGATTTTTGCATGGAAATTGGGAAGCCTTGGCCCGGAGGAAAACTGTTTTTTTTTTCGCAGCATACCCCTGTTGTTTCACCTGCCAGTATTCCAGCAGTCCAAAATGCAGCTAACAAAATCATGCCAAACTGTAGGTGCTATTTGGAAATTTCTGCCATTGCACAACAAGCAAAGTGTTTAATTCGCCACAATATTCAGCATTCATTTTTATGTTCATCAAACTATTTGATGAAAGTTTGGCTTCCACATGATTATGCGCTTCGGTTGTGATCGTTATCGTTTTCCGTGAATCGCAGCTTATGGGCCATGGGGCATCGCAACTGGGTATATATGTGTACCTCGTTATCAAATCAGCAACGATGTTCGGAGACATCGAAGCACCGATGTGTGGGTGAGTTTCAGTGCGTTGTTCGTCATATCCATGACAAGAGGCAGGGACGAATTTTAAACCATCTTTCGACTTGCTTAGAAGGGTGCAAGATCCCCCTTCCCTTTCACTGGTGTGATACGTTGTATGCTATCTTGTCTCTTTTCGCCACGTTGCTTTTACAACGTTTTGAGCTTACCATGGGTCTAAGAGCCCTTCAGTGGCAAAGCTTATTTTGCCCAATGCACACGCTTTTAGGTGTTCATGATCATACCCACCAGCTCGTTTCAAATATGTAGCAGCCACTCATTCCACGACTAACTGATTTTGCCGGAGTCTTACTGCTACATTTCAAAAGCAGGTCAGGAAAGGTTTCATACATAGGTATCATTTACTGAAGGCTCTAACCGATATTTCTTGAAGGCTCTAACCGACATTTCCTGAAGGCTCTAACCGACATCTCTCGAAGCCCTTGCCCACACCCGTATCCACTGTTACGACTTTTAGACGATTTTAATGGGCCTTGCAGCTGAAAAGTATACACCAGTACTGCACTGGACTATTTCTAGCACAACATTACTGTTCAGTCATCCTATGGGCAACATGGCAAAATAACATAAAACAAGCGAAAAATTAGTTGTCCTCATTGACTGAAGCTTGCAGTACAGTTTTACGCACCATGGTTTTGTCCATGACTCCAGACCTCCAGCACCTAACACCAGCATCGACATACGTAGCCAGTTAAGGTGCTTTAGGTTCCAGTTGTCGGCATTGTTTACGTGCCAAGCTCGTAATGACGGAGCAATTAACGCCCTGTGCTCCCACGTGGGAGCCCGGGCTTGAACCGCGGTGACGTCATGATCCCTGAGCACTTATGCGGCCTTTGCAGTCGCTGGCGCTCCATACAAGGGTGAGCGGCGGGGTGCGTCGTGTTTCCCTTCTAAAGCAGCGTGCGAAGGTGCGTTTCACTGCGCGTGAGCTTCGCTTGTCAGAAGAGCGCCAGCACGCTTTCCTGATGTGCGAGGTCCATTGCCGCTCCCAATCTTCGCAGGAATAGCCTTCGATGAAAGGTGATGCGGCAAAGTAGTCACGGATTGTCGATTGCATAAAATCCTTCCCTGTTATTTTTTACGATGATCCCTGTCAGAGAACAGCATCGAGCCGTGCTAACAGAATGATCCTTAAGATGGCCCGCCCTCTCAGTTCAAAACCCCACACAAATGTGGAACACTTCCTTTAACTGGCATTCTATTACCGTTGCTTAGGAGGGTAACTCCCACTCGCCATGCCACGCGGCGCAACAAACCCCTCCATGTCTTGAACTTCGATCGGTTTCTGTGAATGCTGCTGGAGCTCGCCTCACCCGCGTACAACGGCGCTGGGACCACCTCCTCATCCGGCGCGCTGTCGGTGTCGGGAGGTCACCTGCGACCAACCGGGCGGGGTCGCCGCTGCCGGAGCCGCTCGCTCGTGCGCGTCGGCTCGCCGCCCCAGGGACGGCGTCACAGACTTTGATCGGGACGAGCGGGCCGATCAGCGCGGCTAATCGGTCTCACGGCGCTGGCTCGGCCGGCCGGCCATCGATCCCGACCTGTCGCCGTCCCCTGTCCCGGAGGAGCGCTGCTGGGGACGCCGACCGCCCGGGGAGGACGCCGCCGGGGCGCCGGGCCGCCTCGAGAGGAACGTCACCGGCGCGCCGACCGCCTCGAGAGGAACGCCGCCGGGGCACCGAGCCGCCACGAGAGGAACGCCGCCGGGGCGCCGAGCTGCCTCGAGAGGAACGTCACCGGGGCGCCGACCGCCTCGAGAGGACGCCGCCGGGGCACCGAGCCGCCTCGAGAGGAACGCTACCGGGGTGCCGAGCTGCCTCGAGAGGAACGTCACCGGGGCGCCAACTGCCTCGAGAGGACGCCGCTGGGGCACCGAGCCGCCTCGAGAGGAACGCTACCGGGGTGCCGAGCTGCCTCGAGAGGAACGTCACCGGGGCGCCGACCGCCTCGAGAGGACGCCGCCGGGGCATCGAGCCGCCTCGAGAGGAACGCTACCGGGGTGCCGAGCTGCCTCGAGAGGAACGCTACAGGGGTGCCCAGCTGCCTCGAGAGGAACGCTACAGGGGTGCCGAGCTGCCTCGAGAGGAACGCTACAGGGGTGCCGAGCTGCCTCGAGAGGAACGCTACAGGGGTGCCGAGCTGCCTGGAGAGAAACGTTACAGGGGTGCCGAGCTGCCTCGAGAGGAACGCTACCGGGGTGCCGAGCTGCCTCGAGAGGAACGTCCCCGGGGCGCCAACCGCCTCGAGAGGACGCCGCCGGGGCACCGAGCCGCCTCGAGAGGAACGCTA
Source organism: Pollicipes pollicipes (assembly GCF_011947565.3). Lineage (NCBI taxonomy): Eukaryota > Metazoa > Arthropoda > Thecostraca > Pollicipedomorpha > Pollicipedidae > Pollicipes > Pollicipes pollicipes. Next base: position 34,261,145 of record NW_023596545.1, on the reverse strand, counting down.
CCGGGGTGCCGAGCTGCCTCGAGAGGAACGCTACAGGGGTGCCCAGCTGCCTCGAGAGGAACGCTACAGGGGTGCCGAGCTGCCTCGAGAGGAACGCTACAGGGGTGCCGAGCTGCCTCGAGAGGAACGCTACAGGGGTGCCGAGCTGCCTGGAGAGAAACGTTACAGGGGTGCCGAGCTGCCTCGAGAGGAACGCTACCGGAGTGCCGAGGCGCTTCGAGAGGAACGCCGTCGTGGCGCCGAGGCGCCCGGACCGCCGGCAAGACCGCCTCGAGAAACACGGCCCCCGTGGGAAGCGCGCTGGTGGGACGGAGCTACCCCAGAGGAACTCCCGTCACCCGGACGGACCCAAGGTCGCGTGTAGGGCGAGGAACTCAAGTTCTGTCTGAAGGTCAGGCAAATGGGTGCGTTATGCTTGCTTATGCTATACGGCCCAGAGGAAGGGTAAGGAGAGAGCTACGTTATGTTAAACCGGCTAATGTTGCCGGAAACAATGCCGACAACACAATATCGAGTCTTCATTTATCCGGCCAATTTTGTCTAGAAGCAAATCTAAAATTAAGCACATGGAAACATGAGTGAAACTTTAGTCCTTTGAGAAACCATGTCCCTCCCCCTCCCCCTTAATCTGTATCCCCCTACTTACGTCAACCCCAATGCCAAAGGCATTTAATATAGGGCCTAGAAGAAATCTTGGACCCTCCTTCCCTTTCCAAATCATCTACCGAGCATCCAAATCAAAACATCCAGATCGAAGCATACGGACGAGGAAACAGTACGTTTGGATGACAGTACCATGTTATCGACAGCAAAGTTTTCCTCGCGTCAAGCAGCTAGACCCCGGCCCCGCGGCCAACTCTGCCAACGGTGGAAACTGAGCCTCCTCCCCCCAGCAAAGAAAAGTAGCTGCTCGGCGCGGCCGTGTCACGTGAGGTTGTGTGATTTGGGGAATGTCCGAATAAGAACGCAGATTCGTCATCATCGGGAGGGACATAAGCCAATTTTGCCGATTTGACAACGAGGTTAGGAAACAGCCCTGGGGAACCGGCATCAGCGCGACAGGGTCCTCTCGAGAGGAAAACCAAAGCAGGACAGAGCTACCTAGCGGAAAACACGTCAGGTGGGAATCATCCCGCAAAAAAGCACACGAGATAGACAGCCACCTAGCGAAAAGCACGCAACATGGAGCCGCCCATTGAAAATGCCATAAGTAAAACATAACATCTCCCAAAGAAATTACCGAGGCGATAGCAGCCGCCGAGAGACGGGCGGCGCCGACGAAATAAAGCCCAGAAATATTAAGATCGCGTTCTTGGCCTTCAAACAGTTTTTTGAAGTTGGGGGGAGGCGAGTGTGCTGTGCAGCTACTCTTATTTTTGATGCGCAAAGCCAGTACACTGGGGTTTGCCGAAAAAGTCCATTACGCGTGTCTCTGCGTATATTCCACGCACATTGACAAAACACGCCAAGGATGTGTCGTAGCCTGAAGTATGATTATGAAAATGACGGACTCAACACCGCTCCCTTCTCTGAGAACTTTTGCTGCCCTCCCCCCCCCCACACTCACCTACACACACACACGCACACACACAAGCACACACATCGGGGCAGTTTCCAAAGAAAAGGAAGCGGGTGACATAGCCGAGCGAAGGTCCTGTTGTTTCGATCAATTGTGCGCGCAGGCTCGATCGCGCCAGGCATTCACTTTGGTGCCCAGCTGAAGTGGCAGTCCCCCCCCCCCCCCCCGCCTGTAGCCTTTGCTCGCTTATGGAAATAACTCGCTCCATTAGCCTGGCGAGCGAGGCTCAGAAATTGCGTTACGGCATCCTTTCACACCTAAAGTTCTCGCATTCCGTCACACACACCGAGCCCGTGAAGCCACTTGCTGGCGGAGCTGCCGATCCGAGACAACACAATCGCTGGCTGGGTGCTCAGCGGCAACACGGGTCTGGTCAGAGACAGTGGTCGGCGGCATTTCATCACGGAATGTCCGGTTGACTTGCAGCCCCTCGTGGCCGGCGCGTGGCGCGTGTCGTGAATTAATCACATCGCTGACGACGACGTCCCGTCCGGGCGGAAAGTCCCGCCGCCGCCTTAATTAGGTGTGATTTAATCGCATGCCGGAGCGGTGGATGTTCGTCGCGATCGCGCCGGGTTATTGCGCCTTCGCTGGTGTTCAGGCTCCGCCGAGCGCACCAATTACCTGCCATAGGTGGCGGTGCCGCCGCCAGCTGGTGGAGGCGGCCGCCGCGCCAGCCGCGCCGTCTGGGGGGGGGGGGGGGGGGCGTAAAGGGCGGATCACAAAGGTCAGACGAGGCCTCCGCGGAAGTGATAAGAAGCCGACTGTCGGATGGCAATCGCACGCAGCAGAAGCGGCAAGATGTGCCATGCGGGCTGATCGTCGGGATAACACTATGGGTGCGACAATACATTTTGTTTTACGAAAGCATTTTCTTCTCTGACATCACCAATGGAAGTTCGGAGCATTTTCCCAAGCAATAACAGCTGTTTATGCACTCGCAGTGAATGTATCATGAATATTTAGATGCAGAACAGGCGGCAATCCGAAGGACTGAGTGAAGGACGCAGATTTCAACTTAAAACCCACATCAGCCTTCAGCCTTAGCGCTGCAGTGTTTTCTCCAAACCTCATTAAACTTGCCACGCATTGGCGGGTTGACAGCGGTCATCTGCCTTGTCGGGATTCCTTTGCGACCGATAGCACGTTACAGTCCACGGGCTGCTCACTGGGAGTCCCATGAACAATGATAACACACCTTAAAACTCATCAAATCTTATACGCTACAGAAGTGTGTCTTTATAACTCGTTACCTGAAGAATCCAGTACATGCACTGTAGCCCGATGCGTAACCCGGAGGTACTTAAGGCAGTGTGCATGGCACCAGTTGTGACCAGCGCTCGCTGCCCAGTTGTGGTCAGCGCTCCCATCTCAGCCACCGCCCTCTTTTTGTCACTGCTGACTTGTCCACCGCTGCTTCCCTCCAGTCATGACCAGCGCCCTCCCCCTCCCCGCCTGCCCCCTCTGCGCCACTGCTTTCTCCTCAGTCGTGACCAGTGCTACATGACCCCCCCCCCCCACCTTCTCCAATCACTTCCTCGCCAGTCGTGGTCGGTGCCTTCCCGTCTCTCATTGCCTCGCCCTCGGTCTGTCCAGTGTCCCCGCCTGACCCGGCGCCTCCGACTGCCGACAGAGGGCAAGTCGATGGCGCAGCACCACGACACCAAGTTCATCGAGACGTCCAGCGGCGTGCAGCACAACGTCGACGAGCTGCTGGTGGGGATCCTCAAGCAGATCCGACTGCGTGTCAGTCGCCAGCGCAAGAAAGAGGTGGCCGACGAGCGCAAGAAGAGGATGCCCTCCTCGCGCACCTCGGTCACGCTCAACACGGCCAAGGAGATGCTGGGGAAGCTCTGCATCATGGACAGCAAGTCCAAGTCGTGCGAGAACCTGCTGGTGCTCTAAGCCGACGGCAGGGCGATGCCGGGCGAATGTTGTCGCTGCGTGACGCGATTTTGTACGTGGAACAGGGGATAATTTGTCGGGTGATGCTTCAGGTCACAGGCGTGGATATATGGATGGTATTGTGTTGCCTTGCATTCTACCCACCATTCCGTGTGAGCTCGCAGTGTGTGCACACTTTTTAGACAAATACGCGTGGACCCTGCTCGCGTTGTCGTAGTGGCGTGCGCTCCGTGTGTTTCCTGGTCGCCAAGTCCTGTGGCTGCACTTCTTACGCCCAGACGTATTTCTCTCAGGTCTTCTCAGCTCCGTCCGCCGTCAAAATTCCAACTTATCCGTTATCTGAAACACCCTTGAACTCGTTGAAGCAATCGACGTCAGTGTAAGAAACGGGCGAGCGGGCAGTCACGCAACAACGGCATCGCTGCTCTCGTCAGGCCCGCTTCCGGGCGCGTTTCGCCGCCGCTGGCGCAAGTCGCATAGGTGAAAGATCGCTATTGGTGCCATGAAGGATAACGCCGTTAGTTATTTCTGGTCTTTCTCGTGCCACATTCCACAGCAGGCAATACGCGTGGAATCATGTGCCCTTGTGCAGCAGTCCACACCGCGCGTTGGAGTTAATACGCAGTGACATCATCTCTACCGTCGCAGACGGCACATTCCGCGCTCCGTATCACCGGGCTGTGACACTTGCCCATGAGATACCACTGCTGCCGCCGCTTCGCCGGCGCACCGTCGCCCCAGGCCGTCAGCCGGCGCCGTGTCCGCCCGCACTACGCTCCCAGCACCGCGGCGCGCCCCGGCGGCGGATGGATCCGGGCCGCCGGACCCACGTGCCACTGGTGACGAACTGGTCATCGGTGGGGCGGGGCGGCCGCGTCGATACGGGGCCGTCGCGGTCCGGCACCGGGAACGACCGGGGGTATGGCACCCCGCCGGCCGCGGTCCTGCCTGGCGTGACCGGCAGCGCCGCGGTCCGGCCGGTCCCGTGCGCGGTCCAGGACCGCCACACTGTCCAGGACCACCGGACGCTTCCGAACCGCCGGACGCTCCAGGATAACCGAACGGTCCTGGATAACCCACCCGGCCAGCTTGAGCCGGCTGAGCATCAGACATCGGCGATTGGGTTGATCACCTGTGCCCCCCCCCCCCCCTCCGACGCGCAGTGCCCACCCCCCTCTCGCACACGCGCTGCTCCCGGCATATCGTCCCGCTGGCTGTCCCAGTCCCGCAGCGGGAGCGTCGCTGGGCGGGACGGGCGGCGTCCCACGCGAACCGCGGGAGAAGCGGGCGACCATGTGATATTTTGATGTTGGATGTCGGTGTGGCATCGCGCCCGGCGCCGCATCGTGGCGGCCGGCGCCAGGTGACATGCGTGCGGCAATATGTCGTCGCGCGCGCTGATTACTCCGGCGGATATTAGTGTGCGATGGCTGTCTACAGGGCCGCGGTCCGTGTGTGCTCTGCGCGTTTGTTGCCGGTATGTGGGCGCGGCTCTGCGATCTGTCTGTTTGGCCACTTCTGGACGGACCGTTTGCTCGCCGGATCCTAGTGAAAGGCGTCGTGTTCAGGCATTGCTTTCAGAGGTGATGGAGTGGTGTATGAGAGGCATGTTGCAATGCGTGAGCGAAAGAAGTGTGCGTTCTTGGAGTGCGGAGTGCCACACGCTTATGCGGGTGCATGTTTCCGACATTGATTACTGATAGGACTGATTACTGTTGATTACTTATGGGTGCATGTTTGCAGGCGCTAATGCGCAAGTGGAAGTGAAGAAAAATGAGACGGAGAACGGTCGGAAGAGATCAATATCGACATTTACGTGACATGTTCGGGGAATGAAAGCTTCGCGTGAAAATAAAATACTCCGGAGTCGGAGAACCCTACGCACCTCAACCCGTTTAGAAGTAGGTCTGTCCATATGTTCTCGTGCACAAATCTCTATGTGACAGCGACACCTTGGAAAAGATGTTCATGCCTTTAGTGTAAGCCCCTTGAATAAACTTGTTCACGAAATCCTTGTCCGCATTTTTTCTATAAACGGAAGGGTCGAAACGAACGCGCCCAGGCGGGTGATCAACCGGTGCATATGTCGCTGGCCAAAATAGAGAATCGACGTCAAAGGTCGTGCCACCACTAAACTCTGCAGTTACATGCCTCGAACAAGGGTGGAAAGGTTTACGACAGAGAAGTGGTAGCGCGTTCGATGTCGGTCGATGCATTATCCCGAATGGTGGTAAATAAGGAATTCTGACCATGGTTGAGGCCCTGCTTTATATGTCTGGACCGCTTTCCATGACATTCATGCACGAATTCCCGGATCGCCTGCATTTCCCTTGGGCTACCGTGCAACACGAAATGCAATGCCAACGTGACACCTAACGCAATGCTAACCAGGCTAACGTGACATGAAATGCAATGCCAACGTGACACCTAACGCAATGCTAACCAGGCTAACGTGACATGAAATGCAACGCAGCGACGTAGGAAAGACTAAAACTATTGAAGCACGATTCGATGACTTTTCCATAGCCGTCCAGTCGCAAAAGCAAGCACGGCAGCACTGGCTGATGCCACAAGGCAAGCGGACATTTTAGGCCGGCTGGATCCTCATGTTCATGAAACTTAACGCTCAGAATCCCTCATGTTCATGAAACTTAACGCTCACAGCACTTTGTGATTTATAACCCCAAATGTGTCCTCAACCTTAAAACCTTAAATTGTTCATGAACACTACATACGGCACATATGCTGTTGGTTATAACACTTTTTGTTCATAATTCGCGATGGCTCATAACCCGTACGATTCATAACATCTGATGTCCATAACACTCAATGTGTATAATCCGTTCAAAAATTCCAGCTTTTAAAGATCTTAAGCTATATAACCTTAATGTTCATAGCTCATAACGCTCATCATGCCCAAGTTCAAACTCCTGAGGTCACCATGTGCTTTCGCCGAAGTCTCACTTATCTACCACGTGAAAGTTCGCAGATGTCTCGTGATATGGCATGGAAAGTCTGGAAACTGTTTTGCCCGAGTCGAGACAGCGACTTGGGACAGCCGGGACGGCGACCCCGGGCACCCGGGACGACAACTCGGTACAGCTGGGACGACAACTCGGGTCAGCTGGGACGATGACTCGGGACGGCTGGGACGATCAGTCGGGACAGCTGGGACGACAACTCGGGTCAGCTGGGACGACTCGGAACAGCTGGGACGATGACTCGGGACAGCTGGGACGACAACTCGGGACAGCTGGGACGACAACTCGGGTCAGCTGGGACGACTCGGGACAGCTGGGACGATGACTCGGGACGGCTGGGACGATCAGTCGGGACAGCCGGGCCGACGGCTCGGAACAGCTGCGATGACAACTCGGAACAGCCGGTACGGCGACTCCAGGCAGCAAGGACGGCGACTTGGGACAGCAGAGACAGTGACTCGGGGCAACTGAGACGTGTCTTGAGACAGCCAAGACAGCGACTTGGGACAGCCGAAACAGTGACTCTTTAAAGGTGATCTCCTATTCAATGCCTATTGCGCTGAGAAAGAGGAAGTGCTGAGTAGCACTGCTATTTAAGCACTGAAGGAGTGAAACCACGTAATTCGTCTGACTTTGCCACGCATACTTTTGCCAGCCGCGTACCACACAAAACCGCGGCGCGGTCGGCCCGGCGTAATGAAGTAGCAATAGATGAGGACACATTCTTTCGTGTTTTCGGCGGATGGCGGGCGGATGCGATCGAGCAGTTGTAAATAACGATCTATCACACGTTAAACGTTATGGACTATTACTGTACTTAAGCGTCGCTGCTCCTCGCTTACTCCGTCGACGGACCCGTACGCCCGTCCTGGTTTCAGTCAGGGTCGTCTGGCCAGCTGCCAACTGGCTGTCAATTTGTTCGGATTCTAGAGCCACGGTTCGGTTGAAAGTCACTGCCGTAACCAAGTTAAAGTCATAAAATGAGCGCGGGGATCTTGTTTGGAGAGGAGTCGTGGTAACTGCGTCATAGGGTGAATGCGAGATGAGTTCAGCCTTGCTGTGGCAACAGCCAAGGAGGAGGAAGTCATTATGACAAAAGGCCGCCGAGATGATGAGTTTGAAGACAAGCGGCACATCTGCAAAGAGCCCTTCGGATTTGGAAAATCCTGCTGGATGCGGCAATGGAATCCGGATCGGGAACGCTGGGAAAATAAAATAATCGTAGAGTAAAGAAATACAAACGCTCGAAATACAAAAAAGCAAACGCAAACAAGACGCGTCTCTAACGCGTCCAAGTTGTCTTTCCACGCTGTTATTTTGATTGTCAAAATATCTCGTTTTGGATACCTGTCAGAAATGCCGTGGAAAGCAGCCCCCACCATAACAATCACCATATATGTTGTTGGGAAAAGACAATTATCAAGAGCGGAAGGGACTCACCCGTTGCTTCTTGCCCGCCTGTTAACTAGTGCTTCCTGTTAGCCATATGGCCTGGGGCGGGCGTCATGCGCAGAGACTGCAGAGTGTCGCGTGGGTATGTTTGTTATTTCAGTTGCGAAAGCCTATGATCTGATATAACTCTATATACCCCTACGCAGCTCTATATAACTCTATGCAGTTTTATACAGCTCTATACAACTCTCTATAACTTTATACAACTTCATATAATTCTATACGACCATACATAACTCTGTACAACTCTATATAACTTCTTTCACTCAATGATTTTGAGGAAAGGTTGAACATCTCCAGGTGGACAAAGGTTGGCCATGACGCCATTTTGATCTACGATCTATGTTCGATGGCGGGCGCCAACTTTGAAAAGACAGTGAATCAAATCTGGGAGAAACCCATTTGTTGGCGTATTTTCGGGTTGGCCGCATTATTTTTCGGGGTTCAGCCTCACTCCCCCTCACCCCCACCACCTATTTCGCAAAACTAAGGCCTTGTTTCGATATCTCTGCAGAAACACGAAAAAAATCCGACAACGCTCCTGCGTCCGTCACTGGTTAGGCTACTGAATCATTCAAAAGTAAATAGCATCGACCGTTTATCCAATGCAGTCATTTAATGCATGGATCCTTCATTTATTGACTTCTTAAAGCAAACTGGGTACACATTCTGGTGGCCTTTCTTTCTGTCTTCGTGAAAAGGCAAAATGTTATAAAGAAAACGAAACAAACAAGACCTTCTCGAAGTCAAGTGGGCAAACACGGTAGGTTTCTTTATTGGGGGAATTTCACCAGCATGGGTCCTTCATCACCCTGGTTTCACCCTTAACAAGACTGGCTGCGCCCCTGCGACTTGACTTTAAAAAAGTCACATCTGTCAATGCCCACTATAGTGCCTAACATCGCTTTCAAAGAGCTATTGAACAACGTCTTTTGGCATTGTCGTGGCATGCCCAGTTCTTGTGATAGCAGGAAAGATTTATGAAAAATCACATTCATGCTTTTTGTGTATTACACAGGTTGACAAGGGGCCAAGGGGTTGACGCACGTCGCTCTGCTCGTGGCTCTGGCTTGTTGAAGTCGTGGGGGCTCTGAGCTCAGAGCTCAGAGCTCAGAAGGCTCATTTTCACGAGACATCGTTGAACGAAAGAGAAAAAAACCCTCGTTGGGCGAGGGTACAGGAAGCACAATTTTAAAAGAAACAGCATTCGTACACACCATCCCTTCATCTACTGATGGGTTTGTGAAAATGGCCACGGTAGACCAAAGCCCTGTAGCAACGTTTCGCCCTGGGTTTCGCGTTGAGTGCTGTGACAGATCGAATTCGTGGCAGGAATAAAAAAGAACGAATCGGGTAATCGATAAGTTAGCCGCTAACCTGTGTAGAGTTTTGTATTCCTTTCTTATGAACTTATCGCCGCGTTAGCACTGAATGTTGAATCCCAGTGAGTTGACCGCAACACTACGCTTTGCTGCTGCGCGAATGGTCACATAGCATTCCAAAAATACTCAGCGTTGCTTTGACCTAAAGAGGCAGGAAATGGAATGTGAACTGCTAGATAAACCTGTCTTCGGCTTTGACGCCAACAGCAATTCGCCGGCTATCACCGACGCAGCAATTCTCAGATTAGTACCGTTACCAGCTGCCAACGGACTGCAAGCGATCTGGCGCAGGGCGGCGGAACGAATTCCAGTGATTAGGCACGGCACATGCCTCCGTCCAGGCCACCAGCGTCCACCCATTACCAGCCCGTGCTGGTAACGACAGGGCTGGCACAAGCCGACCCTGTCGCAGGTGGTCCACATAAAAAGACGCATGACCCCCTGATGTTTGCGTGCACCGTCGCTGTTGGTGTTGCGCCAATTGGGCACGGTGCCGCGCTCTGTAATTATCAGCCCATCTGTCGGGTCAACAGTGGACGCGCGCGCGTGCCCTGATGTTATCCGGCCCAAACACGTGGCTATGATCGATCCCCTGGGAGCTCCAAGTAGCGTTTCCGACTGGCTTGCAGGCACTACTAGGGCCCTCTCAGCTGACGGAATAAGCCGATGCATCGGCAGAAAAAAACTGGCAAAGCACGATGCAGCTCGTCTGTGCCCTTCAGTGCACGCCAAAGAATATACAAATACATATATATATATATATATATATATATATATACAAAAACATTTTAGGTCAATCAAATGAAATAATTTCTAGACGCAGTGAAACATGAATCCGAAGATCGGTGCACTCATCGCATGCAATGCTGAATGAACTTATGTGATATCCTTGACATCGCCTGGGCCTATTTAGTTGACACCACGCAACAAATTGGCGTTTCGTTAGTCATCCCAAAAGTGGTGGCGCTGCCACCTTGTCGTTCTTCGTAACAACAAAATAACTGCTTGAGGCGCGGTCGGCATGCCTGCTTGCCCCGCACGAGAGAACCGCTTGACCTAGTTAGGGTCAAGGTCGTGTTCATTTCTATAAAACATGACCGGACAGGTTGCATCAGGGATTCAAACTGTCAATCTGAAAAATGCACACAGTCTTCGATGACGCCCGTCACCAACGTTTTGCACATTCATGACGTCGACGAAATGTCGCTTAAAAGTCGACGAAATGTCATTTGAAGAGATTATACCACATTTGAAGATATTGAAGCAAACATCAGATCTGATGAAATACGCCCGCTTATAACTATTCGCATGCTTTCAAGTGTAAAAGTCTGCTCTAGACAACAAAATTTTGGTTTCGTAAATGTGCTTCTCAACGCTATTGCATATGTCATGATGCGCTTGTGTGACGTTGAGGTGCTGCCAAACTAGCCGTGCTAAACTGTCATCTAGGCACTCTCTTGCAGTACTTAACTCGCTGAGAGATGGCAGTGGCGGTACTGGAAGTGTTTGCTGAGCTAGCTATCGTTGCGTGCGCGCGTTTTGGTCCTTTTCCGTGTCGTTCTTACATATCCATCCGTGAGTTTAAGATGTGTACTAGATTCACTTACTCGGTTGTGGCGCTTTTTTAAGCTATTTCATAACAGGTGTTTTTTTCTGTAATTGCTAGCAATCACGTCCAAAGTCTTATATCATGTAGCGCAAAACGAGATTTGTTATTGAATCTAGCACAGTTTGCTCAACATTGATTGTAAGCCTAATGTGGTCCACTATATTTGTAACTAGTGCTCAACGATATGGCAATGATATCCTTCTTGGCCTTGAACGCCGCATAGACAATGGGGTGGCAGGATTTGAATGACGTTGCTGTGTCGTCATGCATGCCTGAATGGCCTTGGAATACTCTGCACATCTTTACGGTCGTATAGCTCAGGAACTAGAGGGTTTTCAATTTTAAGAAGGGTACGCTTTTAAACTGCACTGAATGATCTCCAACATGACTACTTCAGTTCGAACCCCTATACAAATGCGAAACACTTACTCTAATGCATGCGCACGCACTGGCGTTGCAGCTATTAAAGCGCTTTCACACTTTTGGCATATCACAAATTACGATCTGAGTTAACTAGCATAAAACCTATTCAACAATAAAGATCATACAAACAAAAAATTATCTGAAGTTCACCTCCTGCAGGGCGCAGACCTACGCCGGGCAGCGATGGATCCGACCCATTATTTCGGTACTTTGCCCAAGTTTTGGTTTCACAATTCTCGCCAGGTTCTAAAATGATGGAAAGTTTACTTGCTGAGGCCGAGCGCTTTGAGATTAATAGTTCATTTTATCGCCATGATTAATGTTTTTTCATTTATCACCATGATAAACAGTTCATTTCCGGTCGCTGCGACTTATATTCAAGCTTCGCCATATGAAGAGCTAGACTTTAGTTTCGCTCCAGGCGAATAGTCCCCTCTCCCTAATTTGTCACCTGCCCACTGTGTGTATCATGGTTTGGTCCGACTCTGTTCCTGTCTCTCCCTTCTCTCTCCCTCTCTCCCTCTCTCCCTCTCTCCCTCTCTCCCTCTCTCCCTCTCTCCCTCTCTCCCTCTCTCCCTCTCTCCCTCTCTCCCTCTCTCTCGTCTCTCTCTCTCTCTCTCTCTCTCTCTCTCTCTCTCTCTCCCCCCTCTCTATCTCTCTCTATTTTCATTTTCCTTTCCCTCTCTAGAAGCTAAACTAAATTTACCTTGGTTCAGGTGATCATTCCCGCTCCTTCTGTCACGAAAACTTAGAACTGATAAATTACATGTTGCGTGACAGCTCGCGGCGCAACGACGCATGCGAGACACCTGTAAGAACAACGACGGGCCCTGAACAACGACCATGGCGCAGCAGTGAACAATATCCATGGCACAAAGCCGACCGCCGTGTGGATGCAGCAACGGAGCAGGTGAATAGCATGAATCCGTCCTGGCGTATCGACCGTGTCGCCCACTGATGGGTGCGCTCACACACACAGGTACACACGCCACATGCTGCCTTTAGTCACGACGGAGCGCTGCTGCGCGTATCCATAATTGATAAGCCTACGTAATGGGCAGGGCTGTACGACGCTAGTTGTGTTATGAGCGGGCTATGGTGCCTGAAGTACGCACCATCCATGTGGAGCATCGATGGAGCCAACAAACACAAAGCCCATACGGTCGCTGCTGGCGAAGAGCAAGTATTGAGCAGTGGCGTGCTTACCGGTAATCCACCATGTGTGCACGGTACCTTTTTATAGCACGGCAGTAGTTTACCTTAGTGACCGGCACGGAGTGTATTGCGGTGCTTCCTAATAGTTATTTTGTGGAAGGCCGCAATGCTTGTTGTGGAATTTAGTCCATATCATCAGTAGTTTCACAGAATATTTTTTTAAATAACTTTCGAATTAGTTTGGTGGATCAATACTAGCTAAATGTATTGACCGATTCAAAATTTAACACTAAATCAACGGTTGGGGCTCACCCAGAAGCCATTACAGAAAAGATGAGCTCAATCAGAGAAACCATTTAGGAGTTATGGCCTTCGACGTTTCCCAAAAGTCACGTTATACAGGTGGTGTCTTGAACATATTACTTGGGTAAGTCTCTGAGAAAAAGAGGGATGATATTGAAGCGTCTTACTTGGTCTCTGAAAAGCACAAAGCAAAATAAATCCGTTGGTGTAATGATTTATTGCACCTGGCGTCGATTTGCAAAACGACTGGAGTACCTGATATTGCGTTACGTTTGGTAACCAACGCTGATGCTGACAAATTTTACCGCCATAATTTGAGACTGCCCATTTATTGCACACATCCGTAAAGCACACGCAGGTTAATAACAGGCACTTAAACCTAACTACTCACCAATTTTGAGGCAAACAGTCGTTTTCATTGTAGTCCGCGCCGAAACCATCCAGAACACAACAGACCAATCAAGTGATATTGCTTTCCTGAATCCATTCGGTTTTTGAAAGTCTGTGCTAGATTGCAAAAATTACGTTGATTGGTGAGGCGTACGTAATACTATCGCATTTGAATCCTGCGATACTGTATGCCTGCAATGTATTGGCTTTTCCGCGTCAGATGAGTTGAACAACCTTAAGAGGTGTTTCCTGGTTTGTTGTCGATAAACTATATGCAATGGAAGCTGAATATTGGCACTCACGAGATCGATTTAGAAACCAGACTCGGCCCCGCTTGAGTCAAACACAAATCCGATGTGACCAGACTGCTGGCGATGAGCATGCGTTGTATGACCTAGCCCCGACATGACCGACCTGGCAGTGCACTCTGCCATGTGACCCGCGTCTGGCGCTAGACCTCTCCCGTGCGACCAGACACGTGACGGTGAGCGCCCGCCATGTGAGCTGGCCCCGGACAGAGGACGCCTGCCGCGTGCCACGCTCTCTGCCTGTGGCCCCTGTCGTGAGATCCCGGCCCGGCAGGACCTCTGGCGGCGACCTCTGGCGTGCAGCCTGACCTCTGACGGTGAAACTCCCCCACGTGACCCGACCCCGGCGCCCAGCCCCGCCCTCGCGCGCTCCGGCGGGTTTGTCGGCGGCGGCAGGCCGACCGCGCCGCTCGCCATTTGAATAATCTCCAATCAGGAGCGTCGGTGGCCGCCGGCTTACGCCATCGACCGCTGGCAGGTAGGGGCGTCCCTCGCCCCCGCGCTGCGGCCGGTCGCGGGCGTGCCGCGCGTGAACCTGCTCAAGACGAGGTAACCCCGCTAGGTGAAGTGCCACGGCCGTGCGGCACAATCGTGGGGGCGTGATTTCTGCTGCGAGGGCTATTTGGGCCGCAGTTTTGACAGAAATTAATGTAGCGTGACTGTGATGCACTTTGTACTGGCAGACGCAGCAGAAATGTCGTATTCTCCAACGGATGCTAATTTGCTGACGGGTGAAGTGAGTGAAATGGTCTCTGAATGTTTCTTTACAGAGCAAATAAACATCTCTGACTGGTGATACGGGCACGACCAATTTTTTTCAAGGAAGAGCGGTGGGAGGGTGGGGGTGGGGGGGGGGGGGACACTGGCCGGAGCTCGGTGAGCACTCTCCACGTCGATTGTTGACTTTCCGTCAGCAGCCCTCTATGGTGATAAACGATCTGAAAACGATCTGAAAACGATCTGAGGCCGAGGGAGGGCCCAACGCCGTCCGAAGCACCCTGGCTGTGCCCCTGGCCAGCAAAGTACATAAATCGTGAATCAGAAAGAGGTGTTTGCACATAAAATTGGAAAATGACTGACAACCTGCCGCCCTAAGCGCTCGGGTGGTTCACATGGTGATATCTTCCTACAGCATGCGGTGGACGTGCTCGGATCTCGACGCATCATTATGCGGGTTCGATTTCCTCTTGGAGGCACCGAGTTTCCCCACGAAATGAACACTCACCACAAGATAGGCCTTCTCATGGCCTTGTGCGAATCATGATAAATTAGGGGCACATGTGTGAACAGGCCGACGGGCCAAGGCAGAACTTGTTAAGTGTTGAGTGCATTTGGGCGCAGGGGTCAGTGCTTACGTAGCAATCTGCGCTCGTCATGACCATACTTTCAATCCCCTCGAGTTAATAAATTAGGACTAGCCCTGATGTTTCGGATGACTTCAACTTTGCTTAGTATGCCAGGCAAAATGGTTGGGACACACCATATGCAATGCATGCTTAGAATGATGTGATTAAGGATGCATAGACTCTAAAAAATAGCAAAGGGGACAACAAAACCTCCGTTTCTGATGCTTGGAGTCGATACTGAAATCTAGCTGTTCAAACGTCGACCGACGATGGATCTCAGAAGCCTTCTAAGGCTTTTCCGGAACAACTTCTAAACCGTGTTGGGCACTGTGCTGAAATTTGGGGACTGAGTTAGCATAATTTGTATACATGCCCCGAAAATTTAGGGCCTCTGAGCCTCAGCGATTCATGAGTTATGATCCATGGGAAACAAATATTACAGAACGCTAATTGGATGAGGAATATGATGATGCATGTAATGATAAACCTTTTGAAGCCATGTTATATTTCACTGTCTGGTAATGCAATTTATTTCCGATAGAGCTGCTCGATACAGAGCGAACCGGGGACAGTGTGTGATTGTTTCGTTTTGTAAATGTTCTATTCAAGGCTATGTAATGTTCCGCGGTACGACGTTTGTTTCTTTGAATCGCGTGTTTGTTTTATGTGCGCATGCTGAGGACAGCTGAAATATATTAGCGCTTTTCTGGACTTTTTATTCTACGATGAGCATCAGATTATTCTTATTTTCCTCTGCATGCATTACGACCCGTTTCCTGAGGTCATGCCGTTGGTGTCTTGCTCACGCAACAACTGATGTTTATTTCTCGCAGGAAATGCACTCCGCGCACCAACTGAACCTTTCTCATCTTTGTCGCCGCCTGCGTCCTAAAGCTTTGGTTGATTTAAATGTAGCCCTATTTTACCAGCCGTGTGAATTATTTAGTTTTTGACATAGCCACGCGGACCACTGCTACACCAACCTTCAACTGTTTCACCTACCACGATATATCACAGGTCACACCCGGGTGTCCGCTAGTACCTATCCTGTCCGAGGTGTCCAAAAGCTAGCCAGCGTCGTCTTGCACTGCCCTAGCATGGCTAATTCTGGAGATGACAGTGTGTGTGTGTGAGGGGGGGGGTCACAAAGCGCTAGTTTGACTGCGTTGACCTGATTTGACCTGTCAAGGTCTCACTCGCCATCGTTCAATCACACCTTTCTGGTGCAGTTTGACTAGAACTTTCTAATGCCGTTTTCTTCGTGCCCCTGGCTTGTTTAATTTTAGGAGCGAGGCATAAAATTTAATTTTATGCCATGCTCATAGGGCGAAGGCAAAAAAGCTATGGTGGGGTGAGAGTAATGTTTCAGTTTTTCTCTTCTTCATTTTAAGGCTGCGTGCATTTTCTCTCCACCACGTCGGGCGGTGAGCAGCCTCAGATTTGGGATGACAACATGGTTTCGTAGTTTCATATCCTATCAATAGGCGTCAATCGCCCGGTATTGTCTTAAAATGAGGGTTTTCTAGCCCGCAGATTTGAGTACTGCCTTTGCTCTCCAGACAGTCTCCCATTTATTGAATATTGTTAAAACAACCCGAGGTCTCCCGTGACAGATTAACTGGCGGAACGAACCCCTCTAGTGCGGTGAAATCCCCCTCCCCCAGGGGAATGGAAAATCCTCCTGTCCCCAGTCAAGGATCCGTCAAGAAAGAAAACAATAAAACGTCATAAATTGCACTGATAACAATAAATCGCAGCAATGAAAAGAAACCCATTTCGACGCGCGGGGCGCTGAGCTCTAGGAATGACGCGTCGAGAGTAACATCCGCCGCCATGACAGCCCTGGAGGCCGACATCACAGACGTCCGGGCTCCGGTAACCGCGCGCGGAGGGTAACACCACCGCGATGACAGTCCTGGAGGCCGACATCACAGACGTCCGGGCTCTGGTAACGGCGCGCGGAGGGTAACACCGCCGCTATGGCAGCCCTGTAGACCGACACCACAGACGTCCGAGCTCTGGTAACGGTGCACGGAGGGTAACACCACCGCCATGACATCCCTGGAGGCCGTGGACGTGCTCCGCCAGATCCGCGCACAGCTGCAACGAGCAAATCTCATCACGCCCATGCTCATTGAAATGAAGAACGCTGCGATCCGGGAACTGGAGCTGGTCACGGAAGCCTCGCTCCCTGGTGGGCCGAAAAAAACTATCGGGAAGGACGCGTGGGACTACCATGCCGTAGAAGAACGAGAGCACGGCGCCGTGGGTACGTCCCACAGCAGCTTCAGCGTAGCGAGTGGATAGCGATCAGATCGACCAGGGACTTCCTGGAGCAATGACTGAACGTACAGCAAGAGACTGTCGCGAAGTGCATGGTGCAGGTTTTAGACGGAAATTCGTCCGGTGAACTCATCGCAGCCGACCAGCGCCTTTGCTCTGGCCTGTTCGGCGAGGTCAGCGTGGTGCAGTTCGCCAGTGATGCCTGTGACCAAAGGCCCTTCATTGATCTCCTCAAGCGCGTGAAGCGTATGAAGGGAAGGTCAAAGCCGAAGGTATGCAGAGCACGGCCACAGGAATTCCACAGAGGCTACTGTCAGCTTTCACATGTGTTACGCTTCACAGTCTTGTCAACGAATGAGCAGTGTCACATGGTAACAATATCAAGTCCAAGCACCGCTTGGATAGGACCAACGACTCGGTGAACGGCGGGAACCGTCCACGTACGCAGTACGGGAACTGCGTCGTCCGATCCCCGCCCAGCAGTGGCAGTACTGTGATGAGAAGGCGATAGGTGGCCGGATCCCGGGCCTGCAGACATGCAAGAAGGCGAGAGGTGGCCGGATCACCGGCCTGCAAACACGCAAGAAGGCGAGAGGTGGCCGGATCCTGGACCTGCGAAACATGCACGAAGGGAAAATTCGTCAAGAAGTTATATCGTTCGGAGGGAACGCAGAAAACAGATATGTCATGTAGGGCCCCCGGCAGCAGCGCGCTCTCTTTGAAGCAAGGTGGAAAGGACCCTGTGGAGGCCTCTAAGTGATCAAGGCTGCCCGGCAGGTTAATATATACCATGTCCGACGAGGGCGAAAAAATCACCGAACGAATGATAGGAACCCAAGACTAGTGTGGAAGGCCCTGTGCGGTCGAGAGTGCTCGACAAGTCAGCATGTAGGGCTCACGTCACCAGCGTATGGGCCCCTGGACAGAGTCACGTGTCGTTAAACGCCTTCAAGCACAGGCCACAGCCCTTTCAGCTAGGGGTGTGTTCGCAGCGACCCAGACGACGAAGATTCTACGTGACCTCATGTGTAACCTTCGCCAGCCTCGCAGAATCTTTTTCCGCAACTCGATGGGATCGGGACAAAATGGCACGGCATATGTTTTACCTGAACGTTTTGAAGAGGTCACTTCGCGTTCACGGGACCGACCATGAGTGATGAATGTGATGTCTTCGTCCAGCGGTTCAGCTCAGCTCGGTCATAGAGAGACGCGTAGCGACGCGGCGATCTGTTTTGGACCGAGTCCAGTGGCATCCTGCCCCTGCTATCCCAGGCAGGCACGACATTACATTTAGTTCGGGTAAACTACCACTCATAAGCCAGCTTGCATACACGCACGTATCCCGCGTCCCGCACAGTCCGCCACGGAACGGCGGTCAGCGCCCGGGGCGGTAGGTTCCACCGGACGCATTCCACTGCGTGGCCGAGGCCGCGCCGTGACACGGCAGGGACAGCATGCTGTGCCGTCGAACCGGCTGGGCGTGCTCACAACAGTAATGAGATGTTTTATACCGTACAAAGAGCATAATTTGAAGTTTCTGTTCTTGGGAGCACTCACAATACCTGCAAACAAAAATATTGTGCCTTTGCATGCGCAAATATTGTCCCTATAGTTACGAAGGCGTGAACATAAAACAAGTCACGCTGCAAACACGTCCGGCGAAGATTCTATGTGACGTCACGTAGAAAAGGACAGTTTTGTTTTGCTACGAATACACCCTACGTTAAAAGCTATTCTTCTTTGCGTGTGGACTGTCGAACTTTGCTTGGGGCCGGTCCATGACACCTGGAGGTCCGACGATGTGCAGTTCTTCATGTATTAATATGTATCTCGCTCAGCCCCTTTGGAGACCAAAGGAAACCATTCGGTGTCCTCGGGTCCCAGGGGGCCATCACCCCACGGCCTCCCTCATAGATTTGCCTCTAGCAAGCGGTATAGCGTGTGTGTGTGTGTGTGTGTCGTTGGGGCTTTACGACGCACTCAGCTGCTGAGGCTATACGACGTCACCTGCCTCTCACCCTGACAGGAAGGACGGGCACCAAGCGGTGCAGACACACCTGAAACTACCCTTTGCCAGAAAATTCGATGACACATGATGCGCGACGTCGAAAAGGCATGCAATGAATTTTGAAGGCAAATATGCATTTAGCGGATACCAGACCCACAGCCAGCCCAAACCCTCAGCGGGTGTGGTGCATTCGCCACTGGAAGTCACCACGGCTCACAGCGTGACGGTACAAACGGCCAGCACCAGCCGAGTCGCCCACACACTAACAGTACGCGGCCAGAATTCCTGCTCACCCTGCGCCGGCGGCGGGCGGGGGGCACCCGGCCACCACCAAGCCCTCGGGCGGTATGGCACGGCCGGGTACAGTACAGCCCGGTGATGCCCCATACAGTCGACGCCCGATTGACGCGGGAAGCAGAGGCAACGAGTGGGCATTTTGAGTTCCCTGAGGGTGCATCAGCGAACCAACATCAGGGCGGACGCTAAGTGGCACGCAAGTCGAAGTTGTAGCCACTGGGGAAAATAGCAGCAAGCTCCAGCCCAGCCCGAAACCATGGGGAGTCAATTACGACCCCACGAAGCCAAAGCCGAAGCCAGTGTCGTCCGCATGCCTGCTTCCAGCACGACCAGACACCTATTGACACTCCCAACCGCTCGCAAATACCGGTCACCATCGAACGCGCGCGCCGCATACACCCTTGATTTGATTGATCCTGATCTGAATTATCTGAATAACCTTTCCATCACCCGGTGATGATCATGCCAGATCATGCCAGCGGTCATGATCGACCTAAACCCACTGCACCACGGAGGGGAAGTTGTGTTTGACCAAGTTGGTTCAGCAATGATTACGTTAGGGGTTATAGTCTCCGGTGCAAATACAAAGGGTTTGGAAATCCGCACAACAGTAGAAGACACAACACAAATACATATTTATTACAAGAACACATCATGATACGACAAGCAAGCATACAGAACAACAAATGCCTGTGGAGGCAAAGGAAAGCTGGAGTCACATTCGCATCATCACACCAATGAAGTGAAGCAAAGTTCCACCGGCTCATCGAGTCTGGCCAGCCTTGGAGACCCATGGAGACTGTAAAGTCGGGCGTAGGTGTTCTTTCATGCTGACACTTTGGGCGCACATGACTTAAGTTATTCTATACATTTGTTTTGCTGATGGACTACAATCAAAGAACGATTTTCTTGAGGCGAGCAAGGGCTGGACACATCAAAGCAAATTTGTTTACCGTGATTCGAGCTACGTTTGCATTCAATCCACAGTCCACTCAATGCATTTACAAAACCCCGTGAGAGTCCCGGGCTGTTATTGTCTTATAGAAAAGGCCAAATGAAATATTTTAAAGTTAAAACGCCTACGGTTATTGGATGCAGCCATTCATTTCTTGGCTGATTCTATTTACCTCACAATGCACGCAGCATTGAACCTTTTGATGGATTCTGGCTTTTCAGTCAAGGAACGCCAGCATAAAAAAGAAAAGAAAAAAGTCGTCGAAAAATAGAGTAAGCCAGACCCTGCGGAGCATTTTTCGGGTGATTTGGTGGGGATTGAATTACCTGCTGCCTTTTTAACAGCAGGGGCCCTTTCTTAACTGCCGGGCTCCTCTCCTGCCGAGATTCTGGCTGCGTCCTTGGCCACACTGTCCGCGGATCCTATTGACGAAATCCTGGAGATCAGTTCAGGTCAGCGCAGCCAGTTGGGAAGAGGGTCGCCCATCCTCCCTCCGAGGCCTGCATTTTGTTTACTTTAGCGTCGTGGATGGTGCATGACAGAAAATTGAAGAGCAGTATACACTTAACATCGGAGAATATCTACCTCGAAATCGATCGCCATTGGGCAGTTATACGTCTAAGGCAACAACAACAGCAGCGTAACATGCCCGTAACCGCACCAACACAAACGATGAACGCAGGGCTGGAGAGCGATTGAAGAACATCTTGCAGCTGGCACACACATATACAGCCGAGCCGAATATCTATGCACGAAAACACGATGTGCAAATAAGTCGGTCCACCTCGGCGTTACGAAACAGGCTGTTATTCATCCAACTGATAATTATGCATTGCACTTTTATGGTCCACGAATACAAATGTGAGCAAGTGCCCTACGCATATACCTGGTTGGTAAGACGCCATTTAAAGCTAACAGTTCGAAATATGAGTAACATAAAGCATAACGAATATCTTCGACCACAGTACACGTAAAAATGCGTCTTCGCCACTACAAACTTGCGTGCGTCCCTGACATATTTAGCTAAGCACTGGAGCGACCAAGCCTTGCGATGGATTTGTCTTGCTGACTTCACCGCAGATAACAGAAGCCACGTTTCCCATGAATTCGGGAGCAGGGGGGGGGGGGGGCACCAAGTTTCAGGTAGCATCACAGCGAAGCATACCCCCTGCCTTGACGAAATTCTGAATGCGTCGCGGCTATCAGGCCCTCTTCAGGTGTCCGTCGGTCCGGAGAATGGCCGGTTGCAGGTGTTTTTATACTTTAAGCCGCGTATGCATCAGAGCATTGAAAGTTGTTTGGTACCTTGGAGTGACTGAACGGGTGAGACTGCTTTTGTGAAGTGAAGTTGCAGATGTAGAGAAAAATCGCCACGAAAGAGCCGAAACGAGCAGTTCAAGATGGTATGAGGCCAGTACCGAAGTCATTGTTCAGAAGTTATGGTCGACGCCGAAGTCAAAGCCAGAGTCAGCTCTTCAAAATGGCACAGAGCCGAATCCGAAACCAAGCATTTTAAAGGCCACGAAACCGAAGGCCAAAGCAAAGCCAGCCGTGCAAAATGGCTCAAAACCGAAGCCGAATCCAAAGCCATGGGAGAATACTGCGGCTTCGCAAAGCCGAAGCTGAAGCTGGCGCCGACTTCGCTCCCATATCTGAGCCGAGCGTGCATTTCTAGAAGTTTGTGAGCGTAACTGATCGAAAGCAACAAAACAAAACTTGTGCTATTTGTTTAAGCTAGTGATGTTCTGTGAGTGCTGAAGGGCCTAGGATACGCGCGACTGCTTCATCAAAGCCAAAGCGAATAAACTTGCGCTGGTATGCACTACAACGTAAGTTTATTTATCTATCGTAAACAAGTTCACGCAATAAATGCCAGTCACAGGCACCCAAGTACAACCAATACGGATGTTGGATGTTCCAATGCCGCAGCAGTGTCGCACTGTCGTCTACGCATCCCATACTTTTTTATTTGCTTATTTGTTTATTTAGGACATGATAATTCCACAGGCAAAAGTTGAATTAGGGGGGCAGTCCAGTTAAAAAAAACAGTAAGTATACGATACACACACAAACAAAAAACGTAATAAAACACACACACACACACGCACACGCATTACACACAGTCGCACACCAAGTCATCAGGAAAATGTCCACGTGTGCCGGTGAACCTAAACAAATCAAATCGGAATGATTTTGTCCGATGAAAAATGCCAGTTGAGGGAGAATACTGCAAAAAGTGATTGCAGACAGCGGGTATTCGTGCGACGAATCCGTTTCTTACAAAGGATGTGATGAAAATGGATTTGATAAAGCCTTTTCGATTATCTCGAAGATTATCGGTCTTTTGCACAAGCCCTTGTAAATGGCTCGTGGAAAAGGCCCATGTGCCGAGGACGCCGGATGGGTGTAGCCAGACTGAACAGTGATGCCAGATGAGCGTAGTCAAGTCTGTGATGGTATATGCTATATAGAAATAAGATGTCAGACTGGGCAAAGTGTGCCTTGATACATGCTATTTTGAAGCAAGCGAGAAGATGCTCATAATCCAGTGTAGCCAGGGCACCGGGGCTGGCTACTCAAACCCAACCACACAAGAAACCGGTGTTGTAGTCTTTCGAACCGGGCGAGATGGGAAACGGCAACACCGCTCCAAATAATGCTACCGTACTCTATCAATGATCTCACATGAGCGTTGAAGGCACAAAGTAAAGCCTTGTGATTGAACCGCGCTTGACGAGGGCACGACGGCATTTGCACGCTTCGCATGAGAAGGCCCAGCATCCTGTCTGCCTTTGGAGCAGTTGAATCTGTGTGGTTGGCAAAGGCGAGTTTGGTGTCCAGGAAGACGCTAAGATCGCAAACCTGCTGGCAGTTATCCAAGCAGTGGCCGTCTAGTACGCATGAGTAGTGAACAGGTGACGTGCGAAGGGTAAATGAGATGGTATTGCACTTAGCTAGATTTATTTTCAGTCCCCAGTTTTTGGGTCATTCACAAATGTGATCCAAATCCGCCTGAAGTGTAAGACAATCTGCCGCGTTGTCGATTCGGTGATAAATTTTCACATCATCAGAGTACGTAGGGCACTTACTCTCAGTTTGGTCAGGAACGTCAGCCAGAAAGCAGGCGAACAGCAACGGTCCCAAGATGCTGCCTTCTGGGACACCAGATGGCACTGGGATCCTGTCAGACTGCTTGCCGTTCAGCACTACGCATTGTGAATGATTGCTCAAGTACGACTCAAGCCAGCTGTACGCGCGGCCAGTGAAGCAAAAAGAATAGCGAAGCTTGTTTAGTAGAAGAAGGTGATTCACGCTGGTGGATGCTGAAGAGTAATCGGTGTAAACTCCATCTGTTTGTTCACCTTTTGAGATATATTCCAGCAGTGATCCAGAAAACATGAAAGATTTACAATACAAGAGCGCTTTGGAATAAATCCGTGCTGGGATGAGGGAAGGGCGGGCAGACAAACCTGCTATAGGCTTTCGCTCACAATTGTCTCCAACGTTTTTGAGCGGATAGGAAGCGAAGACACAGGTCTTTAATTTTCAGGCGACTTTTTGGACCCCTTTTATGCACCGGCACCACATTTGCTTGCTTCCATATGGCGGGAAGACACCGGAATTTAGAAAAAAAACTTGCATATTATTTTCAACGGAACAGCAAAAACACAAGCTTAACGACCCGGGTGACCGAGTGAATGTGACGCGCTCGGATGGAGAGCTTCATTTGGCACTCCTGATCAGGGCTCAGAAAGCTTCTGGTTTACCGGATATGATTGGTGACAAAAACTGATCCGTTTGAGAACCATCTGATGACTAGACCAGACCAGATTAAAACTTATCATCCCAGCCAAACGAAACTCAAGGCTTAGTAGTAGCCTGTGCTTGTTGACACTTGCAGCGTGAGCATGTGTAGAACACATGTCGAAAGGTTGCCGTTTCGCTGTATGGGCAGTGAGCAAGAAGATGCTGCCAAACATAGTAGCTTTAATCAGGATGATTTTTAGCAGACACCAAAATATATGACAAATTATGCGATATCAATGCTAACGTCACAGATCAGCGGTGACACAGTGCTTTTCCAATGCCCCTCATGTCAGTGCTTTTTACAGATTTTTCAGCCAAGATTCACTTCACCTACTAAACAGCATAAAATACCCAATAACTAGGCTTACTACAAGTCGTAAGGATCACAGCTGGCCGCAGCATCTAACTGTTTGTAAGCAAAAGGTCACGTGTTCATTTAAGGTCAGTGACCTTGTTTGACCTTTTGAAGGTCATGGTAACCAAAGTCCTACAAGACTGCTCCGAGTTTTGCATTTGAATAAGCGACAAAGACTACGCTACGCAGTATGTTCCTAAAACAAAGTGTCGACCCGGATCACCTTAGGTCAATGACCTGCTCTGACCTCTAAGAAGTGAATGGAAGACGTATAAGACGTATAAGATGTGCAATGCGGTTTCTGCTGTCAATACATTCCAAATGAGCACCAGAAACTATCTCATACAGCAAGACCTGGAGTAATAAAACAGGCTGGTTTCGACCTTGGTCTGACCTCTATATCCGATCTTAGGTCAATGTAGTTGCTCATGCAATATTTGCGTTGCCTAAGAAAGCATCTCAGAAATGTATGGATTCGTCTAACACTCTATTGTTGCATCAGATCGAACGATTACCTAGAAGTTGACTTCGCTGAAACCACAGCCTCACTTTGACCTGCCATAGGCCAGCGACCTTACAAGGTATATCGAAATTGTGTTATGCTTAGCGATCCGCTATTAATTTTTTTACAGCTATGCAAAACATGGCACAAATGTGCCGCGCAGTTCGGAAACCATTCTGGAAAACCCCTGAGGGGGGGGGGGGGCGAGTCAATTTGACCCGCCACCCGAGCGCGTGTTAAGGTCAATAAACTACAGAAATGAGGCGTTTAACGACCGCATGTAATAAATCACCGGTGCTATTAATTTTCCATGGCTTAGTGGACTCTTTCTAAAACGATAGAATTCAGAATCTTTTTCATAGTGTTTTATCTGCGTCCTACAAACATTAAGGACATCGCGAAGGGAGATTGTAGATCGATATGTTTGATCGAAATTTGAGGGCAAAAATTTTGATCGTAGATCGAGTGGTCAACAATGTTTATTAACACCGGCAAGCCAAATTTGTCTGGAAATGTTTAACATTCAGTCAGAATCGATTAGTGATGCAGTTTATATAACGTGGTTTTTGACATGCGCGATCGCAAATCTTAGCAACCAAAACCTCGACACCAGGCGCTGCGGTCTCCATAGTCCGCGGAGCGCTAGCTTAGTGGTTAACTTTTTGTCATGGGCCACCGGTGGACAAAAATGATGACGGTTCTGGAATAATCGCCTTTAAACACTTGAATCGGTTAGTGATAAAAGTTATGTGACATAATTTTGACCATGTCCACTTGCAAATCTTCGTTTAAAAAACCTCGACGCCAGGCGTTGCAGTCTCCGTAGGCCGCGTGGCGTCGGTCCGACAGCTAATACTGAATCGTGGCCAACGGGTGGAAGAAAATGATGACGCTTCTGAAAGAAGTACTTTTGAATGCTTCAGGGCATCAGATCTTACATCTACAAGGTAGTCTTGGCGC
Source organism: Pollicipes pollicipes (assembly GCF_011947565.3). NCBI lineage: Eukaryota > Metazoa > Arthropoda > Thecostraca > Pollicipedomorpha > Pollicipedidae > Pollicipes > Pollicipes pollicipes. Next base: position 34,235,145 of record NW_023596545.1, on the reverse strand, counting down.
ATATTTCATGTGTGCGACTTTAAGACTGATGATAAGAACAGATTGACCCTTAAAGCCCCGCGAAGTGGTGCTGGAATCTGGTGCTGGAACTGAAAGAGTATAGGTAAATTTCCTATTTTTCGTGTTTCTGTAACTATCAATCTGTTCAGGAGACAGATTAGCGCGGCACCTGCCGTCTGGTGGCACTTGCAGTGGTCGACGCCATTCGGTTTTACGGAATCTGCAACCCAGACCATCGCTGTCCTTGCTCTCGAGGTTGCGGGCTGGCATGTTTAAACCTTTTGATGCAATTTTCACTAGTCGATTCTGAAAAAACGAACGTTCTCAGGCAAACATGGGATGGCCTTGCTCGTTTTTTTAGATACATTTTGGCCTACTCTATTAAACAATAATGAGACCTCCACTCTATTCAACAACAATGAGGTCCCTTATTTCCTTCGGGGCAAGAGGCCCCTTGAGTAGAACACCAAGGGCACATAACCGGTTCCAGTCAAGAGCTGAAGGGCCACTCTGTCCCACCGCGAGGCGTCGTCTGGCTGTCATTCTGGCGACACGGAGCGGGATCTCCTGGTCGATCCGGAAGCTATTGGAAGGATATATCATATCACATTGTACCCCTCCTTGACACGGGAGGCCTTCTGACCCGCGCAGTTGGCCCCGGATCAGCACAGGAACCCTCATTGACGCAATAACATCCCTGATCGCAAAATGTAGTCCAATAATTGTCACACAGGCTCCAGCTCCGTGCTTTTCTGTTTTCCTCAGATATATTGAGGAATCCCTGAACATAAATTGTAGATGAAATGGGGTACTGAGCTTGTATTAACATGGCTAATCCATGTTCGTTTTAAAATGTTCAAGATTCAGCCAGAATTGATTACTGAAAAAAACTATGCAATATGGTCTTGAACATAGGCGCTCGCAAGTCATAACAACAGCCTGAACACCTGGCGTTGCAGTCTCCACAGGCCGCGTGGCGTCGGCCTGCCATGACACTAGGCGATGGCTAATAAGCAAACGAAAAAGATAACGCATCTTGAGGGAGGTGGCTGGTGAAGTAGTCAAATCGGCATGTATATTTAAATGTGGTGCAAATGTAAGCTAAAAACAGCATTTATCTGAAAAGGGGGCAGTTAACACTGCTGCCCCCACCTCAAAATTGTGTGTGTGGGGGGGGGGGGGGGGGGGGGGGGCATGGCCCACCTGGCCCACCTGTTCCTACGCCAACGTACAAAGACAGTGAAGGTTGCCTGCGCGCTTAGCTGATTGTACGATGACATCACAAATCCAAAGGTGATGTTGTCAGGCGCTTGTAGAACCATGTTGTCGGCAATTATAGGGCTACAGGGATGCAGTTTTGCAAAATACGTAGGGCTGAGGTATGGAGGCTGGGGGGGGGGGAGGGGCATAACAATGACTGAGCCTGCCCCCAAAATGAACTCAAAATAGCTATATTCACGGATTTGACGCACTTTCTTTTCACAGTTAGCAGCAGGGGTGTAGTTTCTTGAAATTGGTTTGGGGGCTCAACCTAAAAAATTGTGATGAATGAGGAATAATGCTTAAGAATTGTAACTAAATAGGAATGTACATCCACGGTTAGGAGCCACAGTTCCCTCCCCTATTTGAATAGGAAACTATACACCTCCAGGTTGGTTATCTTAGGTGTGCCCTTATCTAATAATTTCATTAGTTAAGTCTCAATCATCATTCAGTCCTTGATGGCAGCAAATGGTACTAAAGTGCATGGGTGTCGATTTCTCAATATGATTGGCGGGCCAGGGTCTTGGAAGAAGCCATAAATGGACAGGTACGACTATGTTCTGGTTTCTGGCTATCCATGATGAGTATATATATATATATATATATATATATATATATATATATATATATATATATATATACATATATGTGTGTGTGTGTGTGTGCGTGTGTATGTGTGTGCGTGTGTGCGTGTGTGTGTGTGTGTGTGTGTGTGTGTGTGTGTGTGTGTGTGTGTGTGTGTGTGTGTGTGTGTGTGTGTGTGTGTGTGTGTGTGTGTGTGTGTGTGTGTGTGTGTGTGTGTGTGTGTGTGTGTGTGTGTGTGTGTGTGTGTGTGTGTGTGTGTGTGTGTGTGTGTGTGTGTGTGTGTGTGTGTGTGTGTGTGTGTGTGTGTGTGTGTGTGTGTGTGTGTGTGTGTGTGTGTGTGTGTGTGTGTGTGTGTGTGTGTGTGTGTGTGTGTGTGTGTGTGTGTGTGTGTGTGTGTGTGTGTGTGTGTGTGTGTGTGTGTGTGTGTGTGTGTGTGTGTGTGTGTGTGTGTGTGTGTGTGTGTGTGTGTGTGTGTGTGTGTGTGTGTGTGTGTGTGTGTGTGTGTGTGTGTGTGTGTGTGTGTGTGTGTGTGTGTGTGTGTGTGTGTGTGTGTGTGTGTGTGTGTGTGTGTGTGTGTGTTCAAACAACACTCACCGAATATTCTTGTAAGCTCATATTCGAAGCCACAGCAATCACATATGGAAGGCCGGCGGTTTGCACACCAGCCTCGTATAAACATACTTGTTTTGTGAAGCTGAAGGGTTGCGGTTGCACCTCTCTCTTGCAAACTGAAAAGTGAAATATGTGCACAGTTCACCACACTGTGCTCCTGTACTTGTTTGGTGTACATAGTTATGCATTCACAAGAATAGTTAGTGTCCACAATATGTCTGGCGCTGCATACCGTTTATATAAAGCTTCTCGACATTCCAGAAATGTCATCGATAAGCCATATGTGTTTCATTTATTGTAAAACAAAATATAAGCACTCCTTAACGTACCATTCCACAAAATGGTTCTCAACCTTTCCCCAAAACGCTTAGTCGCCCTTAGTCGCCTTAATCTGCTGTGCTCTTGAAAATATATTTCCCTTCTCACTTCATCAAACGCGCCTTGCAAGCCAGCTGTAATTCAGGGAGACACTGCTCCAAGTTGTTGTGCCACTGAGGGGAAAGCGACTCTTACCCGCTGCAGTCCGAATGTATGGCGATTGAAACGACTATGATGCCAATGTCGTGCGTAACGCAGGTTGACTGTAAAAGTTGCTAGTGGAGCTGGCTCCTCAGTGACCGTGCTCGTCTGGGAAGGTTCAACCTTTGATCAGAACCGAGAAGTGGAAGAATTACGTGACACGGCTTTGATCACGCGAGCTCTCGAGCCTCAGAACAAAAAACCCCGATGCCCGGCGTTGCAGTCTCCGTGGGCCGCGTGGGATCGGTCACCTTGTTAACACGGGGTGGTGATCTGTGAGCAGATGAAAGCGGCAACGTTTCTGAAAGAAGCACGTTTGAACACTATAGAATGTCAATTCGTACATCCGGAGGTATTTTTTACCTGCGCATTAGTCCGGGAGAATGCTCCACCTGCGCAATTTATCTATTGATGCTAGGGATGGATAAGCATTCGCAGCACTGTGAACCGGTGCCGGTATTTGGTGAACTAGACGAGTAAACATAAATTCCCTCTTTTCTTGCTACTTGCGCTTTTTATCTGTTCAAGGTCCATCTTCGAAATTTTGCATGCGAAATTTACTCCCCAGTTTTTTTGAGCCGTACGAATCCATTTTGGAAGACTTTTGGAGGCATCATTTCAGGACGGCAGTTATCATGCTTCAGGCGCTCACCGCCCGGTGTTGGCCCGCCAGCGCCGCCCAGTTTGATGGAAACTACAACCTCGGCCATCAGTGCTCTTGCTTCTGAGATTGCGAGTACGCAGGCCGAAAGTTTTTAAAGTATTTGTTTGACAGGTCGCTTCAGAACAAGAATGGACGAAAAGGGGGTAAATCTGAAATGGGTGGGGGAAGGCTAAGCTAATATTCTTGACCTAACCTGCCCTGAAATCTGAGTACTCTTCGGATTTTGGTCACTGATTTGCGTCCTTGGAGTCAAAATTAAGCTTTAAACAAATGTTTGGTCGGTTTTCTTTTTTATGCTGAGGAGTTTCTTCCCTCTTCCCTTTTGACGCCGATGTGACGGTGATAATGATATATGAAGATGATGATATATATTGTGATGCATTTATCACCTGTACTGTACTCGCAGCTTAGACACTAGATGCATTCCACTGGTCCATGGTTCATTTTTGGCTCATAGGCATGTGGAACGGGGGTTCAGAAAAGCATTGAAGTGAAGAAGAGTGCTCCACGAGAAGTAAAAAATGCCCTTTTAAAGATCACTGGTTACAGTTCACAATCCTGCCGTATTTAAGACCAAAGACCCCCTGGTTTCTCAGCTTAACGCTCGCGAAGATGTGCGATTATTCTGTGCTGACTATTTCAGGGCCCTTTAGGCATGCATGACGCGATAGTAACGCCATCCAAATCTGCCGCCCCATAGCTCATGTGGTGTTCAAGGCCGATAAGAGTATTTGTGTTTAGCCATTAGATCTGGCGTTCCTGAGCACGATTTCCAACTCTAGTGAACGTCGATGGGTTCTCACTCAAGACTGAGCATGCTGTGCAAGCATCGATCACGAATGACATCTCGCGCTACGTAATATAAGAAGTTGGGCATGGTTGGTAGTTATTACGGAAATGAGACTTATCAACGACTAACTTAAAAGTAGCGCCAGGGCCGAGCATATGAATACGAGTAAACTTCTTAAACGCACGGAAAAAAATATGCAAAAACACCACGAGCAACCGCCAAAGACACGAGCATAACGATATTTGGATCAGCAAATTCCCCTAGCACTACAACTGTCATCTTTTGGTGGGCTGAAGTACTACATCTATGTGCTAGAGTGGTAATCCAGCACGGCTAGTTTGGCAGCACCTCAGCGTCATACAAACGTTCCATGACACAATCAAACGATGACTTAGTGAGAATCGTATTTACTTAATTAAGAAATGTTGTCATCTAGATCAGTCTTTTCCCCTTAAAAATGCACCGGCATTTACAAGTTAGCTGATTTCATGAAATCTGATGCTTGCTTTAACGTCTTCAAATGCGGAACTTTCCCTTGAAGCCAGCATTATGGAGGCTCAGGCACTCCGAAAGCATGCAGAGTGACACCCCTGGATGGATGTCTTCGTTTGTGTTGATCTTTTGTTATCTTTACCTCGCTTTGATCCGCCCTATTTAACATTAAGAAACCCCTTACCTGTTTTCTAGCAAGGGACCGAATGGGTAGAATGCTAGGGGCGCATTGCCTCTCGGTCAGGGGCTGCAGGGTGGTTCCGTCCCAGCCCGCGGTGCCTACCGGCTGCCTTTCTGGCGAAACAGGGGCTGCATGTATGGGGGGGGGGGGCTGTATGGGGCCTTCTGGTGAAACTGCATGTACATTGGTCGCCTGCCTGGCCCCCTGACCCGCAAATTTGGGCGTGGATCGACGCGGGGGGGGGGGGCTCTCATTGACGCAAAACATATCCACTGTTGACGCAGGTGTACAAAATTTGGCACAGAGGCTCTAGTTCAGCATAATGGGTCCCTGGCTGAAATGGAGTACAGAGTTGTAATGGAACTCCTGACTGACTGAAACACGGACCTGACCTTCCGGTGTCTCATCGTAGACTCTCATCGTGAATGATATCCACTCTCATTGTCAGAGACCCCCGATTAACACAAGAGGCCCTGCAGCATTCTGGGTCCAGTCTCTGTCCCTGTTCAGCAAATGTCACCCTGGCCGGCTCGGAGCCCCTTACCAACACAGAGTCCTCTGCTAGACACTTTGGGTCCCTGACCGACGCAGGGGCCTCATTGTTTCAGGGGTCCTGACCAATGCAAATCACGGGTCCCAGCCTTGTCCTTAACTGGAGAAGGGGCTCCCAGGACTCAGACCGCCACGGAGCCAACTGTTCTTTGTTGGTGGTCTCTGACCGAATAGAGGCCCTCATCGTCCTGGGGTGTCCCCAGACGGTGCAGAAGACTCTCTGACTGACATTTTTTCTGGGCACGGTCCTGCAGACCGGTGTCCTTAATGTGACCTAAAACGAGCCCTTCGTGCCCTCCAATCAGGCACTTGATCGAAGGCCCCTCTGCGGGCGCACTCGAACACTACCCCAAGGCGACTCCGGGCTCCTTTGCCTACATTTCTCGTGCTACGCATTGTGGTCACCAGATTGGTACAGGGGCCCTTCATCGACTCACGATACGAATCGTGGGCCCGACCTTATCCCTGCTTGGGAAATAGGCCCTGAATCCTAGGCGTGACGTGTCCGTCACGTGTCACGGCCGTTAAGCTACGACCGCAGGGCGCAGTTTCGCAAAATAGACTGGAGGATGGGCTGAGCGCGGAAGCCCTAGCTTGAACTGCACGAAAAATATGATTCTTCCCGATTTAACTTACCTACCTCTCAACGTAATTGAATTTGATTCACACCCAGTTGAGAAGGAAATTACGGCGCTTCTCTAACACGTTTCCCTCGTTCTGCCTCGGCGGAAGATGGTGTCGTTCGGCATCATCATTATTCCGTTTGGCGTCGATCGTCGAAACCATGTTTTGGTAGTGGACGCAGGGTCGATGTTATCTGGCTTCAGACGTTTTTGGACGTGTAAGGCTTTG
>NW_023596545.1:34181056-34226056 GCF_011947565.3 Pollicipes pollicipes | reverse complement strand
ATGCTCCACCTGCGCAATTTATCTATTGATGCTAGGGATGGATAAGCATTCGCAGCACTGTGAACCGGTGCCGGTATTTGGTGGACTAGACGAGTAAACATAAATTCCCTCTTTTCTTGCTACTTGCGCTTTTTATCTGTTCAAGGTCCATCTTCGAAATTTTGCATGCGAAATTTACTCCCCAGTTTTTTAAGCCGTACGAATCCATTTTGGAAGACTTTTGGAGGCATCATTTCAGGACGGCAGTTATCATGCTTCAGGCGCTCACCGCCCGGTGTTAGCCCGCCAGCGCCGCCCAGTTTGATGGAAACTACAACCTCGGCCATCAGTGCTCTTGCTTCTGAGATTGCGAGTACGCAGGCCGAAAGTTTTTAAATTATTTGTTTGACAGGTCGCTTCAGAACAAGAATGGACGAAAAGGGGGTAAATCTGAAATGGGTGGGGGAAGGCTAAGCTAATATTCTTGACCTAACCTGCCCTGAAATCTGAGTACTCTTCGGATTTTGGTCACTGATTTGCGTCCTTGGAGTCAAAATTAAGCTTTAAACAAATGTTTGGTCGGTTTTCTTTTTTATGCTGAGGAGTTTCTTCCCTCTTCCCTTTTGACGCCGATGTGACGGTGATAATGATATATGAAGATGATGATATATATTGTGATGCATTTATCACCTGTACTGTACTCGCAGCTTAGACACTAGATGCATTCCACTGGTCCATGGTTCATTTTTGGCTCATAGGCATGTGGAACGGGGGTTCAGAAAAGCATTGAAGTGAAGAAGAGTGCTCCACGAGAAGTAAAAAATGCCCTTTTAAAGATCACTGGTTACAGTTCACAATCCTGCCGTATTTAAGACCAAAGACCCCCTGGTTTCTCAGCTTAACGCTCGCGAAGATGTGCGATTATTTTGTGCTGACTATTTCGGGGCCCTTTAGGCATGCATGACGCGATAGTAACGCCATCCAAATCTGCCGCCCCAAAGCTCATGTGGTGTTCAAGGCCGATAAGAGTATTTGTGTTTAGCCATTAGATCTGGCGTTCCTGAGCACGATTTCCAACTCTAGTGAACGTCGATGGGTTCTCACTCAAGACTGAGCATGCTGTGCAAGCATCGATCACGAATGACATTTCGCGCTACGTAATATAAGAAGTTGGGCATGGTTGGTAGTTATTACGGAAATGAGACTTATCAACGACTAACTTAAAAGTAGCGCCAGGGCCGAGCATATGAATACGAGTAAACTTCTTAAACGCACGGAAAAAATATGCAAAAACACCACGAGCAACCGCCAAAGACACGAGCATAACGATATTTGGATCAGCAAATTCCCCTAGCACTACAACTGTCATCTTTTGGTGGGCTGAAGTACTACATCTATGTGCTAGAGTGGTAATCCAGCACGGCTAGTTTGGCAGCACCTCAGCGTCATACAAACGTTCCATGACACAATCAAACGATGACTTAGTGAGAATCGTATTTACTTAATTAAGAAATGTTGTCATCTAGATCAGTCCTTTCCCCTTAAAAATGCACCGGCATTTACAAGTTAGCTGATTTCATGAAATCTGATGCTTGCTTTAACGTCTTCAAATGCGGAACTTTCCCTTGAAGCCAGCATTATGGAGGCTCAGGCACTCCGAAAGCATGCAGAGTGACACCCCCGGATGGACGTCTTCGTTTGTGTTGATCTTTTGTTATCTTTACCTCGTTTTGATCCACCCTATTTAACATTACGAAAACCCCTTACCTGTTTTCGAGCAAAGGACCGAATGGGTAGAATGCTAGGGGCACATTGTTTCTCGGTCAGGGGCTGAAGGGTGCTTCCGTCCCAGCCCGCGGTGCCTACCGGCTGCCTTTATGGCGAAACAGGGGCTGCATGTATGGGGGGGGGGGCTGTATGGGGCCTTCTGGTGAAGCTGCATGTACATTGGTCGCCTGCCTGGCCCCCTGACCCGCAAATTTGGGCGTGGATCGACGCGGGGGGGGGGAAGGGCTCTCATTGACGCAAAACATATCCACTGTTGACGCAGGTGTACAAAATTTGGCACAGAGGCTCTAGTTCAGCATAATGGGTCCCTGGCTGAAATGGAGTACAGAGTTGTAATGGAACCCCTGACTGACTGAAACACAGACCTGACCTTCTGGTGTCTCATTGTGGACCATCATCATGAATGATATCCACTCTTATTGTCAGAGATCCCCGGCTAACACAAGAGGCCCAGCAGCATTCTGGGTCCAGTCTCTGTCCCTGTTTAGCAAATGTGACCCTGGCCGACTCGGAGCCCCTTACCCACATAGAGTCCTCTGCTAGACACTTTGGGCCCCTGGCCGACGCAGGAGCCTCATTGTTTCAGGGGTCCGGACCAATGCAGATTGCGGGTCACAGCCTTGTCTTTGCCTGGAAAAGGGGCTCCCAGGACTCAGACCGCCACGGGGCCAACTGTTCTTTGTTGGTGGTCTCTGACCAAATAGAGGCCCTCATCTTCCTGGAGTGTCCCCAGACGGTGCAGGAGACTCTCTGACTGACATTTTTTTCTGGGCACGGTCCTGCAGACCGGTGTCCTTAATGTGACCTAAAACGAGCCCTTCGTGCCCTCCAATCAGGCACTTGATCGAAGGCCCTTCTGCGGGCGCACTCGAACACTACCCCAAGGCGACTCCGGGCTCCTTTGCCTACATTTCTCGTGCTACGCATTGTGGTCACCAGATTGGTACAGGGGCCCTTCATCGACTCAAAGGCCCCGACCGATACGAATCGTGGGCCCGACCTTATCCCTGCTTGGGAAATAGGCCCTGAATCCTAGGCGTGACGTGCCCGTCACGTGTCACGGCCGTTAAGCCACGACCGCAGGGCGCAGTTTCGCAAAATAGACTGGAGGATGGGCTGAGCACGGAAGCCCTAGCTTGAACTGCACGAAAAATATGATTCTTCCCGATTTAACTCACCTACCTCTCAACGTAATTGAATTTGATTCACACCCAATTGAGAAGGAAATTACGGCGCTTCTCTAACACGTTTCCCTCGTTCTGCCTCGGCGGAAGATGGTGTCGTTCGGCATCATCATTATTCCGTTTGGCGTCGATCGTCGAAACCATGTTTTGGTAGTGGACGCAGGGTCGATGTTATCTGGCTTCAGACGTTTTTGGACGTGTAAGGCTTTGGGACTGAAAAGCGTAAGTTGATGTGAGCGACTATGAAAAGCTGCCACGGAAACTTTCGGCTGGTGGCCGTAGTGCGGGCTGCAGACTGCAACGCAGCACTCGAGTCAGGCATATTCGACGCGGCTGATGCTATCTTGATGCCATCGTCGGACAGCTACCGCTATCGATTTAGCCGGCTGGCGTCGATCGGTAAGTTTCCACAGCTGTTTCATCGAATACTCACGTCGAGTTGGAGGTTGGCACATTTCATAACTTCTTTTGAGCTTTGCCGGCTAAAAATTTGCTCACGTTTCTGGGTGCCAACATTTGACTTTTTTCGATTTCCGGAAAGACATCATATCGTATCGTGGCAGAATAACGCAACTTGCTAACATCATTGAATGATAGGAAAACACTCAGGCAATATCACAAAACGGTGTTAGGGTCAACAAGACATATTAACTGTGCAATTAACAACATGCATCATGCAAGAAAAAAAGAAAATACAAAACGCTCAAGTAAATGCGGTACGAACACGGAGCTCTTACAGCATGACTAGCCAGTCAACTGCATTTAAATCAACATGACATCGCAGTTTTTTGTGTTCTTTTGTCTGCGAAACAATTAGTGCAAGCCTCCTTTAAAACTGATATAATTTTTATTTCGCATTCGCGCTGCGTTCCTTAAACTTTGACTCTAGAAAGTTTGACGGGGGGGGGGGAGGGGGGCAAACTCCAAACTGTACAGCATAAGTGTATGGGTCAAGAGGTAGGTGGATCAAAATCGCTCTAAGGCGATCGCCAGCCTACACTAACCACGCGGCGGTACTAAAGCTCTCACGAATTTCGACCGTATTGAGTACTATTGTGTAAGTAAAGTATGTAAAGAGTAAATTGTAAACTGAATGGGGTCTCGCACGACACATGGCACAAAAATAAAAAAAATAATGAAAGAAATTAATTTGTATAGAACCGCAATTTCGGTTTTATGAACTGATACAATTCCATTGCCCACTTCGAGGGCACCTCCTCGCTGCCAGTCTTCGGATCCATCGTCTGGCTTCCGTGTCCAAGAAACCGCTTTGAGTCTCTGCATGCTTACGCGCTATGGCAGGACTCCTGATAGCAAGCGCGTGGTCATGACTGTCTCGCAAGGGTGCTGAAAGTGGAACCTCTGCCTTTTACAGTGCAGTGTATACGGTCGGCGCTGCTCATGGGTGAGCTTATCTGTAACTTGCCGCACGAGGACAACCAGGCACGGCGTGCGTCGGCTTCGTCAGGTATTGAGTTATTTTTCCTCCTGTACGGATCGTGCTTGCGCCAACGTTCCAGTTACCCAGTAAAGGGTGTGTTTTCGCTGGACGTGGCTATCACCAATTACCCAAACCAGGTACAGCACACAGATGTCGTCCCCAGCCACTGCAGTGACCATCATCTGGTCACTTCTATCTTGAACGTAACGCGCAATAGAACAGCAGCAAAAGCGAAAGCAAGGAATGAACAGCATGTACAACAGTCGCCGAAGAAGCAGTTGTGCTTTGACAAGACCTGGCCGTGGCCAATCGAAGCGCCGTCCTTATGCTTTGTGACCTGTTGATGGGTGACACGTGGCTTGAGTTCCTGACCGTCGCGAAGCCGCTGCTTGACAAAGTTGCCCCATAGCGGAAGACCAGATTCACAACCTGACAGTTCGCTCTGTGTCGGAAGCGATTTACGATCTCACGGCGAAACAATGTGCCCTTCGTCACACCGACGTGATGAACAGGCGGCTGGATCGTCGTGAGCGTACAGCCAGCCGATCCGACTGTCGCGGAGGCGTCTCCTGACGCATGGAGACGACGAGGTCCGGAGGCGAGCACCGCATTATTCGTGGCATCGTCGGTAGCGAGAGATCTTTACTATCAACGCTTCTAGATGAGCTGGTAGGCTACGCTAACGAATTCATCGCTTACAGCGGGAAGAAGGCCTTCAACAAGCTAGCGGCAGCGGACAAAGCGCACAAATAGTTTGCCATGCATGATTTCCCATTGACTTTTACATAGAACCCAGTGACTTGAAATATTCTGACCTCTTTAATCTTCTTCAGAAGGGTAAGAATGCAGAATAACTCAAAGATGATGGGGGAACATTTCCCGGCTTTTCACCGGGCATCAACAATTTTGAACTCTAGACATCACCACATGCCAGATCAATACTCGTTGTGTACAGATAAAACGCCCGATACAACCATCAGGTTACCGCTGAGCACGGTAACCTGATGTGCTGAAACCAGTATCAACCTGCTATATCTAATGATACATTAATGTTCCACATCGTAACTTGATTATGGTACATTATTGATGCATTTCCTTTTCGTAACTTAAAATGGCTTGCGTGAGGTCATCACGTCACCTGGGATGACCTCCACCATGACTTAGATACTTTACTTTTTCGCCCTAAAACTTTAATTCAAGGTGTGTGCGCATTCAATTAAAGCAGGCTGATGTCGGCTGCAGCATAATAGGCTACCCAGCTTAGCAATCATGTTTTTTATTTGTACACAATGCAAATGCAATCTGGCAGGCGGTGACATCTAGGTCTAGACATCGAAATTTTTGGTTCCCCGTGAAAAGCCGAGAAATGCCCCCTTATCCATGTAAGTTCCATGTGAAGCGTTTACAAAGAACATCAACGAGATCGAAATTTTTCAGACCGTTGGGACTGACCTTGAAATAAATGGAAATGAGCCATTGCCAAAAGAGCTGATTATTTCGTAACATAGCCTTTGAAAAATCATTAATTTCAACCTGGCGTTTTAATTTCATTCTCAGGAATTGACTCGGTTCACTTGAAGTTACGTTTCATGGCAGTGATTTTCACACGATGCGCCACCATTCTTGCAACAACTCCGCCAGAAGTGCCTAGGGAGCCGTTCCCCATACAGCCTTGCCCCATACCAAGTGGGCGCGTTTCATTTTGTTGGGGTCTGTGTGTTTGGTATATGGCGAATGCTATTCAGTAGGCGTCCGAGGACGTATATTGAGATCGGCTCACTGCTTAATGTTTTAAGATAGGCATCGACGTATTTGTCTTTTGGGACTGAAATAGGATCCAAAGATTTTACTGTGAAAATCGTTATTAAGCACGCCCGGCTCATCTGACCTCTTGTGGTTACTTGTGGTATTGTTTTGCAAAAGTTCCCTGAATTTTACACAGTTCACACAGATTGCACTGAGCTGGTCCCATTCAGGGGTGAACATAGCCTGAAGAAAACTATGGCTGACTTTGAATGGCCATGGCAGTACAAGTTCCCACCATTCTTCACGTAAGTCGTATAGTGGTCATCACACGAAGTGAAACTTGATCGTAAAATGTGTCTTGAAGTCTGATGGACCTGAATGTCTGCTTTAATGCACCTGGTGGAATGTATCTGACTGTTGTGTCATTGCATCCACTAGTTGAATCCTCTAAAAGTTACCTAATGTGATATTCCACTACAGTCTCATGTTGCCTATCATTTATCACTGGATCTCAGTACATGATTTTACGCTGTGTGCTTGATAGTGCTGTTGACACTGGATTCATCCAGCTGCAATGGACTTGGTGTGTCACAATGAGGACTTCATTTTGCTATGGGCATGCCATTTGAACATGTAAGGCAACACCACAAAAACACAAAACTTGCAAGAAAGAATTACATGAAAATGAACCATAAAATGTGTGTTTTTTAGCATTGGACAATACCAACATTTTCTGGAAGGAGCCTCTTAGAAATTGTCACCCACTTATCAAATGATTATTGGCCATTGCCTAACTGGCTGGCTAACTGAGGGACTGAAGTAGGCAACTGTCATAAGGTGAGCACAGAAATACAAGTGCATAGTTCTTGATGGATGCCAACCATCCATGTTGGGTATACAGGAGCACTGCAAAGCATATGCACTACTGCAAAGAACTGGTGCAGCAGCATTTTCTGTTGTCCTTCAGGTTGTAAGGCATGCATTCACAAATAGTTCATATGTTCTAGGTATAAATGGCTGGTTGTTAAAGGTCCCAGGTTAAAGTTTGTTAAAGGTTAGGTCCCAAGTCTTCCAGTGGATGAGCAGAGTCCCAAGGTGATTCCAGGAAAACAAGCAAACATTGATCAAGCTTTGCTCCATTTTCATACATGGGCATGTAGATCACAATAATGGTTTCTATTTCTGCAACTGATACAAGATGTGAGATGACATTCTAGTGCAGATGTGTTTTCTATCATGTTGAATCTTATGGATGATGTTGACCACATCATTCTTGTGCAGTCTCAGGTTCCAGTTTCTTTTTTCATCAAATGCAGCTTGAAGCCATTGTGAAAAACAGTAATTCATCAATACCACTTCTAGCATTCTCTCTTGTTACAGTTTTCAGCAAACCCTGTGAAGGCAGTTTGCCCTTTAACTCAATATATGTGCTATGTAATGGATGTACCACATTCCCTTTGGTCCTGCTTTCCATGCCTTTTGCTTTTCCTCCTTCCCACCTCCCCTCTGCCATTGATATCCACGTCATTGGTTTCAGTCCCACTCACGTGCTGCTGGCACAGTGGTGGTTCCGCCTCCCCTCTACCATTAATATTCACATGTTTGTGGTTTCAGTCCCATTCACACACTGCTGGCGCAGTGGTGGGTCCACTTGACATTGCCCTAAGGCATTTTTGCTGACAAAAAGTCATGTAAGATAGATCAACAGAACCTGGAGTATCTGTGAACTTGTCATTTCTAACACATGCATCAAATTTTAACCCATTGTCATCTTAAGTCAGTGATCTTTGATAGTCAAATCATGCCATGTTTGAAAAGTGAGGTGTTGGCGGTCCTTGCAAATACAACAAGTTATTGTGATCGAATGGTGGTATTGCATTTTTAGTGTTTTGTTATGCTGCTAAATTTGTATTTCTCTTCTGTTTGGAGGTCCTTGGCCTTCAGCTGTCTACTTCCCTGGTATTTATGGATAAAATTGGGTGAATCAGACTTTTTCTTTGAACTGCTTCAGTAGCAGGCCATGAATCCTAAGAAGGCAAATGGATTAGCTTTTGAACCTTTTAACATGTGCCTGGGTGGCCAGTTGAATATCCTTTGCTGAGGTGGGGGGGGGGGGGGGAATTTGATGCTGACCTGATATCTCAAAAATAAGGGAGCTGGATACACCAAATTAGTATGGTGTGTTGGCCAGTAAATAAACTCATTTGGGTCAAAATTTATAGTTCCTAGTTCATGACCTTCAGGTCAAATAAGGTCAAATGAGGTCAAACCTTGGGTTTATGTCCAAAGCTACCCAGAACTTTGGCACATGTCCCAAGCAAAATATTACTGGTGCTCATTTAAGGCCAGCAACCTTGCCTGACCTTTCAAAGTTCATGGTGACCAAAATCATGCAAGACTGCTTTGAGTTCTGTGTTTGAATAAATGCCAAGGATTATGCTAGGCAGTATATTTTTGAAAAGAGAATGTTGACCTGGGCCATTTCAGGTCATTGATGTATTCTGACCATTAAGAACCCTATGGAAAATGTATTATGTGACTTCTGTAATCAATGAATTGGAAACAAACATCAGAAACTAACTCATGCAGCAAGCTCCGCAATAATAAAACAGGTTAGTTTTGACCTTGGTGTGACCTTCATACGTGACCCTAGATCAATAGGACTTGTTTGTTTAATTGTTGCATCAGATTTAACAATTCCCCAGAAATTGTCCTCACTAAACCCATAACCCTAACTTTGATGCGCTGTAGATCAGCAACCTGACAAGGTACATCTAATTTGCATACCAAATGATCCGGTTTTCAATATCTTTAGCTATGCCAAATTTGGCACGGCTGCACAGGGCCGATCGGAAACCATTCCAGAAAGACCTATGGAAAGATCAAATTGACCCCCCACCCAAGTGCGTGTTAAGGAAGCTTCCCCTTCCCTTCCCCTGATCGGTCGCGCGAAGAAGGCTCCGGGAGCTGTTCGGGAATGACGTGCTACGCTTCCGATGTGCAGCAAAAGGGGTTTATTGTAGTGGCAGGTATTTATTCACTATAGTGGCACATGCAATATGACACACCTAATATCTGTCAGCATTTAAAACTGCACTTAGAATACACTCAGAGTTGCAATGTCTTTTTCAGTGGTCTGTGCTCGCATCAGAAATGGGATCAGATTTTCGGAAAGCGTTCTCATTGAGCACGAAGATAGAGACCGCATCAGCCAAAACTTGTGTTGCTGAATAGGTCTCCTGGGTCTAGCTGGCATAAACTCGTTGTGACATTTTTGTAGAATTTCGATCCAGGTTTCATTTGCATTTAGAGTATTGGTCAGTTCACACTGCATATGCGGGGAACTGTCACTAAAAGAGTAGTTCCATTGCTTGCTACGTTACCACAGAAAGATGATAGCGCTGTTCGTTATGCCGTCAGTACAAAAAGGTAGTACCGTTTCTCGTTATTTCAATACCATACAAAAACCGTAACAGAGGTTACCTTAGTTTTTTCTCTGTTACTTGTCCCAGAAGTTTAAAAAAGCCAGACAGTCCTTATCACACGATCGCTAAGGCAGTTGATTCCCTTATAGCTTGGGTCCGACACTGGTAAAAACACAATCCTCCCGCATGTGTATAGAGACGCTTTATCTCGCACAGTGCTCTCTGTAACTGCGCTGTTAACTGCGCTCTTGAAGCACCTGATGTTGTTGCCCCGCCGCGAAAGGACCAGGTAAACGGGAAACATGACTTGGCTCTCAGGATGCTGGTTGCTCGCTTAAGTGCTCGCAATCATTGGATGGGAGATTATTTGCAAACGTTCAAAGCTCGCAGTCATTGGTCTGTGAAATTCGTCCTCCGTAACCAAATCCACATAGATTTTCGCGTCGCAGCCGACTGCAGTGATGGCGGGGTGGCTGCGGCGGCGGTAGGAGAGGGCGCGCGGCTCTGACAGTCATGCAGCGCGCGTATGCAGAACAGTGCCATCGACCACCGCCTGATTGGTCTGGCCACTTCTGCGCGCGGACACCCAAGCGGCATTTTGCCGATGTTGGTGATAAATGCGGCGGGACCGACGCACACCAGCCGCCGCCGGAGCTCCGTATGAGCCGAGCTCTCACCAGGCAGGGGGCCTGTGAGCCTACACAAGGCCCTGTGAATCTAGATAGGGTCCTGTGAGCCAGCCTCAGTTAACGGGGCCCTGTGGGCCGGCTCCTCGCCAGACGGCCCTTTGAGTCAGTCCTATCGTGAGACAGGGCCCTGTGAGCCAGCCTCATCGACAGACAGGGCCCTTTGACATCCTATACTTTTCAATACTGCTTTCTTAATAATGCTGTACACGAGCAGTTTTTAATTTAATTTTGTGGGATAGGGCCCGGTGGGCCGGCCCCTTGCCATGCAGGGCCCTGTGAGCTAGCCCCATTGCCCGACGTGGTCCTGTGAGCCGGCCCCATCGCCAGACAGGGCCCTGTGCGTCAGCCCAATCAGCAGACAGGGCCCTGTGCGTCAGCCCAATCAGCAGACAGGGCCCTGTGGCCCGGCTCCTCACCAGACAGGGCCCTGTGAGCCAGGTCCAGTGACAGACGAGGCCCTGTGAGCCAGCCCCATTGCCAAACAGGGCCGTGTGAGCCGGTCCCATTGCCAGGCAGGGCCCTGTCAGCCAGCCCCATTGCCAGACGGGGCCCTGTGAGCCAGCCCCATTGCCAGACGAGGTCCTGTGAGCCAGCCCCATTGCCAGACAAGGGCCCTGTGAGCCAGCCCCATTGCCAGACCGGGCGGTGTGAGCCAGCCTCATTGCCAGACGGGGCCCTGTGAGCCAGCCCATTGCCAGGCAGGGCCGTGTGAGCCTGTGAGCTCCGCTGTTGAGACTGACGGTAAGGGGTGGCAGCCGGCGGCGCCGGTGCGATTTACGCCGCCGCCTCTGACGCCGCCGCGCCCCGCGCGCAGGCCTCTCGACAGGTTTACGACCCCGTAAGGCGGCACAATATCGACACTGCACGGCGGGGGCCGGCCGGGATGACCCCCGCCGCCGTGACCGTCACGTGCGATGGCGCCCGGGCGCTCCGAATGAGCGCGCTCCACTGCGGGCGCCGTCGGTGTGGGCGGCCGGTGACGCGGCGCGGCTGGCTCTGACAGGCTGCAGCCGAACACGGAGACGCGTCAGAAGCAGCTGGAGGCGTGGCGCGCGCTGATTCTGGGCTTCTGCCGCCACCACCGCGTCTACATCATCGACCTCGCCGAGTACCTCGACTCGCCGCTCTTCAACAACGCAGACATCAAACGTACGGGCTTGGCGCGTGCTCAGCAGTGTTGGGGGGGGGGGGGGGGATTAACGGTCGAACATAAGCTGGCTTGCACGAGCGCGAGGCACATGGCTACGCTGCGGACGCGTGCCCGATCTGATGAACCTCTATCTGTCGGTGTCTGTAATGATGTGTGTGTGTTTGTGTGTGTGTCTGTGCGTCTATGTTTGTGTGCCTGTGCCTGTGCCTGTGCCTGTGTCTGTATGTGTCTGTGTTTGTGTCTGTTTGTACGCCTGCGTATCTGTATATGCGTCCGTGAGTCCGGGGCCGAATGTGGTGGCCACGAACGGTCTCCTCTCAGCCCGTGCGTCGGTTCAGGCCAGGGATGACCTGACAGAGTCGCCCTGGCGTGTGCCGACCGCAGCTGGTTGGAGGCGACGGCGGCAGCTGATGGAACGCATCGCCGCGCAGGCACCGCTCGCGAAGTGTCACTTAGCGTGAGGCGTTTAAAGGACTTAAAAAGTCACCATTCCCGTTTTAAAATATAACTCCGCCTGCAATTTCCATTTCAACTCTGAGCAGCCCCTCGGGACGCTGCTCACCACATGCAGGACGTTTCGGGCCGAGTTCACCGTACCTGCATTAAAGTTTGTAATTGAGGCGGCTACGGAGCGCTCGCGGCGCGGCGACCGCTGGCCGGAGCGGGGCGTGACGTGCGCCCGAG
Source organism: Pollicipes pollicipes (assembly GCF_011947565.3). Classification (NCBI taxonomy): domain Eukaryota; kingdom Metazoa; phylum Arthropoda; class Thecostraca; order Pollicipedomorpha; family Pollicipedidae; genus Pollicipes; species Pollicipes pollicipes. Next base: position 34,213,970 of record NW_023596545.1, on the reverse strand, counting down.
CATCCGGCGCGGCTCGGGCCGGCAGGCGCCGGTCGCCTGTCGGATGCCGCTGCTCCGGCGCGCGGGACGCTGCTGGTGGTGTCGCTGGAGTGCGCCCGGACCGTTGCGAACATTCTTTTGACGCGGCTGTCCCGACTGCGACGAGTTATTGGAATCCGTGCTTGGATGTTTGTTGAGCTGATACATTATCCGACTAGGAATTTATATATATATATATATATATATAGGAATATTGCTAAATTATATATATATATATATGTATGTATATATGTATATATATATATATATATATATGTATATATGTATATATATATATATATATATATATATATATATATATATATATATATATATATATATATATATATATATATATATGCGTATGTTTATGGAAAAAGGTGTTTTTCTAGAACTTATACTATATATATATATATATATATATATATATATATATATTCATGTTATATTATCTATACTTCTGGCCCGGTCGGTGTACCTTCAAAAACTACCACTTTGACGAGACCTGATCAGCTTTGTGAGGCTGTGTTAACGCTGGCACGGGCTTGCAACAGACTTAGTGGGTGTCAAGCCGTAAGCGTAGTGTGAAAGATGGCAGCCGTCTTTCAGAAAATAACAGTCGTTCAGAAAAGTCAAATAGCCGTTGAGTGAAAAATTCGTACAGAACTAACGTCACTGAACGCCGGTGTGCACCTGTGGGGAGCCACGTAGCATTATAATGCGGTCGTCTTCCCTGCGACCAACGTGGAAAAACTGGAACGGGCACGGCCTCTGTTCGGTGTATGCTGGCTGGTTAATTGGTACCAATGGGAGTATGTTGGCTCCGTCGTACCACCTGTCTTGTCTTTTGTTCGGCCCTTCAAGTATTGCACCTGCTCAGAATGTAAGATCCTTAGACCGTTTTATCGTCCGATGCAGAGTACTGCACCAGACTTCGTGTTTCTACACGTATCGGGACGTGACATTTGAGCCACAAACTCCGGCCGCCACGTTTTCGGCTCCGGTGCTAAATCCGCTCAGCATCCTACAGCTGTTGATGATGCAAATTGCACTTTTCCAAGCTATGGATCTACATAGACAGTAAAGTATGGGGCCCCTCTGATTGCTGTTGCTATATGCCACAGTATTAGGTTTCGTTATCGGACCCAGCTGGGGGCGTGGCAGCCTCTCTGCAGACCGCTGGGTCTGGCATATAAGCGGCCAACAAGGCAGACGCATGTCTCCTGGAACCGCCGCGTGTTTCACTGCTGGTCGATTTCGCCGGCTGTGCAGGCGAACGTGAATGGTGGGAGCGATTTACGCCTCGAAAAGTGGCCAGGATTTCGAAAACACAGGGGATGTCGAAATATATCGTCAGGATATCGAAAACACCTGCATCGATTTGGTCTGACGCCACGTTTTCGGGCATCCGGACATGTCCATTGATGCCACATCCCTTCGTGGAATGTTCGCAGCTGCGCGATACAGTCACTGGACGTTCTCGTGAAGTGCCCCAGCCAGAACCAGACGGGGAGCCTAGCTGGCTCGGCCTCGAAATGGCTGAAGCAGCTGTGTTTTTTTCCGCTCGCTGAACGCCGCAGGCCACAGCTACGCATTGGTTCGAACATAGCGTGTGGATCATTCACTTGTCGACTGCAGAGAACCACGCGACCAAATTGAGTGGGAAAAACCAATGTCTGCTGGCTGCCGCTGCTGACGTGTTCCGTCTGGAAATCGTGATTCACCGTCCTCCGATTCTTCGCCGTCTAATCGCCGCACCGAACAGTGAACGCGGAGGCGTGCCAGAACTTCCTCCAGCGGCCCACCGCTTCCACTCAGCCTGGGCTGCGACGCGCGCGCCCAGCGAGCTCCCATCAGAGGGGCTGAAGCCCTCTCCGACCTGACGAGATGCTCTGCCGCCAGCCCAGCGATGCCGCGGGCGGGCTCTGGGGCGGATGGCTCGTGTTCTCGGCCGCGTTTGAAGCGGGCAGCCGCGGGTGCCGTACTCCGCTCCGCACGGCGGTCTCAGCGGTCTCGGCAGTCTTAGTAGCCCGAGCGGTGTCAGTGGTCTCAGCGGTTTCAGTGGGCTCAATACGCCCGATGGTCTCAGCGCTTTTATTTTTCACCACTCTTTCTGGTTTCAAGCGGTTTCATTAGTCTCAACGGTCTCGGTGGTCTCAGTAATTTTAGTGGTCTCTGCGCACGGCGGTCTCAGCCGGCTGACCGTCCCCGACTGGGGGCGGCCAGTGACCTGCCGGGTCCGGCTCCCGCGCGACTTCAGCGACCGGGCGCGGCGGGCGGGGCGCTGCCGAGTGAAGCCCGCCTGCGTGTACAGCCGAGCGCCCTGGTCGTCCGCCGGCTAGGGGCCTTGCGCGGTGTGTGGCGGGGTTTTTCCGTCCTGTGATGCTGGGTCGATGTGAGGGCGGAGTCGGAGCCGGTTCGCTGCTGCAGCCGTGACACTGAGGCACGTGCCGTCGTCTGACCTCGCGGCGAGCGCACAGCGAGCCCCCGCCGCGCTGCCCGCCCGTCGAGAACCGCCGCTGCTCGGCCGCACTCAGCACTGATGAACCCCAAATTGCCTGAAACGGCGAAAGCGTTCCGCAGCTGCCCGCCCCGCCATCTGCAAGACGAGTCGTTCCGTCGTGCTGTTCGCAATCTGCCGAGATGCTCTGTCAGCACAGACGCCGCGCATCATCGCATTAGCTCGACCGTGTCCTGCTGATGGTATTGCACCAGAGGTCAGCTTTGTTTCGCCGGCTGGGACAGTCCCGCCGAGATCAGAGTCAGCTGTGCGCCGCTCGCCCCGATCATCCCCGGCGGCTCATCCTTGCTCCGGCCGCCGACCGCGGCCCCGCTCCGAAGCCAGGCGGCAGCCGTGATTAGGTACGATCAGCCGACGCGAACAGCGCCGTCGCTCAGGCGGATCTCGTGCAAAACACGGCCGCCGGGGAAGTCCGAGCGCCACGCGCGCTCATTCGGCGCCGCGCCAGCTCGGCCCGGCGACGCTGACGGCCGGACCGGACCGGACCGCGTCGCCGTCCGGCAGCCGCCTTCCGGGCCCCGCCGCGGCCGCGCTGGCGGCGGCGCCGCGTCCGGCGCATTGTGACGCCGTGGCGGCGGTCCAGCGGCGTCCGGCTCGGCCCTGTCCTGCGTTCTCCTCGCGTCGGGCCAGGCGACTGGTCCGCCGCTCTGTGGCCGCGCGGCTTCCTTCCGCCTCCCGTGTGGCCGTTGGCGCTCAGCCAGCCGCGCTGTCGCGGCCGGCTGCGTGCCGGCGGTCGCGCACGTGCTGCCGATGTGCAGACGCGGTACGGTCGTGTTATTCGGTGGCCACCAGCTGTGGCTTGGAGCCGTGCAGAATGCGGCGAACCGGCCGCCGGGAGGGAGCAAAATAGCTCGGTTCGATTCTGTTAATTACCCCGTCCCTTCCCCCTCCTTGTCCCGTTTCGCCACGCCCCCATTCGGGGTATGTCTTTCGTTGCTGGTCCCGTGCTTTGGCTATAACGGACGCTGTAAGACCGAGCTGTGGCTCTCATTTGGACCCCCGATCACTACTGTCTGAATTTCTGTACCTTCTTGGGCATCTCTTCACGGGAATTTATTTTTCGCTCGGCCTGCCTCCTGAAGCCATCACTCTTTCTGTCCTTTGATGTCTTATTCCACGCTGTCGTCCCTCTACACCTTTCAGTACGCTGTCTTTTAACCTGCATAGCTGTTTTGTCTCGTCTTGACTGCCTCGAAAGTCGGGATCTGGGCTGGAGAAAGCACCGTCCCATCGTGTGTTGATACGCGGAATGCCCCAGCTGTCGGTTTCACTGTCTCTATGTTCTGTGGTCTGTTTGTTCCCTTCTAATTATCGACTGTTCGCGTCCGTGCTCGTATGTGCTGTCGGTTATATTTTGTTTTCTTGTCATCACGTGTTCTTGGTCTCTTGTTTTTTTCCCTGTACCTGCCCTTGCGTGGCTTCGGCGCCTGTCGGCAGCGATGAAACGCGGCGATGGCGGCTGTCCTCAACCCTCTGTGGCTACCTCTACCTCTACCTTCCACGTTTTTACCACGGAATGCATCGATGGGGACGTCGTTTGACCCCACGTGCAGGGTAACACGTGTCCTGTCCCGCGCCACAGGCCGTCTTTCGGAGGAGTCGATACAGGCGGTGCTGGATGAACTGGCGTCCACAGGCCATGTGGAGTGGATTGACAAATCCAAACGACGGTGAGAAGCTGGGGATCGCTGTTAACGTGCTCATCCGGGCGATGTGGGTTTCGTGCGCGTATGGAAATCCTGCCCTCGTGGTGAAGCACATTACGCTTTGTGGTCGTTGCTGTCTTTGTCGATCACTCATTGTGAGGTTTGTTTGGTAATGCATTTTCAGAATGTGGTGTAATGTGGTTGGTGTACTACTGTACTACATACCATGCTGTAAATAAGAGTATTTACAGTGTGTTATAGGTGTATGTAGGTATAAGTTATCAGAGAATAGTGTAAACAAAGATGGTTCGAAGATATATGGGGTGCATGTACAAGGATGAGAGATAGTAAGTAAAAACGTTATTTTGGAGTTTGATCATACCGCATTGAAGCGGCATTTCACAGTCACGTTACCATCGCCCTTTGAACCTTCGACTTTTTTCTTGCACCGTCCTAAACCGGTTATGATATTTAATTTCATCTTGGTTATATGCATTCATTGTTGTCACTGGTGGCGGCAAACGCATGAGTTGTATGGAGTGCTTCCCATGAGCATTGGAGTGTTTCCCATGAGCAACGGAGTGCTTCCCGTGAGCAAACACATGAGTTATATGGAGTGCATCCGTACAGTAACCAAAACGGTTACGGATACCTGTCGATCCCATGTGGAACTGACACCGTGGTGTTTGATGTTATGCGTCTGCACGCTGGTGAGGCGCGATGCCCATCCCATCCATGTGCACTCAAAGCTGAATTGATTTCATGGATGTGGTCGCATTTTCTAGCTCGACAGTGCAATCGGCGTTGGCTGGTGGCGATGTTATTGTTTCAGCTGGCGAGTCTGTTTTCGTGGTGCGCATTCCTTTACTCGAAAATTGGCGAGCAAAACAAATGCTGTTTACCGTTCGTTTGGAGCAGGAAGGACTCTCAGTGACTTTTGTGCCAAGGAAGGCCTCAAATTGCTGTATGTTTTTTGGACCCGTACTTTGTCAGCTGTCCGCGCACCGGCTCTCGTATCTATGGTATGCGAGGAAATACCGCCGCCGCTCTAATGGCCACTGCCACCTGCCGTCCGTTTTAGGTGTTACGTCTTCTGGCGCACGCCGACAGAGTGGGGTCAGCTGATCTACGCCTGGGTGACCGATAGCGGCATGACCGGGTCCGTGTGCACATTCTTCGAGCTGACCCAGGGCGACGACGTGGCCGACCAGCGTGAGTCCTCTGTCAGGGGGGAAGGGGCAGGGACCGTGCAGCACGCGGAGCTCTGCGTGGTGACCCGACCACCGGGACTGGCGACGCGGGTGAAGTCTGTCTGTCTGTCTGAAGTCTGTTGGCGGCACTCGTTCATCGGCCTGTCGCGGTGCGCGCAGCACGCGAACATAACCCGGGCCCTGCGCACAGCGTTCCAGGGTCTGGCCGAGGAGGTGCTGCTGAAGGCGCTGGGGACGCTGCAGCAGGCCGGCAAGGCGGAGGTGATGGGCACGGACGGCGTCAAGTTCTTCTAGCGCGCTGGATGCCTCATGCCTTCGGCGCCGGGTGCCCTCCTGTGGAACCTCCGCCTCCTCTGCCTCCGCCGGTGCCCGGTATCCGGCCGGAGAACTGTTCTGTGTCGGCCTGCGCCGACAGCGTGAAGACTGCAGCGCGGCGGCGGCGCCGCTAGGGGGCTGCGGTGCTGACGCTGGTGACGCTCGCTCGGCGTACACCGATCCCGCCGGCCCGCTGCGCCGCCGCTCGTCACGTGGGGATGTGCGGCCCGGCTGCGGCCCCAGCCCAGTTCCAGCCCTAGCCCCAGCCCGGCCCCGGACCCGGCCCGGCTCTGGCGCCATTGGGGCTTGGGATGGACTCGGCGATGCACAGAGTCCACCGCCCGGACTCGGGGAGGGGGGCTCGGGGCCGGTCGGCGGCCCTTTGCGTCCACTGTATGCTGGTCGGGAGATGTGCGCTCCAATCGCCACGGGTCGAGCGAGGGCGTCGTACCGGCTGGGACCGCGTCGGACGGGGCTGGCGGCCGTTGCAATCGCGTGCGCAGTGCTGAGACGATATTACACCGAGGATGTAATACGCCGTGGCTGCCCCTATTGCTGGTGGACGCGTCTTTTTGTCGCCTTTTCGTATGTGCGGCTGGCTTTGTTGTTCCAGCTGTCGGCTTGTGGTATTTCTCATCCTGTGATCGAGCCCGGATCCGATCTTTCCGGAGAGGTGCTGGAGCCGACCGGCTCGCGCCCGGTTGCGATGTGTGTGATGGCGCCTGTACGCTCCCAGCGTCATTAGAGCGGTGGTGACGCCCGCGTGTTGTCATGGAGCTGCGGTCGGTGTCCGTCTGGCAGTGCAATTGAAGAGACGGTCTGAGCGAGGCGCCTGCGCTGGAGGAAACATTGCGACACACTAGCATGAAGCTGGGTGATGAGCTGATGGCCAGCAGCCCAATAAACGAATGAGGGACATCATATGGTCGAATTGTGGCTGTTGCTGGGACTGCCCTATGCTAAGGCACATGCCCACATGTCGGTTCGTGCCTCAAGCAGTGGCGTATGCCGTAGGCACGACCCGTGTTGGAAGCGGGCGGTTCAAGTGACTGGATCGGTGGGTGTGGCGATAGATGCCTGCTGTGGGGTGGTGCGATTAAAAAAAAAACAAGCGACAATTCAGCGCCAGGAAAGCGCCTCGGGATGGGTGCATTCAAGACTAATCGCAGGCCTTGGGCGCCACGGATACCACAAGCGTTTACTTAATCACTTCCTTTGTACAATTCCGCTTCAATAGGACTGTCGTCGTTTTAGTAGTTTCTTCGCTCTATCAATTGTAATGGGTTCACAAATGATTTACCGTTAGCGATACCCGCATAAGCCCCGGCAGATTCCACGCGACATCGACGCATTCCGAACAGTCGTGCGATTACAGCGGAGCACTGACAAGGTTTGCAGCACATGGATAGCGTTAGCATAGTGTTCCGAGCGTTTTAGTTTGCGTTGATCGCTCTGCATGCGCCGGGACCACCACCAGAGCATCGCAGTTTCATTTGAGCCGACGACCAGAATTTGAGAACCCAACCGGACGGGTTCGAGGTACGTACGCAGCTTGACGATTTTAAGCCTGTGATCTAGCCTCCGCCATCTCGACCCGCTTGATTATTCGCCAGGTAGCGTTGGCATGCCGCCCAGAAAACTTTGAGGTTTCGTCCGAGTGCTGCTGCTGTTGAAGTACAGCTCCCCCCCCCCCCCCCCCCCTGAGAGGACGGCGCCACTGGGGTTCAGCACAACCTCCAAATGTAGCAGCATGCGTGCAGCTTGCATGCAAAGAATGTCCCACGGCTTCCTGTGCCCAATGTCACCATAAACGTAATTCACCTTACATGTGAAGGGTGTGAAATATAGAGTTGTCGATGCCAATGTGATAGGTGCACATGTTATGAATAATGTTGAGGACGTACCACTTGGTAATTGCGCTGGTCGCTGATAAGCCAAGTGCACTCTTAAGTCTCAAACTTGCTTCCTCGAAGTGCAGTGGATTCTATGAGTTTGTCCACGTCATCCCTTTAATTTTGCTTTGTAATTCAATCCCATCGTATGAATGAAAGCTTCGCTCGACGACGCCTGCCTTTGACACCAGCATTCTCAGCCTGGAGCCGCTAACGCACAGGGATTTTCACCAGTGGCGCCGGCCGCCGCAGCAGGCCGCGCCATCTGCAGGCCCGGTGTTACATGTGTGCTTCGGCCGCTCGAGATCCTGGAGCTACAGCTACGGGACGCGGTTTCCACGCCCCCCCCCCCCCCCCGTCGTGGGTGTGGGAAGCTTCAACAGCCTGTGAGCCCCTCAGACTTCCTGCCTGGTGGCTGGGGGCGGCCGCACATAGTTCCTGCGAGCGACGGGAAGCTGGCGGTGCCCGCGGCCCTCTGGCACACCCCGGTGGACAGACGCTGCTCGCTCCTTCGGTGGCGAGACGCCGGTCAGCGTGTCCGTGACTGTATGACGACTCGGAGCTCGCGTCGGCTGGGGAAGAGCGCTACGAGACCAGCCCGGTCTGTGAGGACGCCAGAGCGACGGCAGCTTGGCACCAGCGACACCGCAGCAGCGTTGTGAACCTCTTCACCCGGGGAAGACGCGACTTCCCATGCAGTGCTCTCGTGCCAGACGAACGGGCGCTGGGAAGTCTGTCGGTCATGGCGAACCAGAGGTCTATCGATCATACCAGCAACGCCGCAGTAGCAGTGCAAAAGTTTCCCCACCCGAGGGAGACGTGGGTTTCCGTGTCGTGCTCACTTACTAAACAAACAGGGGCTCTGGCGCTGGGTGAAAGACCGCGACATCCGTACAACGGAAGATCTGACCTCAGGTGGAGATGACACCATCGTCAGCGTTGCTGAATCTGGAATCGAGCTCAGGGCTCATGCCGAGCGCAGAGGCGGGCGATCTTCGCCGCGTAGCTGGTCACAAGAACACGCGGAGGAGAACGCATCTCACCGGCCCTTGAATCACTTGGATAGCAACAGGTGGAAGACGCGCCCGTCGGCGGGACTTTCTGTTTTCCTTGTTTCTGGAGCCCCAAATGCACCTAACTGCCGAGCAGCCACCGGCTGGTATGGGCTGCCAGGTATTCGTGCGACGTGCAGAAACCATGCATTGGCCGCTGTGGGTCTCAGACCGGTCTGTTGTTCAAGCCAGAATTAATGAGATTGTGCTATAAAATAGACGCTTAGACAAACCAGCGGCAAGTCATATGCAATCAAAACATTTGCGTTCTTTTAATATGTCGGTTTAGGTCGATATATCAGTAAACACATCTTGGCTTCACCGATTCCATTGTCTGAGGTCGCACGGTCGGGCCAGCCCGGCGTTGGCGAATTTCCGAGTCATATACTCGTTTTTAGTTAGCGCTTAAATGCTTCATTGATTAACCTCATGAATGATGCACTACGCTGCCAATTATTTACGCTGATAGTTGATAATGTGCTGATTTATGCCACTACGAGCTCGCCCCGAGTCAAATGAGGCACGTTTTTAGTTTGATGGGTACAATCGGGGGAGTAGGAACGGGGTTCCGTGGGTGCCATGGTGTTAAAGGGTGTCCATGGTAAGGAGGTAAGGAAGCCCCTTTGCTAGCTCGGGAGGCCCCGTTATAAACGAGGAGGCTCTCTTCTAGATTAGGAGGCACTCTCTACATTCAGAAAGCACCATTTCTGGAACTTGAAGCCCCTTTTATACATCAGGCAGTCACGGTTCCGAACGAGAACACCCTGTTTTGCGAAAACGAGACCCCTTGGCTAGATTTGAAGCCCCCCTTCGTTGATCGGAATCGTTTCGTTCCGGGTTAGGAGGTTCGCTTGTGCATCAGGAGACCTTGTTTTAGGCTACCGAGACGCTTTGCTGGGCAATTAGACATTGGCATTAGACATTGACATTAGACATTGACATTAGACATTGTGTTTTTGAAATGAACGTTGAATTACTTGGATATGATGCATGCAACAGTTTGACAAAGAGCATCTATCGTCGGTGCCCCTCCCCCTTAACGCGACGCTACCAAGGAGGCCACCCGTGAGGTGGTCCCTATTTTCCCAGGAGACAGCCTTACAAAGCCTACTCCCTAATTAAAAATACGTGACGCCCTCCCCCTCTAAGAGTGGCGATCATAATATGGGGACTCGGGAACAATATTTATAATCAAACTAGGGGATTGCAGGTGTGGGCGTTCGTTAGAAATGGCACCGGCCTGTCAACTACCTGTACAAATCGCTCGCCCAAGTTTAGCATCGATTTCCTTACCGTCGACGCACCCACAACGTACATCTCAGTGCTGGCGGACCGGCTGGAGCGGTAATTGGCATGGCTACGGCGTCCAATTTAAAATGCTTTTACTTGTGCAAGAAAGGCGCAGCCTTGCCATAACGATGTTATCGTTGGCACGCTATCGACCGGTCACACAAAACTTGCATGGGTAGGCCTGCCATTGCCCGACCTAGCATTAACATTACGAGCGGGTGAGGTGGAGTTGCGATGATATTCGGGTCATCAGTGGCCAATGGTTAAGTCAACGTCCCACAGACGTGACGATCATGCTTGTGATCGCAAGCTTGGTTTGATTTTATTAAGTGTCATTGATTGGTGCCTGCTTGGAAAATAAGTCCGGGAAGCTCCTAGTTTTGCGTGTCTGTGATGCATACGCTGCTCGTGTGTGGATATTAACGAGTACGCTATATACCAGTTTGATGGTTGGAACGCTGCGTAACAACCCGCCTTCATATACGATGGACAAGAGCCAATTATGTTTCGAACAGAATGAGGCACGTATATCAGCGAAAAGGAAATAGTCCACGAATTCTATACTGATGACAAATCTGTCAAACAGCCAAGAAATTACGTGTGGATTTCGAAATATCTGTTAATGATGCCTCCTTTTCAAACCGTCATGACTGGCGAACGCTATTGTTTTAACTCCACTTTATCCCGCTATCCTCCGGTCGACCGGCCTTCTCTGTTGGGTCGTGCCTGCCCTTCCTCCAGCTCGTCTCAATTGTTCCATCAAACTATAACCGTATGACAGTTTTTCAACTATAATATATAGAACAATGACAAGATTAAGGCTTTTATCGTCATTCGTTTACCTGTATTCCGCTACTGGTCAAGTTGCTTTTAGTTACTTGATGTGGTAAATAAGTTTGCAAACGTCTCGACATCGGCAAAATACCTGAAGGAAAAGCACAGCTTCTTCTCCCATAAACTTAGGGCTTCAGATGTGAAATATCCATTGACTTCCGAGATGTTTGTGAGTGTTTAAGAGCACTTCGCACTACTACGCGCGCTAGGCAAACACAGTCATGCTGTGAGGTTTTTATGCGCTAGATGCCGCTCCCGCTGAGATACAGGCGCCGCACGGCTGGAAGTCGTACAAAAACAGACTATTTGAAGCTCATCGTCCGCTGGCTGCTCGTGGTGGACGCCAAAAGCAAGTCGAACAGCTATTTGTTTACGCTGACTTCTAGCTGTTCGTGACGATACGAGGAACAGTCTGCTCAAACATTCGGCGTTCGCCTCTCAACAGCATTTTATTTACGAAGATGTTGGCCTATGTGTTGCGCGCATGCATAGCTTGGTATACACTCGCATAACAACACTGACATGTACAAAAGTGGCGAAGCAAATCCCCTCCTCAAAGTCATCACGTTAGGCGTTTCCACGCAGCCACTTGGCCCGACCAACACGCATCAGACAGGACACGGGACAACGCCGACGGCAGGCCGACCACCCAGACAACGAGCCATCGGCACCGTGACGCAGCACGCGCCACGGGCCGCGTGGGGCGGCTCGGGTGGGGCGTGGTCCCTGCGGAGTCGCGGCCGGTCCGCGGCCGGGCCCGGGAAAGCCGGCAGCTGCCGCGGAGCTCAGCCCTCGCAGCGCGAGCAGCGGCAGTCGGCGGGCTCCCGCAGCTTCACAGTCAGCTGGCCGCGGTCACCCGAGATGCGCTGGCCGTCCGGGTTGTAGCAGTGCGAGAGCGTGATCTGGCGCACCCGCAGGCCCGTCTCCTTGCAGCAGCTGCACTCCTGCCGACAGCGCCAGACGGGGGTACGCAACAGGGATGAGGCGCGCTGGCAGGGATGAGACCTGCGACTCCGAATATGTTACGCATTGGGCATGCTTGCTACTTCAAGGAGCTTCCCGGGTGAATTTTGCTTTGCAAGGTATACGACGCCGTCATTAACGTAATAACCATGTTACTAGTGCCACTGGTGACTAATATTTGCACTCGAGGCAAAACCATGCCCCACTCCAAAGCTTAATCGTATCCAATTGCTACACGCGCCAGTGCTTCACATACACGCTTGTACTAAGAATGAGCGTACAAAGTACGTTAGGCAATGCGAAACAAATTTTGTGTCTTGCTCACGGTGTCTCGTGAACTGTGTCTTGTTCACAATCAGTAGCGATAAATTAGTTTTCTTGCGAAAGCTGAGTTGCATTCTGGTGTCCGGTGCATTTTATTTACGACATTCAAGAAACAAATTAAGATCGCATGTGGCCATACATGCGTAGCATGTCAATATCAGAGAGTGTTAAACGTGTTTATCGCTATAGCTGTATACAGATAAACAAAATATGATCTATGGCAATCCGTATTCAAACAATGATGAACGGACCTCGCGACCTGTGAGACACGGTTAGCAAAAACGCGTTCTCCATTAGTGCATGACTGCACTAGTTTCTGGAACGTGACCTGGCAACTCTGGGCGATGCAATTCTTAAACAGAGACCACGGAGCACTGCTAGTCGTTTCCGCCCAATGACACGGCCCAGTTTACAGCACACAAACAGCGCGTGGTGCGAGCTCGGTGCCGGCCGCGGCGCGTGACGGACGTACCTTATTGAATCCGGACGGCGAGATGACGGAGGGCTGCACCTGGGAGCTGCAGGTGCCCTCGCACTTGTTCACCGGTATGTCGCCCTCGCAGGTGCGCTCCAGCTGGCCGGAGGAGCTGAACTCGTCTGGGGAGACCGGGGAGCGGTTACCTCTCCAGCTCCAGCTGGCCGGAGGAGCTGAACTCGTCTGGGGAGACCGGGGAGCGGTTACCTTTCCAGCTCCAGCTGGCCGGAGGAGCTAAACTCGTCTGGGGAGACCGGGGAGCGGTTACCTTTCCAGCTCCAGCTGGCCGGAGGAGCTGAACTCGTCTGGGGAGACCGGGGAGCGGTTACCTTTCCAGCTCCAGCTGGCCGGAGGAGCTGAACTCGTCTGGGGAGACCGGCGAAGCGGTTACCTTTCCAGCTCCAGCTGGCCAGAGGAGCTGAACTCGTCTGGGGAGACCGGGGAGCGGTTACCTTTCCAGCTCCAGGTGTCCAGAGGAGCAGAACTCGTCCGTGAGGAGAATCGGCAGGTATTTGCTCCAAAAAGCCGAAAGTCTCCTACATCAACAGGAGACGGAATGCTTCTAGAGATGATTGAACCAAGTTAATATGTGTCCAGCAGCAAGGATGGGCTACATTCATCCAAGGGATGCAATTTTCGCTGCCGTTATATAGGCGTACCACCGCAAATGTAGTGAAATGGAGGAAACAGCTTGTCAATGCTGCCAGCAAGTGCTGGCTGTGGATGTGCCGCTGGCAAATGCGTTATATACCATGCGAGAAGATGTGACAAGCTAATAACAGGCATGCCGAGTGTTTACATTACAACATGTGTAATCATGTAGCTCTGTTGTTACCGGACGTCCGTTCTACCGGTTCCATGGCGTAACTGTCTACACCTGCCGGCGAAGCTGAGTCAATAGTCCACCCTTCTCGCAGCGTCCAGGTCCCCTCTCTTCCCAGGCACCCTCCGTGTCCACACTCACCCTTGGTGATGTGGATCGTGGACGGGATGGTCTCGCACTGAACGCGGCCGGCGCGGCCGGGCCGCGGCGCCGCCAGCACCAGCACCAGCGCCAGCGCTGCCAGCGACGAGCGGGCGGTGGAGCGAGCCATGACGCGGCTGGCGAGCGACTGAGCGTTCCGGCCGGCCGGCCCGGCTAGGTGCGATCGGCCGCCCGCCGGGGCGCCGGCCGCCCACCGGCCGCTAATGCAGCGGCGCGGCGACGGCGGCGGGGCGCCCGGCCGACCCCCGGCCGCCCGACACGCCGGCCTCATCGCCGTCCAGCTGCGGACGGCCGGCGCCGGCTGCCGGGCGGCTAGCGACAACGCCGGCCGTCAGCCGCCGGTGTCGGGTCATGCCGGGTCGTCCACCGCCAGGGGACGGTCCACAGATGACTGTCCACCGCCAGGGGACGGTTCAGGTACTGTCCACCGCCGAGGAGATGGTTCACCAGGTGACTGTCCACCGCCAGGGGACGGTCTACAGGTGACTGTCCACCGCCAGGGGACGGTTCACAGGTGACTGTCCACCGCCAGGGGACGGTTCACAGGTGACTGTCCACCGCCAGGGGACGGTTCACAGGTGACTGTCCACCGCCAGGGGACGGTTCACAGGTGACTGTCCACCGCCAGGGGACGGTTCACAGGTGACTGTCCACCGCCAGGGGACGGTTCACAGGTGACTGTCCACCGCCAGGGGACGGTTCACAGGTGACTGTCCTCCGCCAGGGGACGGTTCACGGTGCTGTCCACCCCAGGGGACGGTTCACAGGTGGCTGTCCACCGCCAGGGGACGGTTCACAGGTGACTGTCCACCGCCAGGGGACGGTTCACAGGTGACTGTCCACCGCCAGGGGACGGTTCACAGGTGGCTGTCCACCGCCAGGGGACGGTTCACAGGTGACTGTCCACCGCCAGGGGACGGTTCACAGGACTGTCCACCGCCAGGGGACGGTTCACAGGTGACTGTCCACCGCCAGGGGACGGTTCACAGGTGACTGTCCTCCGCCAGGGGACGGTTCACAGGTGGCTGTCCTCCGCCAGGGGACGGTTCACAGGTGACTGTCCTCCGCCAGGGGACGGTTCACAGGTGGCTGTCCTCCGCCAGGGGACGGTCCACAGTGGCTGTCCACCGCCAGGGCGGCGGTTCACAGGTGGCTGTCCACCGCCAGGGGACGGTCCACAGGTGACTGTCCTCCGCCAGGGGACGGTTCACAGATGACTGTCCTCCGCCAGGGGACGGTTCACAGGTGACTGTCCACCGCCAGGGGACGGTTCACAGGTGCCTGTCCACCGCCAGGGGACGGTTCACAGGTGACTGTCCACCGCCAGGGGACGGTCCACAGGTGACTGTCCTCCGCCAGGGGACGGTTCACGGGTGCCTGTCCTCCGCCAGGGGACGGTCCACAGGTGACTGTCCTCCGCCAGGGGACGGTTCACAGGTGGCTGTCCTCCGCCAGGGGACGGTTCACAGGTGACTGTCCTCCGCCAGGGGCACGGTTCACAGGTGGCTGTCCTCCGCCAGGGGCACGGTCTACAGATGACTGTCCTCCGCCAGGGGCACGGTCTACAGATGGCTGTCCTCCGCCAGGGCACGGTCTACAGATGACCACAGGTAACTGTCAACCACCGGAGGACGGTCCACACTCCACAGTATCATGTCGATATCGGTTCTCACCCGCCTTTCCAACGTCAGGTGTCAGCCCGCACCAGACCGCCCGCCGTAAGATTTTCGCCTACCCGGCTACGCACTGCCGGGCACCGGTCCGTGCCTTTGCTTTGAATTCTTAGGAAAAGGTTTGGCGTACCCCACCACAACACGTCAGTCATTGATCCACCCGATCGTCCGCCGCAAAGAAGTGCCAAACACCCGACCGTCCACGGGCAAGTATCCGTCCACATTGGGTCGTCCACTGTAATGTGGAGGTCCACGCGATTGCCCGTGGGGACAGTTTGCCGAGGCCAAACGGAACAGTCGCCAAAATAAATACCCCGCTTGTGGCAGGATCTCGTGATGCTCAGGCCATATTTCACATCAGTGTGCCTTTAACGTTGTGCGGCTCTACAGCTTTCTGTCACAGGGTTTTGTCCTCGGTGAAAATGGCATGGCGTTGGCTTTGCATGGTACGTCAAACTTTTGGCCAGCATCGACTATCGAACTCGGATTGCTCTACTTAAATGACGGGGTGTGGTGTGAGGGGAGCGGATGTAATGACGCATGCGAGCTGAGCCGATGAGAATACCTACTTTTCGAACTTCTTGAAATGCTTTCACGTGAGCAGGTGCGCGAGAGCCTACGCTGATAGCTTTGTCGAAAAGTATGTATTTTTTCGCAGTGGGGTTCTCGTGTACAGCATCCTCAACCTTACGAAGCCGTATGAAGTTGGAGGTCATGTGGTGGTAATTTTAACGGGAGCCAAAAGCACGAGTTCAGTTTCCCTTGTGCTGACTTTCAAACCGTGTAGTGAAATCAGGCGTCTAACCATCTTATTGACTGCTTCATCGTAGCAATGGGCTGACGAAAACGGCCCTGTTCCAGAGAGCAAAACCTACCGTCAGCGTACTGTACCACGTGCGCCTCAGGGGGCTGAAGGGAAAGATCATTGGCAAAGATATAGAACAGGAGAGTGTTAAGTAACGAACGTCTGAATATCTAATGGGACTGCTCGGAGATGTGGACAGGTGCTGGTTGCTGCGCCCGTCAGCGGTACAAGTCAACTGAGCGTGGCCACGAAGCAGAACCGAGAGCACCAGATCGGGTCAGTTGCGTAAGTTTCCGCTTGGTAAAGAACTTTGCTTGGTTCATCACGTCGAAGCACCTGGACAGATCAATGGGAAAGAGAACGGCGTGGTCCTGACGGTCGACGCTGCAGAGGAGGTGGTCAAATACGGTAAGAAGCGCGGCTCCTGCGGAAAGATACGGGCGGAGACCGTGCTGAAAGATGAGAAAGTGTGGTTTTTAGTCCTATATGAGTAAAACTGCCGCCGACCCGGTTCCTTTCTTCAAGCGTGAGAAAGGCAAGAACGATGGAATAGGACCAAGAGCTGATCACTTCGAAGGGCTACGGTGGATCATGTGTGGAGCAAGATAGGGAATGTTTCCATGGTTCAAGATACCCAGGTTTTGGGACAGGTGCTAATAATGTGAAGGATGATAGCAGGGATGATGTTAAAGCATAGCTCAATGATCTGGATGCAAATAGTTTCAAAACAACACGCTCAAAATTATTTTTGTACAGAAAAGGGTAGACTGGAGTTACAGGAGAGAGGCAGTTTTGATGGAAAACGGAGAGACAACTACCCAAGCAGCATACACGAAGGCTCAAGAGGCACAAATAGCTAGAACATCACCTACGACTTACGGAGTCACCCGTACCAAGTTCTCGTTTAGCTTGTCAGTTCAGCGTACGATTTTTGCTCTCATTGACGGATGCTGAGAGAATGAGAATGATCTGAACATGAGAATGGTTTAAACATGATCATTTTTTTATCTCATTCCCATTCTCATACGACGGGTGCTTCAAAAGATCATGGTGGAACATTGCTCATCGTGTCCCCCCCCCCCGCCCTGATAACATCCTACCTAACGTCATATCGCTCTTCGTGTAGGAATGCATTCTGTACCTTTTCCTCATTGGAGGATAAGTGGGATTGCCTCTTCTGCACAGAAGGAGGGGCATGCTTTTATGAGCACACAGGTGTCTGTCTACCGCCGCTACCTTATTCGGACGGGGGCAGCTCTAAGGGAGCATTCGCAGCACACCAATAACGTCCTGGTCTACCTGACGTCACGTAAGATCTTTGCCTGATGTGACTGTAGTGCATCAACTTTTCTGTTAACATCTTGGTGACTTTGTGATAATATAACTGCCCATGTGAGACACTCGCATTTACGTTCACATGTACTGCGCATGCATCTAACAATGAGGACTGCATTTTGCTGTTTGTAATGCATATCACGCCTTTCCCTCACTCGTCGCCGGCCCCAGCCGCACAAATTTACTTGCTTATAAATGAACCTGTTGCGCTTTTTCAGTCACGCTTCGATAAAGTAACCGAAGAAGATTCTGCGCTTCCGAAATAATTTACGTGTCGTCACGTAGAATCTTCGGCGTCCGGTCTTCTGCGGACAAATTAAGGCGCAGAATCCATGGGGTGTGACGTTGGCTGGCTGGCTGACGTCACGGTATGGATTCTTTGTCATCAGGCACAACTGACTGCTGCTGTCTAAGCGCCCTTAAAGGGAATGTTCCACCTTCATATGGGGTTTGAGCTGAAGTAGCCATCTTGAGGACCTTTTGATGCAGTTCACGGCCAAGGCCTTTTTAAGACCCGAACCCTCTGGTTCGTGAGTTACACGCCCGCAAAACTACAAACAGGTTTATTGGGAGGCTACTTCAAAGTCACATTTGCATTGATGCCGTCATAGAAACGTCATACAATTGCCGTTATATTGCAGGCTGTTGTCTGCTTATGGTCCAAGCAGCGTGGCCGCTGATACATTCGCAAGGGCAATGATGCGCACGTATGATGCAATCTGCGGAAGGTGATTGGCTGTTAGTAAGATTTCGCTGCTGAATGTGTGTCGCGAACGTAAGCGTGAGCACTTTCGGATTGTGTGACAAGCGTCGCCAATGGGCATTTTTCCTGATTTCTAGACCATAGGTTAATATTATAAAAAGAGAACGCCACTGCTGCAAAAAAGTAAAGCAACGAAAAAAACAGCACTCTCCCGAATGTTTTGAAAAAGAACATGCGACAGCAAATCTGCCTTGCTTCCCCCGCTGGCGTTTTTTCCTCTGCTAGAGTGTTTCTTACAGACAGCTCGGTCGGCGCCTTGTGTACCGGAGCAAAGAACCTTGCATGGGTTTATGGGCTAGCAAAGCCTTATAAAACTAGGGAAATATTACGGCAATTTTAAATTTCTATTTTACTTACACATATTGCAAAGCAAATTTAAATCTTAACGAAGAAATGATGTCCGCCAAGTACAACCTTTTGAACTGTATTACCATGAACCCCTGGGACTTCGTTTTGAAGTGAGCTCACGGTGAAATGCGGTGTTATAACCAAAATCCTGTGCGGAAATTGCGAGAAAACCCGCAATTTGATAGTCCCGCGGGTGATGCAGGAGTGGGATTACACCTATTTCACATTGAAGTGTGATTAGAGTGTGAATCAGGCGCTTGAAATGGGTGTGATCACTGGTGGTAAGTGCCATCGGCTTGTATTAATCTTGATATGATGGTGGGTGTGCGTGCGAGGTTTGTTCTTCTGAGAGAGAGCATTGTTTTGGTATTCATTAAATCTAATGACGCCAAAAAAATGTGCTAGATTGATACCTGCCTCTATCTTTAGATTTGCGTTTAAACATGACAAAGTAGTGATGTGGGCAAACCGAAAGAAACACTAGCACCCATGCTGCAGGAGTGTTCAAAGGCAAGTTGCTGCTTCATTATGATCTTGCCAACATTTCGAGCCTATTGAGATATTGCAGCATGTAATAAATCCATTCCATGCCATCGCATTAACAATTTATTTTGGCCCTACGGGCGGGTCCGTGCAGCTCATTAATGCACATGTTTGGTGTAAGCTTGCATGATACAGCCCTGCAATATTATTTCCCTTAAGAATTCTGACAAATAGTACTGCATTATTATAGATGACATACCACTGTCTTAACAAATTTTGTGTGCAGGCAAGCATTGCTTGTGCGTCATCATTGTCGGTCACTGCAACCTGCGTGAGATGCTCAGTGCTGGGAAAGGTGGAAAAGTATTGATATTGGTTTCTTGGATAGCACTTAACAATATTTTTATCATGAACCTAGTGTGCACTGGCAGCACCATCCCTTCCTTGCATTCTGCCCATCTAACCATGACTACATGCACTTGTCATGTTTCCAGTCTTGTGCAAGGTCAGCAGGGTTGTAGTTCCATTGTAATATTTTCTTGTTATACATGTGCTACTTCTTGTGTGAACCACATTTTTTAGTGGAGCAGCCTGATGTCTGCATGTTCCATGGATGTGGAAGCAGAATACATGTTTGCATCTCATGTCATCTATATTTTGTGGATTCCTAAAACAGGCTAGGAGTAAGTGATTCCACTTATTGTGTGCTTTGCTGAAAGTGATTTGTGCATGGTATCACGTGTTTTGGTCACTCATGTATTAGATGCGGAGTCAATACAAGAATGCATGTTTAACCCATCTTTTCATGATGAAATTTATTATGTAAGCAGCAGGGATTGCAGTACAAAACTATACCATTGTTCATTATGCCATGCCACAGTACAGCACTGAAATAGTGCCACGATGACCCTGTTGACCCGTGCCATTACACAATGTAGCACATTGGATGACTACTCTATGTCAAGCCTATGAGATGACAACTTATAATTTATGACTGGTAATGACTGATTTCACAACGCCAAAGGACGATCACCTGCGAGAATGCTGTTGCTCCACAATGGTTATATCAGGGTTAACTAGTAATTGCATCAATAATCCCAACACAAGAAAAATATTCTTGGTAGCTCAACATTACCATCTCCACCGCAGAAATAGCAATGCTTTGGCAATCAGTTCAGAGTAACGTTACAGATTTATTAATTTTTGTATGCAACTGCATTTCCAGTTACAAATAATCAAGACAAAAACCGTTGTGCACATCACATGATATCAATGTCAGGACTGCAGCCTTGCAGGCAACGATAAGTCAACAATAAATATTGGCCTTTTCAACAGTCCTTGGCAGGTTTCGGCAAAAGATTCATGACGCTATATGACAGTCTTCTCAGCATGTCGTGCTTTGATATTAGTAATCTGCCCCAAAAGCTGGCGATCGCTACGCTGCACATGCCAAACAGCCCACTAAAGCTTCTCTTACGACCAGACAAAAAATCCACAGACAAGCCATTCACAGCTAATCCGCCACGCAACGCAGCACCCGCGACGAGAATGGCCGATTGGCGTCAGCTTTCGTGCGTGTCGAGGTATTCTTTAGGTCTGGCTACCAGATGCTGCCAGGTATTGCTGTCGTCACAAAACCATTCCATGACGCCATCAAACAATGGCGTAATGGAGGGTATTTTTACAAACTTTGAAATTTTACCACCTAGGGTTGTTTTTGAACCTTGAAAGCTTACTAATAGTTACAAGTAAGATTTTCCCTCATGCCTGATACTTATCTCGATATCTTAAAATGTGGAACATTTCCTTTAACATGCGCTTGGGGGTCAAATTGACCCCCCTTAAAGTATTTTCCGGAATGATTACCGAACGGCGCGGAGTAGCCGCGCCAAATTTTGCAAACCTGTAGACAATTGAATAGAGAATCGTTTGACATAACAAATTTGGATGTACCTTGTGAGGTCGCTAACCCATGGCAGGTCAAAGTCAGGCCATGGTTCCAACGAAGGCAATTTCAAAGGAATCGTTCGATCTGATACAATAATGGAGTGTTTGACGAAACCATACATGTCTGAGATGCTTTCTTACACACCACAAAAATTGAATGAGCAAATTACATCGACCGAAGGTCAGGTATGAAGGTCAGACCAAAGTCAAAACCGACCTGATTTATTACTCTAGGGCTTGCTGTATGGGATGGTTTGTAGTGCTCATTTTGAATTTATTGACAGCAGGAACGGCATTAAGCATCTTCCATTGACTTATTTGAGGTCAGAACAGGTCATTGACCTAGGATGACCTGGGTCGACATTTTGTTTTCAGAACATGCTGCCTAGCGTAATCTTTGTCGCTTATTCAAATGCAAAACTCAGAGCAGTCTTGTATGATTTTGGTCGCCATGACCTTCAAAGGGTAAAACAGTCACTGACCTCCGAGGGGCTTGTGACCTTTTACTTAGAAACAGTTGCCTAGGTTATGGGATCACTTAACAGACCAACCTGGAATTTGACCTTCTTTGACCTTATTTGACCTAAAGATTATGACCTAGGAAGCTCAAACCTTGACTTATGTGAGCTCACGTACAGGTCAAGAAATCCTTTAAAATTTGGTGGGTCTGGATTTCTTAGTTCCCGAGATCTCAGGGGGGTCAAACTGACCCCCCGCCCCACCTGAGCGAAGGGTATCTCGCCGGCCACCCGGGCGCGTGTTAAATCTCATATCACCATGGCCGGGTCGCTGCGAACACTCCCAGTGCAGTCGTCGATGTAGGCTGTCCAGCAGTGCATATGTGCAATGCGGGATAGTCTACGCCTGCAGATTCTGGCCACACGCCTGGCGGACCGCCTGTGCTGCTGCGTTTATGGAGGGACGAGACCTACCAACAACTGCGTGATTTAAGAAGGCACAGCCAAGGCCTACCTGTAAATGGCTACGTACTTTTCCCACAGAAGCGTTCATGTATCAGCTGTTTCCTTATTTAAATACGTGGGAAGCCGTGCCACGACATCCTGATTTATACTGTTCTGAAACACTGCACGTCGCCAATGACTCGTTCTTTGCACGTTTCTGTACAACTTTGGCCTCACCATGTGCCTGCAGGTGATCAATGTTTGGTAAGTGTGCGCTGAATTAGGTTAGGATAGGCATGGTCTTAATGTTAGGCAACGTACTTTCCTTGTGTATACCTACAATAACATATTACATACAATAACCTGGCTCTCATATCCGAGTAAAAACAGTGTAAAAGGATCTGTTTTAGAATACCTTTGATTAGTTTTCATAACATATGACCACACCGCAATTATACTTAATTATATTTTATTATACTTCATTTACTTAATTATACTTAACCCTTATCTTTATTCGCCGTTTTCATAACACGGGCTAATAGGGGAAGGGGGGCGATGCGCCCCCCCCCGCTGCTGTTTCGGAACTAGGTAAGATAGAGCCTGGTGGAAAAAGCCATTGGATTGGTCTCTGCAGTATCTCGTGATTAGTAGCAAGTTGGATGTTGCTAAGTTAAAAATCCGCCCCATGAGGCCAAGGCAAAGAACAAATTCCCCTGATTTTTCCTCTTCAGATCTGCACGCTTATATACACAAAACCCTGCCTTGTAACGACATAGCCCTAAATAAGCGTATTTCCTATAACATTTATGAGTACAGTGGCATGCAGCTTCACTCGCTTAGAGCAAGCATTTCACATGAAGGTGCCTGTTATGTAGCAGTGCCGGCCCGCCTCGCGCGGTCCGCGACAATCGTCGGTTACGACCCCGGTCGCACCCGGCCTTGGGTCACACAGCCCGGCCGTAGACTGCTCGGCAGTGCTCATAAAAAAATCGTGGCTGCTCAAACTACGGCTGCTCAAGCCAAAAACACTGGAAGGACGGTTAAGCGCTAAAATACGCGCATGAATGCCTCAGAAGGTCATCGAAAATTTGAGCGCGCATTGCACGGAATGCCGGAGAGGTATCCTTAGAAGACACTAATGCTGGAGGTCACCGAGTTGATCCTCTTATGAGGGCGAGGCCATAATCATAATATATATATATTATATATATTAGTATATATATATATATTATACTATATCTATATAATATTTATATATACAATATTGTAAACATGAGTATTTGTATATGTAAAAATATATATATATATATATATATATTATATATATAATGCATTATATATGTATATGTTACCATTGATATCTATATATACATATATATATATATATATATATATATATATATATATACTAAAGACAACGCTTTACTTAGCACTCTCGCGTTGTGGTATTATAAAGTGCTTTATGTCATTGCTCTGCAGTGTCCTCAGCTCAACAACGGGATGAAAGACTACGATACGCAATCACAGGTTTCGTGCGGTTGCACAAGAAGAGTGTGTTTCACTTGCATTCCTTCAGCAATAAGCTTTCTATGTAGTAAAGCTAGTATCCAGAGATAGTTTATCCTTGGTCATTTTAATGCGAACGTGCCGTAAGCAGCCTGACACCTCTGCAGGGCACAACACGTGAAAGTTTACCTTACAACGCTGGCTGATCGTGCCGATGGCCCTTTGGATAGCAGGCTGGACCTCACATTTGGTAGGTGACCTCCGCCGTGCTTTGAATTTTCAGCACAGGCGTTCATGCTCCGCCGCAATAAATGAAAACCTTGGTTACAAGCAGCGGTGTAAAGCCGTTGCGTGGTGCCATGCAAATCGGTTCCACTCGGCTAACAGACTAAGGAAATATGATCCCATGTTGCAATCCGGGTGGCGGTGCTAGTGTGAACGCAACAATGAGTGCTTAGCTAATACCGACTTCATCAACAACCAAAAACATAATAATGTGTACATACACCTGCAGCCAATTATAAATGAACTAGTATGCGCTCGGGTGGAGGGTCAATTTGGCCGCTTAAAGGTTTTTTTCGGAATGATTTCCAACTGGCCAAATTTTGCATGGATGTAGACAATTTAAGAGCAGATCGCTTGGTATAAAAAATTAGATGCAGCTTGAAAGGTTTTTTACCTACGGCTGGTCAAAGTCAGGCCATGCATTCAACGAAAGCAATTTCTAGGGAATCGTTCAATCTGGTGTAAAAGCGGAAGATAAGACGAAGTCACTCATTTTTTAGATAGTTTCTGAGGTAACACAGCAATTGAATTAGCAATTTGAATTGAGGTAGGGTCAAGTATGAAGGTCGGACCAAGGTCCAAGCCAACCTGTTTTATTACTGAAGAGCTTGCTGCATACCATAGTTTTTGGTGCTCA
This sequence comes from Pollicipes pollicipes, assembly GCF_011947565.3. Classification (NCBI taxonomy): domain Eukaryota; kingdom Metazoa; phylum Arthropoda; class Thecostraca; order Pollicipedomorpha; family Pollicipedidae; genus Pollicipes; species Pollicipes pollicipes. Next base: position 34,189,760 of record NW_023596545.1, on the reverse strand, counting down.
TTGTTGATTTGTTGATACCAGAAGCCCCATTATACACCTTCCATGGACTTCACAAAAGTCAGAATAGGTCACTGACCTAAAATGACCCAGGTCAACATTTTATTTTTAGGACCATACTGACTGGCGTAATCCTTGACGCTTGTTCAAATGGAAAAATCAAAGTAGCCTTGTATGATTTTGGTCACCATGACCTTCGAAATGTCAAACAAGGTCACTGACCTTAACTGAGCATCACTAAACATTTGGTTAAAGCAGTTGTCTAGGTTTTCAGTGACTGCATGAGAAGGTCCGGGGCAGAAGGTCGACACTAATCTGGAGTTTGAACTCATTTGACCTTGTTTTATCCGAAGATTATGACCTAGGGGTCTTAGAATTTGACAAGAGCTCACGTACATGCCAACACATTCTGGGAATTTAGTGTATCTAACTTTCTCAGTTTTTGAGCTCTTACGAGGGCAAATTGCCCTCTACCCGAGCGAAGGGTATTCAACCGGCCACCTGGGCGCGCGTTAAAAAAGCTCGAAGGCAGTATCAGGTAATTGGACATAAAAGCGTACGAGCTTTTGATTAAGACGATAACCTTTAAGTGTTTGCGATTAGTTGGTATAGAAACGCCATCTTTCGTCGTCAGGCTAATGCACCACAATCAATACTAACTCCAGGCGGATCATGCGTCGCAACTCATTCGTGTAAAGGAAATGAGAATGCTTTTCACTACCGTCAATCGTTTGTATTTAATGGAATCGCATTTGCTTGATTTACACTCGCGTTACGTTTATCAACGAACCCAGGTAATACAGACAATCCATCCCTAAAGGTTACAAGAAGCAGCGATGCAGGAACCTCCCTGTCCTGGAACTGTCAATCCGGCGTGAAAAGCCGTGGAAACAAAGGAGTGTCGAAATCCAACTCAAAGTCTTGGAAACAGGAGGAATGGGGGAACGGGAGAACAGGTGGGCAGCGGGCACCCAATCATGCGGGGTAACAGACGATCCTATGCACAACGCTGAGGGAGGGGAACAGAGGAATTCATCACCCACACAGACAGGGGAATAGACGGGCACCGAGCACACATGCAGGCAGCGAGACGGTATACAGTGAGACGGTAGGCAGTAAGACGGTATACGTTTCGAGAACACATTCACGTAGGGAAATAGAAGAGTCCGAGCGCACAATCACCAGGGGAACAGAAGGACCCCTGCACAATTCAGGCAGGGTAACAAAGAGATCTATTCGAGCAAACATTTAGCAGGGCAACAGAGAGATCTAAGCAAACACTGAGGCAGGGAACAGGACCCCTGGCCTTCGCTCACGCCGGGAACAGGGGATTCGAACGTGTACTCAGGCAAGGAGCAGAGCGACACGAGCTCATACTCTGGAATTAGAACGTAGAAAAACGACCACACACTCAGGCAGAGCAACGGAGGAACCCCAGTACATACTCAGGCAGGGTAACAGATGGGTTCGAGCACACACACGGGTAGGGTAACAGAGGTACTCCAGCACACACTTAGGCAGGGTAACAGAGGTACTCCAGCACACACTCAGGCAGGGTAACAGAGGGACCCCAGCACACGCTCAGGCATTGTAACGTAGAAAGACGACCACACACCGAGGCAGAGCAACAGAGAGGCCGCAGCACCCACTCAGTGTTCTCATGAACTGAAATTATCCCATGGACCCATGTACAACGGACGACCTGTCAGTTTGCCGTAGTTAAGAGCCATTGAGCAAAACGCGTATGCGATCAGCCTCAGGCGTCGATGTGTGTACAAAGGCATGAAATGGTCATAAACGGATTAAATATAATGTGATGTGCCGTCGTGTCGTATATATATATATATATATATATATATATATATATATATATATTGATGATGTGGGTAAAGCTACAAGTGGCTTGTCAAGCACAAGAAACCTGAAAATGTTGCGAAACGCTTATGAACTGATGCGATGTGGGCTCTAACTGCGTGGGGTGCCGGAGATGAGGAGGATCTTTCTCTTAAAAATGTCGGGATCTGATTGGTATCACTAGTCTGGTTGGTACGGGCCTTTGGCGCATTTACGAACAGGTGTGACATGACTCACCTCTTCTATTGGTTAGTCTCTGTAGCGGTGACATAGTGTCCCAGTGTCATAGAGCCAAATCTCGTAAGTTTTTTTCTTCCTCGCCATTGCTCTGTTTTGCTCGACAGCGCAAAGGAAGGCCGGATCATAATGGCTCATTCGTCACCGCTTTCTACTCGTCTATAATATGTCCCTCTCATAACAACCTCCGACAATCGAGGTTGTCATTTGACATACCAAACGTAAAGGGACTGCCCACTGACAATCTTTTTGAGCTCAATCGGTAGGTAGGTCCAGTGCCACCTGATTCAGAAAATATATTTTGCTCAGCCATTTACTCAGTGATCAGCCTATTTTCCAAACTAGTATCTTTACCATTTTCTTATGGGGAGGGCATGTGGCTTGATGGTACATGTGCCAGTAGTTTGAGCCATAAAGTGGACGGAGCGCCAGCTTAGCAGAAAGGTACAAAAGAGCCAATATTGCCTGCGTTGTCTGGCACCTGCCTGAGGTTGAAGGTGGTCCTCTTGAACCACAGTCTTCGTCACACGAGAAGACATAATTCGATTATAGAGCAAAATTTAGATTTCCGTCACGCTCTGGACAAAAGTATGTCAAACGTCCAGTCACCCAATCCATTTAACATGTAATTTTGCACATGCTGGCTATGACCGTATGGTAAATGCTCACAACGCCCCCTTGAAAGAACACTGCTAAATCAGATTTGTTGTGGCATCTGACACGGCCCACTGGCAGCTATTCTGGAAATGTCGTCCCTCTCTGGAGAGTCGCTCATGTTTTACGACGCCATACGCCTCCGTAGAGATCAGCCCGGTCTTACACATCAGCGTCGTGCGCCACTTACCCAAAACCGCGATCGGCTCTGCTCTGTCCGAATACCCAGAGGTCTCTCTCTGCATGCGTGGCTCCAACAGCCATCGCGGCATCCGTCCACCCTCTCAGAGCGAGTCGTCCCAGTTCCGACCGAGTGCCCGGCCAGCCGCGTGTCACGTAAAGCGAATGGTGTGTACCTGCCTGCGGGGAGGCGCGGCCCTCCCGCGGGGCGCTGCTGCTGGATAAAACCACCGGGGCCGGCGGCTTACGATGGCACTCTCTGTGCAGCGGTGTGCGGCACTGGGAATGACCAACAGCCCCAGGTGAACGGCAGCACAGGTCACGCCCGCCAGGTCAGCACAGGTCACGCCTGCCAGGTCAGCACAGGTCACGCCCGCCAGGTCAGCACAGGTCAAACTTGTGGTTCAATGACCGCTCTGAGCAGCTTTGTCTGGCTTATTTTCATGGGATAATTAGGCATATGACTACACCTAGTACCGATATTTGTCAATGCCTGTATCATGTGATCGCTAGGGTTGTCCTTCCCCCTGCTCCCCTCCAAGACACCGGGACTATGCTTCGAAGCTTCTGGTTAGTTTTGAAACGATGTCTCTCCTACTCTTAGCATACGAACTTCACATGAAGTTATGAGCCATAAAGTATGATTAATGTCCGTTATTCCTCACAGGGGTCTGTGTGTGTAGATTCCGTTAAATCGTTTTACGGGGCTAACATGTGTGGTTCTAGATAACCACGTTACCAGCAAAGGATATGTCCCATGCCACACGATACGAAGCGAACCATCGCACGCATAACGACCGGAATCGTTCCGATGTTTCTTTGGGTACTCTGAAGGCAGCAATGTCCTGCAGCTTCCGGCAATGGCGTTGAGCGTCCAGCGTTTCAAAAAATTTAATTGAGGCTCCTTAGCTCCCTCGGAGCATTTCTGTTCTCGAACAACATCATCAAGATCGCAACTGCGACCCAAACGCGTCCGACAAGCAGCCGGGCACGACTTACTGTATCGATCCCGCGCCAGCACGGCGATACCCGCAGTTCGGCCCGGAGCGAGACCAATCCGATTGCCCGACGGTACCGGCCGCTGCAGGGGCGTTGCCAGGGCGGGGTAGCCGCGCTTCCGCGTTGCCAGGTGCCCGGCCCTCACGGCCGACGTGAGACCCTGCTGACGCGTTGAGCCGGGCGCCGTCGCTGGCTGCGGATCGCTGTGGCTTGCACAGGCTGGTGAGCAGGGATGTTTTGGGTGCCGGGTGTTCATTGTGAACAGGTCCATCACGTGTGCCTGAAGCTGGGCTCACTCCGGTGCACTGGGTGCATCGGAGGGCACTGACGCTCATTAGAGCGACGATGCACCGCTGCGCCGGTCTGGCCGCAACGGAAGAGGCGCCGGGTTTCGCCTGAGGGATCCATGTCACCTTGTTGTTGGTGGGGGTGCTACGCAGACGGCCGCAGCTCCCCCACGACGGGTATCGCGAGATGGGCCGGTTTAGCGGCGCCAGGACTTTCGTGAGGTGGGCCGCTCTGACGGCGCCGCTGCCCACGTCGGTGAGCGCGCACGACGCCGGCCAGCTCGGCCGCCAGTGCAGTGACCGGCGGGACCGGCGCCGGCGGCAGCGATGCGGCGGACATGGCCAGGTACGGTCCCGGCGCGGTCCGCCTCGCGCCGGAGCGGCCCGCCCGGCCACCGCGTGTGAGGAGGCGACGCCGGGCGGTGCGCCGTGGGTCGGCATTGCCCGCCGTGAGTCGTGCAGTGAGCCGAGTCGCGCCCGTCGCCGGCCTGAGCTCCCCACGGCGGCTGACTCCCCCCGCCGTGAGTCGCGCCCGTCACCGGCCTGAGCTCCTCGCGGCGGCTGACTCCCCCCCCCCCCCGTGCACCGCAGATCTACTGACCATGACCTGGGGTCTGGTACTGCTGACCGGCCTGGCGGCGCTGGCGACGCGGCTGACGCCCAGCGGCGCCGACGAGTGCAAACTCACGCCCGTGGTGCACGTGCTGCAATACCCCGGCTGCGTGGCCAAGCCGATTCCGTCGTACGCGTGCGTCGGCCACTGCACCAGCTATGTGCAGGTAGGATTGTCGCGGAAGGCTCCGGTAGAGATACCGGACTGTCGGAGGACTGGACACGGCGGTCTCACATCCTGAAGACTGATCCCAGCGGCCTGACAGTCCGAAGAATGAACGCAGTTGTCCGCTAAGTATGCTTGTTTTACAGGTTCCCCTGCGATGACTTGAAGTAACGGGTGCTTAATTGGGTTAGTTTCTGGCACTTGCGACAGGTAAGGCCATTTCCGTGGAAATTCATGCGGCGGTGGTAGATTTCATTCCACAGAAAACTGTTGTAGCTGAAATAATAATTCCAAGGATTTGCCAAGGATTGGTCGCAAACTTTCCCAACAGCTCCGGAACTTGCGGCCGGCGGAGTCGCCTGTGGCGTGTCATGGACATCGAGGGCTTGTAATCCTGAGACTAGCCAGCACCACCGCGGAGCTCGAGGGACTCGCGGGCATCGGGACAGTAAACTGACTATATTGTGTTGTTTTGTCCTCGAGTGTCCCGCTGTAGCCTGAGACAGGATGGTACGTGCTGTCCCTTTCCTCAAGTGTCGGACAGTACAGACTACAGATGACTGCTACAGATGAAGTTTGATGCCACTGGCTTTGGCGTTGGACAGTAAACTCTGACAGGGTTGTTAACATGCTGAAGGGACCGTGCCACCCTTGTTAACACACGCCCGGGTGGCCGGCTAGATACCCTTCGCTCGGGTGGGGGTCAATTTGACCCCCCCGAAATCTCAAGAACTAAAAAAGTTAGAACACCAAATCTACAGGTTGTGTTGACCGGTACGTGAACTCACTTAGGTCAAAGTTTCAGGTTCCTAGGTCATGACCTTTGGGTCAAAAAAAGTCAAATGATGTCAAGTTCCAGGTAGGTCTTCAAAGTGCCCCCAGAACCTGGATAACTGTTTCTAAGCAAAGGCTCACATTCTCACTCAATGTCAGTGACCTTGTTTGACCTTTGAAGGTCAAAGTGACCAAAATCATACAAGATTGCTTTGAATTTTGCATTTGACTAAGCGACAAAGGTTACGCTAGACAGTATGTTCCTAAAACAATATGTTGACCTGGGTTATTTTAGGTCAATGGCCCATTCTGACCTCTAAGAAGTCCATGGAAGATGTATGATGCGGTTCCTGCTATCAATAAACTCGAAATGAGCACCAGAAACTATCCCATACAGCAAGTCCTAGAGTAACAAAGCAGGTCAATTTTGACCTTGGTGTAACCTTCATACGTGGCCTTAGGTCAATCTTATTTGCTCATTCAACTGTTTTGTTGCCTAAGAAAGCATCCCAGAGATGTATGGCTTTGTTTAACACTCCGTTGTTGGATCAGATTGAAGCATTCCCTAAAAATTGCCTTCGCTGAAACCATGGCCCGACTTTGACCCGCCGTAGGTCAGTGACCTTAGCAGGTACACCTAAATTATTTATGTAAGACGGTCCGCCGTTCAATTTTCTACAGCTACATAAAATTTAGCGCGGCTACGCCACGCCGTTCAGAAACCATTGTGGAAAAGCCTTCGGGAGGGGGGGAGGTCAATTTGACCCCACCCGAGCGCGTGTTAACAGGCGTCGGGCATAAGCTGTATCCGGGGACCGTGTTGTCCCTGTCATCTGACGCCGGGCAGTGAGCTGCGCTGAAGGAACCGTGCCATCCTCGTCAACAGGTGTCGGGCAGTAAGCTTTGGCAGACAGAGCGCTCCTGCATGTGCTGTCAGGAGAGTGGACAGCGCGAGGCGTCAGTCTCGCTGTTCTGTCCGCAAGCCAAACATGGCGACCCCAAGTTCCGCAAGGTGAGAGCCCGCTTGCTGGGCCGGGGTGATGGCCACGTTCGGAGGCGACCTGCGCCGCAGTCTTACCTTCTCCGCAGTGTGGCAGATGTACGGGGCGCGTGCCTGTCTGATGCTCAAATGCTCAATATTTCTACTTAATCTCCTGATGGAGTATTTGTGGTACGCTACTGCGAATATTTTTGGGGGGTATGTCGCTAGCACGCAATGTAAACAACACACAGCAGTGGTCCACGTCACTGTATGCAGGCCTGAAATGACGGCATTCAAACAACGAGCACTTGACCAAGGATGCCTCCCAAGAGTGCGGAACGTGGACAACTGCTGTGTGTTGTTTACAGGGTGTGCTAGCGACATACCCAAAAAGTAATACGCCATCAGGACATCGAGCCGAAATATTGAGCATTAAAATTAATGCCGTCGTTTTAGGCCTGCAGACTTTGAGCCTGCCTCGATTCTTCGGGCTAGATGGTCAGAAAACTATCGTAATGGAAAGGACGAAACTACGGTTCAGGATGGATCACCTGACCGAAGGGTTCATTTCAAGGGCGGATCATCCCGGTAAACCTTCCGTCGCGAGCGCTGGCTGGCAAAGCGTTGACCTCGTCGATCACCCCCTGTTAATTGGTTAATCCCAGGGCCGTAGGTGCAGGTGCTGACGCGTTATGTGGAGCACGGCTTTGGGGGCTCGGGCCCCTCCCCTTCCCCCAACCTCTGGGATAACTCAGCCGTAAGCTTATGACGTTACATGGAGGGAGCGACTCGACGTGCCTTTGGCCATCAATCTGGTCATCAAGGATCGTGTCCTCTTGCACCCCTCCTCCCGTCCCCTCACCCCTGACCTCTAACGACAATCTCCCAAATGATGACCTCCCCACTAGCCACAGCCACGCCTGTGGCAATCGGCCCACAAACTTGACCTTCCATTCGTGACCAGGCCCTTCGAACCCTGCCTTTCGCCCCGAATCGTGAGCTTCTATACTGACCGGGACCGCCCGCCTCAGTGACAACCGTCCCCATGTTGTGATCATCCCCGCTGACTAGACCACTGACCCTAATGGGCAACCGTCCCAGGATCGTGACCTCGATGACAGCGTCCCCACATCGTACTCTAGTGAAAACCGTCCCTATATGGTGACCCTACTCTACTGCTCCGTCCCCATATCGTGACCTCTACGGCGCCGTCCCCAGATCGTGACCTCATCGGCGCCGTCCCAGATCGCGACCCACTCCATGGACGCCGTCCCCAAATCGTGACCTCTGTGACCCCATCCCCAGATCGTGACCTCTGTAGCGCCGTCCCAGATCGTGACGAGGGCGCCGATCGAGTGCATGTGCCGTCCGTGCAGCCAGCAGGAGGACTCGCAGGGCCATCCCGCAGGAGGGTGGCCGCTTCGTGTCCGGCGGCGTGCCGCTCGAGTCCATGCCCTTCGTGTGATGACGTCACTCCCGGACGCCGGGTGACGTCACGCGACCGGAACCGACCCGGGCGGCCGTGTCAGCGATGGCGGGCGACTTTCGGACGGCGGTGTGGGAGAGACGAAGCAGAGTAGCACAGCCGCAGATCGACATGTCGGCACGATCTCCAGCAGCGTGACAGAAAACCACGGGGGTTCTACTTAGGCCAGCGACGAGGCGACCAGTCATTAAACCTTCATCTTAAGACATCGCCGCAGTTGCCGCCTCATTGTGAATGCCATTGAAAAAGCTATATCAAGGCATCCAGTTCTTCCCAGAGCCTTGCCTCAAGCAATCTCGCCATCGCTGAAATGGACGCCCAAACTTGCCCGAACTGAAACGCGAGATGGATTTCGCCAATCTGTGAACGCAGCGTGTATATATAATGCATTAGTTATGTTGAGCTGGAAGAGACAAAATGAACGCATATTCGTCCGAAGAAGACACAATAAAGGTCCCTACACCAACATACCCTGC
>NW_023596545.1:34028862-34180163 GCF_011947565.3 Pollicipes pollicipes | reverse complement strand
GTCCAGAGGAGCAGAACTCGTCCGTGAGGAGAATCGGCAGGTATTTGCTCCAAAAAGCCGAAAGTCTCCTACATCAACAGGAGACGGAATGTTTCTAGAGATGATTGAACCAAGTTAATATGTCTGCAGCAGCAAGGATGGGCTACTTTCATCCAAGGGATGCAATTTTCGCTGCCGTTATATAGGCGTACCACCGCAAATGTAGTGAAATGGAGGAAACAGCTTGTCAATGCTGCCAGCAAGTGCTGGCTGTGGATGTGCCGCTGGCAAATGCGTTATATACCATGCGAGAAGATGTGAAGCTAATAACAGGCATGCCGAGTGTTTACATTACAACATGTGTAATCATGTAGCTCTGTTGTTACCGGACGCGCTTCTACCGGTTCCATGGCGTAACTGTCTACACTGCCGGCGAAGCTGAGTCAATGTCCACCCTTCTCGCAGCGTCCAGGTCCCCTCTCTTCCCAGGCACCCTCCGTGTCCACACTCACCCTTGGTGATGTGGATCGTGGAGGGATGGTCTCGCACTGAACGCGGCCGGCGCGGCCGGGCCGCGGCGCCGCCAGCACCAGCACCAGCGCCAGCGCTGCCAGCGACGAGCGGGCGGTGGAGCGAGCCATGACGCGGATGGCGAGCGACTGACGTTCCGGCCGGCCGGCCCGGCTGTGCGATCGGCCGCCCGCCGGGGCGCCGGCCGCCCAACGGCCGCTAATGCAGCCGCGCGGCGACGGCGGGGGGCGCCCGGCCCGACCCCGGCGCCCGACACGCCGGCTCATCGCCGTCCAGCTGCGGACGGCCGGCGCCGGCCGCCGGGCGGCTAGCGACAACGCCGGCCGTCAGCCGCCGGTGTCGGGTCATGCCGGGTCGTCCACCGCCAGGGGACGGTCACAGGTGCTGTCCACCGCCAGGGGACGGTTCAGGTGACTGTCCACCGCCAGGGATGGTCCACAGATGCTGTCCACCGCCAGGGGACGGTCAAGGGTGACTGGTCCACCGCCAGGGACGGTTCACAGGTGACTGTCCACCGCCAGGGGACGAGTTCACAGGTGGACAGTCCACCGCCAGGGGAACGGTCCACAGGTGGACGGTCCACCCGCGGCGACGGGGGAGGTTCAGTCAGGGGTCAAGCTGGTGTCCACCGCCACGGGGACGGTTCACAGTGTGACTGTCCCACCGCCAGGGGACGGTCACAGGTGAATGTCCACCGCCAGGGGACGGTTCACGGTAGCCTGTCCCACCGCCAGGGGACGGTTCACAGGATGGACTGTCCCACCGACCAGGGGACCGGTTCACAGGGTCTGACTAGTCCACCGCCAGGGACGGTTCCAAGGTGACTGTCCACCGCCAGGGACGGCTCACAGGTGGACTGTCACCTGCAGGGGACGGCTTCCATGGTGACTGTTCCACCGCCCGGGGACGGTCACGAGGTGACTGTCCACCGCCAGGGGACGGTTTCCAGGTGACTGTCCACCGCCAGGGGCACGGTTCACGGGTGACTGTCACCGCCAGGGACGGTTACAGATGCATGTCCACCGCCAGGGACGGTTCACGGTGACTGTCCACCGCCAGGGGGACGGTTCAACAGGTGAAGTCCACCGCCAGGGGACGTTCACAGGTGACTGTCCACCGCCAGGGACGGTTTCACAGGTGACTGTCCACCGCCAGGGGACGGTTCACAGGTGAACTGTCCACCGCCAGGGGACGGTTCACAGGTGACTGTCCACCGCCAGGGGACGGTTCCAGTGACTGTCCCCGCCAGGGGACGGTTCACAGGTGGCTGTCCACCGCCAGGGGACGGTTCACGGGGACTGTCCTCCGCCAGGGGACGGTTCACAGGTGACTGTCCTCCGCCAGGGGACGGTTCACAGGTGACTGTCCACCGCCAGGGGACGGTTCACAGGTGACTGTCCTCCGCCAGGGGACGGTCCACAGGTGACTGTCCACCGCCAGGGGACGGTCCACAGGTGACTGTCCACCGCCAGGGGACGGTCACAGTGACTGTCCCGCCAGGGGACGGTCACAGGGACTGTCCACCGCCAGGGGCACGGTCACAGATGACTGTCCTCCGCCAGGGGACGGTTCACTGTGTCCTCCGCCAGGGGACGGTCACAGGTGACTGTCCTCCGCCAGGGGACGGTCTACAGTGACTATCCTCCGCCAGGGGACGGTTCACAGGTGGCTGTCCTCCGCCAGGGGCACGGTCTACAGATGACTGTCCTCCGCCAGGGGCACGGTCTACAGATGGCTGTCCTCCGCCAGGGGCACGGTCTACAGATGACTGTCCTCCGCCAGGGGCACGGTCTACAGATGGTTGTCCTCCGCCAGGGGCACGGTCTACAGATGACTACAGGTAACTGTCAACCACCGGAAGACGGTCCACACTCCACAGTATCATGTCGATATCGGTTCTCACCCGCCTTTCCAACGTCAGGTGTCAGCCCGCACCAGACCGCCCGCCGTAAGATTTTCGCCTACCCGGCTACGCACTGCCGGGCACCGGTCCGTGCCTTTGCTTTGAATTCTTAGGAAAAGGTTTGGCGTACCCCACCACAACACGTCAGTCATTGATCCACCCGATCGTCCACCGCAAAGAAGTGCCAAACACCCGACCGTCCACGGGCAAGTATCCGTCCACACTGGGTCGTCCACTGTAATGTGGATGTCCACGCGATTGCCCGTGGGGACTGTTTGTCGAGGCCAAACGGAACAGTCGCCGAAATAAATACCCCGCTTGTGGCAGGACGTCGTGATGCTCAGGTAATATTTCACATGAGTGTGCCTTTGCAGTTGGGCGGCTCTACAGCTTGCTGTCGCAGGGTTTTTCCTCGGTGAAAATGGCATGGCGTTGGCTTTGCATGGTACGTCAAACTTTTGGCCAGCATCGACTATCGAACTCGGATTGCTCTCCTTGAATGACGGGGTGTGGTGTGAGGGGAGCAGATGTAATGACGCATGCGAGCTGAGCCGATGAGAATACCTACTTTTCGAACTTCTTGAAATGTTTTCACGTGAGCAGGTGCGCGAGAGCCTACGCTGATAGCTTTGTCGAAAAGTATGTATTTTTTCGCCGTGGGGTTCTCGTGTACAGCATCCTCAACCTTACGAGGCCGTATGAAGTTGGAGGTCATGTGGTGGCAATTTTAACGGGAGCTAAAAACCCGAGTTCAGTTTCCCTTGTGCTGACTTTCAAACCGTGTAATGGAATCATGCGTTTAACCATCTTACTGACTGTTTCATCGTAGCCATGGGCTGACGAAAACGGCCCTTTTGCAAAGAGCAAAACCTTGGCTACCGTCAGGGAACTGTACCACGTGCTCCTCAGGGAGCTGAAGGGAAAGATCATTGGCAAAGATATAGAACAGGAGAGTGTTAAGTAACGAACGTCCGAATATCCAATGGGACTGCTCGGAGATGTGGACAGGTGCTGATTGCTGCGCCCGTCAGCTGCACAAGTCAACTGAGCATGGCCACGAAGCAGACCCGAGAGCACCAGATCGGGTCAGTTTCGTAAGTTTCCGCTTGGTAAAGAGCTTCGCTTGGTTCATCACGTCGAATCAGCTGGCCAGATCAATGGGAAAAAGAACGACATGGTCCTGACGGTCGACGATGCAGAGGAGGTAGTCAGATACGGTAAGAAGCGCGGCTCCTGTGGAAGGATACGGGCAGAAAGAGTGGTGAAAGATGAGGAAGTGTGATTTTTAGTCATGTATGAGTAGAACTGGCCCCGACCCGCTTCCCCTCTTCAAGCGTGAAAAGGGCAAGAGCGATGGAATTGGACCAAGAGCTGATCACTTCGAAGGGCTACGGTGGATCATGTGTGGAGCAAGATAGGGAATGTTTTCATGGTTCAAGATACCCAGGTTTTGGGACAGGTGCTAATAATGTGAATGATGAGAGCAGCGGGGATGTTAAAGCATAGCCCAATGATCCGAATGCAGACAGATTCAAGACAACATGCTCAAAAGGATTTTCGTACAGAAAAGGGGAGACTGAAGGACTGGAGAGAGGCAGTTTTGATGGAAAACGCAGAGACAACTTCCCAGGCAGCATACACGAAGGCTCAAGAGGCACTCCTATCTAGAACATCACCTACGACTTACGGAGTCACCCGTACCAAGTTCTCGTTTAGCTTGTCAGTTCAGCGTACGATTTTTGCTCTCATTGACGGATGCTGAGAGAATGAGAATGATCTGAACATGAGAATGGTTTAAAACATGATCATTTTTTTATCTCATTCCCATTCTCATACGACGGGTGCTTCAAAAGATCATGGTGGAACATTGCTCATCGTGTCCCCCCCCCCCCCGCCCTGATAACATCCTACCTAACGTCATATCGCTCTTCGTGTAGGAATGCATTCTGTACCTTTTCCTCATTGGAGGATAAGTGGAATTGCCCCTTCTGTACAGAAAGAGGGGCATGCTTTTATGAGCACACAGGTGTCTGTCTACCGCCGCTACCTTATTCGGACGGGGGCAGCTCTAAGGGAGCATTCGCAGCACACCAATAACGTCCTGGTCTACCTGACGTCACGTAAGATCTTTGCCTGATGTGACTGTAGTGCATCAACTTTTCTGTTAACATCCTGGTAACTTTGTGATAATATAACTGCCCATGTGAGACACTCGCATTTACGTTCACATGTACTGCGCGTGCATCTAACAGTGAGGACTGCATTTTGCTGTTTGTAATGCATATCACGCCTTTCCCTCACTCGTCGTCGGCCCCAGCCGCACAAATTTACTTACTTATAAATGAACCTGTTACGCTTTTTCAGTCACGCTTCGATGAAGTAACCGAAGAAGATTCTGCGCTTCCGAAATAATTTACGTGTCGTCACGTAGAATCTTCGGCGTCCGGTCTTCTGCGGACAAATCAAGGCGCAGAATCCATGGGGTGTGACGTTGGCTGGCTGGCTGACGTCACGTTATGGATTCTTTGTCATTAGGCACAACTGACTGCTGCTGTCTAAGCGCCCTTAAAGGGAATGTTCCACCTTCATATGGGGTTTGAGCTGAAGTAGCCATCTTGAGGACCTTTTGATGCAGTTCACGGCCAAGGCCTTTTTAAGACCCGAGCCCTCTGGTTCGTGAGTTACACGCCCGCAAAACTACAAACAGGTTTATTGGGAGACTACTTCAAAGTCACATTTGCATTGATGCCGTCATAGAAACGTCATACAATTGCCGTTATATTGCAGGCTGTTGTCTGCTTATGGTCCAAGCAGCATGGCCGCTGATACATTCGCAAGAGCAATGATGCGCACGTATGATGCAATCTGCGGAAGGTGATTGGCTGTTAGTAAGATTTCGCTGCTGAATGTGTGTCGCGAACGTAAGCGTGAGCACTTTCGGGTTGTGTGACAAGCGTCGCCAATGGGCATTTTTCCTGATTTCTAGACCATAGGTTAATATTATAAAAAGAGAACGCCACTGCTGCAAAAAAGTAAAGCAACGAAAAAAACAGCACTCTCCCGAATGTTTTGAAAAAGAACATGCGACAGCAAATCTGCCTTGCTTCCCCCGCTGGCGTTTTTTCCTCTGCTAGAGTGTTTCTTACAGACAGCTCGGTCGGCGCCTTGTGTACCGGAGCAAAGAACCTTGCATGGGTTTATGGGCTAGCAAAGCCTTATAAAACTAGGGAAATATTACGGTAATTTCAGATTTGTATTTTACTTACACATATTGCAAAACAAATTTAAATCTTAACGAAGAAATGATGTCCGCCAAGTACAGCCTTTTGAACTGTATTACCATGAACCCCTGGGACTTCGTTTTGAAGTGAGCTCACGGTGAAATGCGGTGTTATAACCAAAATCCTGTGCGGAAATTGCGAGAAAACCCGCTATTTGATAGTCCCGCGGGTGATGCAGGAGTGGGATTACACCTATTTCACGTTAAAGTGTGATTAGAGTGTGAATCAGGCGCTTGAAATGGGTGTGATCACTGGTGGTAAGTGCCATCGGCTTGTATTAATCTTGATATGATGGTGGGTGTGCGTGCGAGGTTTGTTCTTCTGAGAGAGAGCATTGTTTTGGTATTCATTAAATCTAATGACGCCAAAAAAATGTGCTAGATTGATACCTGCCTCTATCTTTAGATTTGCGTTTAAACATAACAAAGTAGTGATGTGGGCAAACCGAAAGAAACACTAGCACCCATGCTGCAGGAGTGTTCAAAGGCAAGTTGCTGCTTCATTATGATCTTGCCAACATTTCGAGCCTATTGAGATATTGCAGCATGTAATAAATTCATTCCATGCCATCACATTAACAATTTATTTTGGCCCTACAGGCGGGTCCATGCAGCTCATTAATGCACATGTTTGGTGTAAGCTTGCATGATACGGCCCTGCAATATTATTTCCCTTAAGAATTCTGACAAATAGTACTGCATTATTATAGATGACATACCACTGTCTTAACAAATTTTGTGTGCAGGCAAGCATTGCTTGTGCGTCATCATTGTCGGTCACTGCAACCTGCGTGAGATGCTCAGTGCTGGGAAAGGTGGAAAAGTATTGATATTGGTTTCTTGGATAGCACTTAACAATATTTTTATCATGAGCCTAGTGTGCACTGGCAGCACCATCCCTTCCTTGCATTCTGCCCATCTAACCATGACTACATGCACTTGTCATGTTTCCAGTCTTGTGCAAGGTCAGCAGGGTTGTAGTTCCATTGTAATATTTTATTGTTATACATGTGCTACTTCTTGTGTGAACCATATTTTTTAGTGGAGCAGCCTGATGTCTGCATGTTGCATGGATGTGGAAGCAGAATACATGTTTGCATCTCATGTCATCTATATTTTGTGGATTCCTAAAACAGGCTAGAAGTAAGTGATTCCACTTATTGTGTGCTTTGCTGAAAGTGATTTGTGCATGGTATCACGTGTTTTGGTCACTCATGTGTCAGATGCGGAGTCAATACAAGAATGCATGTTTAACCCATCTTTTCATGATGAAATCTATTATGTAAGCAGCAGGGATTGCAGTACAAAACTATACCATTGTTCATTATGCCATGCCACAGTACAGCACTGAAATAGTGCCACGATGACACTGTTGACCCGTGCCATTACACAATGTAGCACATTGGATGACTACTCTATGTCAAGCCTATGAGATAACTTATAATTTATGACTGGTAATGACTGATTTCACAACGCCAAAGGACGATCACCTGCGAGAATGCTGTTGCGCCACAATGGTTATATCAGGGTTAACTAGTAATTGCATCAATAATCCCAACACAAGAAAAATATTCTTGGTAGCTCAACATTGCCATCTCCACCGCAGAAATAGCAATGCTTTGGCAATCAGTTCAGAGCAACGTTACAGATTTATTAATTTTTGTATGCAACTGCATTTCCAGTTACAAATAATCAAGAAAAAAACCGCTGCGCACATCACGTGATTTCAATGTCAGGACTGCAGCCTTGCAGGCAACGATAAGTCAACAATAAATATTGACCTTTTCAACAGTCCTTGGCAGGTTTCGGCAAAAGATTCATGACGCTATATGACAGTCTTCTCAGCATGTCGTGCTTTGATATTAGTAATCTGCCCCAAAAGCTGGCGATCGCCACGCTGCACATGCCAAACAGCCCACTAAAGCTTCTCTTACGACCAGACAAAAAATCCACAAACAAGCCATTCACAGCTAATCCGCCACGCAACGCAGCACCCGCGACGAGAATGGCCGGTTGGAGTCAGCTTTCGTGCGTGTCGAGGTATTCTTTAGGTCTGGCTACCAGATGCTGCCAGGTATTGCTGTCGTCACAAAACCATTCCATGACGCCATCAAACAATGGCGTAATGGAGGGTATTTTTACAAACTTTGAAATTTTACCACCTAGGGTTGTTTTTGAACCTTGAAAGCTTACTAATAGTTACAAGTAAGCTTTTCCCTCATACCTGATACTTATCTCGACATCTTAAAATGTGGAACATTTCCTTTAGCATGCGCTTGGGGGTCAAATTGACCCCCCTTAAAGTATTATCCGGAATGATTACCGAACGGCGCGGAGTAGCCGCGCCAAATTTTGCAAACCTGTAGACAATTGAATAGAGAATCGTTTGACATAACAAATTTGGATGTACCTTGTGAGGTCGCTAACCCATGGCAGGTCAAAGTCAGGCCATGGTTTCAACGAAGGCAATTTCAAAGGAATCGTTCGATCTGATACAATAACGGAGTGTTTGACGAAACCATACATGTCTGAGATGCTTTCTTACACACCACAAAAATTGAATGAGCAAATTACATCGACCGAAGGTCAGGTATGAAGGTCAGACCAAAGTCAAAACCAACCTGATTTATTACTCTAGGGCTTGCTGTATGGGATGGTTTGTAGTGCTCATTTTGAATTTATTGACAGCAGGAACGGCATTAAGCATCTTCCATTGACTTATTGGAGGTCACAACAGGTCATTGACCTAGGATGACCTGGGTCGACATTTTGTTTTCAGAACATGCTGCCTAGCGTAATCTTTGTCGCTTATTCAAATGCAAAACTCAGAGTAGTCTTGTATGATTTTGGTCGCCATGACCTTCAAAGGGTAAAACAGTCACTGACCTCCGAGGGGCTTGTGACCTTTTACTTAGAAACAGTTGCCTAGGTTATGGGATCACTTAACAGACCAACCTGGAATTTGACCTTCTTTGACCTTATTTGACCTAAAGATTATGACCTAGGAAGCTCAAACCTTGACTTATGTGAGCTCACGTACAGGTCAAGAAAATCCTTTAAAATTTGGTGGGTCTGGATTTCTTAGTTCCCGAGATCTCAGGGGGGTCAAACTGACCCCCCGCCCCACCTGAGCGAAGGGTATCTCGCCGGCCACCCGGGGCGCGTGTTAAATCTCATATCACCATGGCCGGGTCGCTGCGAACACTCCCAGTGCAGTCGTCGATGTAGGCTGTCCAGCAGTGCATATGTGCAATGCGGGATAGTCTACGCCTGCAGATTCTGGCCACACGCCTGGCGGACCCGCCTGTGCTGCTGCGTTTATGGAGGGACGAGACCTACCAACAACTGCGTGATTTAAGAAGGCACAGCCAAGGCCTACCTGTAAATGGCTACGTACTTTTCCCACAGAAGCGTTCATGTATCA
Organism: Pollicipes pollicipes; assembly: GCF_011947565.3. Classification (NCBI taxonomy): domain Eukaryota; kingdom Metazoa; phylum Arthropoda; class Thecostraca; order Pollicipedomorpha; family Pollicipedidae; genus Pollicipes; species Pollicipes pollicipes. The sequence continues at coordinate 34,171,046 of NW_023596545.1, read as the reverse complement.
GCTGTTTCCTTATTTAAATACGTGGGAAGCCGTGCCACGACATCCTGATTTATACTGTTCTGAAACACTGCACGTCGCCAATGACTCGTTCTTTGCACGTTTCTGTACAACTTTGGCCTCACCATGTGCCTGCAGGTGATCAATGTTTGGTAAGTGTACGCTGAATTAGGTTAGGATAGGTATGGTCTTAATGTTAGGCGACGTACTTTCCTTGTGTATACCTACAATAACATGTTTATTACATACAATAACCTGGCTCTCATATCCGAGTAAAAACAGTGTAAAAGGATCTGTTTTAGAATACCTTTGATTAGTTTTCATAACATATGACCACACCGCAATTATACTTAATTATATTTTATTATACTTCATTTACTTAATTATACTTAACCCTTATCTTTATTCGCCGTTTTCATAACACGGGCTAATAGGGGAAGGGGGGCGATGCGCCCCCCCCGCTGCTGTTTCGGAACTAGGTAAGATAGAGCCTGGTGGAAAAAGCCATTGGATTGGTCTCTGCAGTATCTCGTGATTAGTAACAAGTTGGATGTTGCTAAGTTAAAAATCTGCCCCATGAGGCCAAGGCAAAGAACAAATTCCCCTGATTTTTCCTCTTCAGATCTGCACGCTTATATACACAAAACCCTGCCTTGTAACGACATAGCCCTAAATAAGCGTATTTCCTATAACATTTATGAGTACAGTGGCATGCAGCTTCACTCGCTTAGAGCAAGCATTTCACATGAAGGTGCCTGTTAATGTAGCAGTGCCGGCCCGCCTCGCGCGGTCCGCGAAATCGTCGGTTGCCGACCCCGGTCGCACCCGGCCTTGGGTCACACCGGCCGTAGACTGCTCGGCAGTGCTCATAAAAAATCGTGGCTGCTCAAACTACGCTGCTCAAGCCAGAAACACTGGAGGGACGTTTAAGGCGCTAAAATACGCGCAATGAATGCCTCAGAAGGTATCGAAAATTTGAGCGCGATTGCTCGGAATGCCGGAGAGGTATCCTTAGAAGACACTGATGCTGGAGGTCACATTGATCCTCTTATCAGGGCGAGTCTATATATATATATATATATATAATATATATATATATATTATAATTATCTATATCTATATAATATTTATATATCATATATTACAAGTATTTGTAAACATGCATGTATATATATATGTATATGTATATATATATATATATATATATATATATATATATATATATATATATACTAAAGACAACGCTTTACTTAGCACTCTCGCGTTGTGGTATTATAAAGTGCTTTATGTCATTGCTCTGCAGTGTCCTCAGCTTAACAACGGGATGAAAGACTACGATACGCAATCACGGGTTTCGTGCGGTTGAACAAGAAGAGTGTGTTTCACTTGGATTCCTTCAGCAATAAGCTTCCTATGTAGTAAAGCTAGTATCCAGAGATAGTTTATCCTTGGTCATTTTAATGCGAACGTGCCGTAAGCAGCCTGACACCTCTGCAGGGCACAACACGTGAAAGTTTGCCTTACAACGCTGGCTGATCGTGCCAATGGCCCTTTGGATAGCAGGCTGGACCTCACATTTGGTAGGTGACCTCCGCCGTGCTTTGAATTTTCAGCACAGTCGTTCATGCTCCGCCGCAATAAATGAAAACCTTGGTTACAAGCAGCGATGTAATTCCGTTGCGTGGTGCCATGCAAATCGGTTCCACTCGGCTAACAGACTAAGGAAATATGATCCCATGTTGCAATCCGGGTGGCGGTGCTAGTGTGAACGCAACAATGAGTGCTTAGCCAATACCGACTTCATCAACAACCAAAAACATGATAATGTGTACATACACCTGCAACCAATTATAAATGAACTAGTATGCGCTCGGGTGGAGGGTCAATTTGGCCGCTTAAAGGTTTTTTTCGGAATGATTTCCAAACGGCCAAATTTTGCATGAATGTAGACAATATAAGAGCAGATCGTTTGGTATAAAAAATTAGATGCAGCTTGAAAGGTCTCTTACCTACGGCTGGTCAAAGTCGGGCCATGCATTCAGCGAAAGCTGTTTCTAGGGAATCGTTCAATCTGGTGCAAAAGTGGAAGATAAGACGAAGTCAGTCATTTTTTAGATTGTTTCTGAGGTAACACAGCAATTGAATTAGCAATTTGAATTGAGGTAGGGTCAAGTATGAAGGTCGGACCAAGGTCCAAGCCAACCTGTTTTATTACTGAAGAGCTTGCTGCATACCATAGTTTTTGGTGCTCATTGTTGATTTGTTGATACCAGAAGCCCCATTATACACCTTCCATGGACTTCACAAAAGTCAGAATAGGTCACTGACCTAAAATGACCCAGGTCAACATTTTATTTTTAGGACCATACTGACTGGCGTAATCCTTGACGCTTGTTCAAATGGAAAAATCAAAGTAGCCTTGTATGATTTTGGTCACCATGACCTTCGAAATGTCAAACAAGGTCACTGACCTTAACTGAGCATCACTAAACATTTGGTTAAAGCAGTTGTCTAGGTTTTCAGTGACTGCATGAGAAGGTCCGGGGCAGAAGGTCGACACTAATCTGGAGTTTGAACTCAGTTTGACCTTGTTTTATCCGAAGATTATGACCTAGGGGTCTTAGAATTTGACAAGAGCTCACGTACATGCCAACACATTCTGGGAATTTAGTGTATCTAACTTTCTCAGTTTTTGAGCTCTTACGAGGGCAAATTGCCCTCTACCCGAGCGAAGGGTATTCAACCGGCCACCTGGGCGCGCGTTAAAAAAGCTCGAAGGCAGTATCAGGTAATTGGACATAAAAGCGTACGAGCTTTTGATTAAGACGATAACCTTTAAGTGTTTGCGATTAGTTGGTATAGAAACGCCATCTTTCGTCGTCAGGCTAATGCACCACAATCAATACTAACTCCAGGCGGATCATGCGTCGCAACTCATTCGTGTAAAGGAAATGAGGATGCTTTTCACTACCGTCAATCGTTTGTATTAAATGGAATCGCATTTGCTTGATTTACACTCGCGTTACGTTTATCAACGAACCCAGGTAATACAGACAATCCATCCCTAAGGGTTACAAGAAGCAGCGATGCAGGAACCTCCCTATCCTGGAACTGTCAATCCGGCGTGAAAAGCCGTGGAAACAAAGGAGTGTCGAAATCCAACTCAAAGTCTTGGAAACTGGGGGAATGGGGGAACGGGAGAACAGGTGGGCAGCGGGCACCCAATCATGCGGGGTAAGAGACGATCCTATGCACAACGCTGAGGGAGGGGAACAGAGGAATTCATCACCCACACAGACAGGGGAATAGACGGGCACCGAGCACACATGCAGGCAGCGAGACGGTATACAGTGAGACGGTAGGCAGTAAGACGGTATACGTTTCGAGAACACATTCACGTAGGGAAATAGAAGAGTCCGAGCGCACAATCACCAGGGGAACAGAAGGACCCCTGCACAATTCAGGCAGGGTAACAAGAGATCTATTCGAGCAAACATTTAGCAGGGCAACAGAGAGATCTAAGCAAACACTGAGGCAGGGAACAGGACCCCTGGCCTTCGCTCACGCCGGGAAACGGGGATTCGAACGTGTACTCAGGCAAGGAGCAGAGCGACACGAGCTCATACTCTGGAATTAGACCGTAGAAAAACGACCACACACTCAGGGCAGAGCAACGGAGGAACCCCAGTACATACTCAGGCAGGGTAACAGATGGGTTCGAGCACACACACGGGTAGGGTAACAGAGGTACTCCAGCACACACTTAGGCAGGGTAACAGAGGTACTCCAGCACACACTCAGGCAGGGTAACAGAGGGACCCCAGCACACGCTCAGGCATTGTAACGTAGAAAGACGACCACACACCGAGGCAGAGCAACAGAGAGGCCGCAGCACGCACTCAGTGTTCTCATGAACTGAAATTATCCCATGGACCCATGTACAACGGACGACCTGTCAGTTTGCAGTAGTTAAGAGCCATTGAGCAAAACGCGTATGCGATCAGCCTCAGGCGTCGATGTGTGTACAAAGGTATGGAATGGTCATAAACGGATTAAATATAATGTGATGTGCCGTCGTGTCGTATATATATATATATATATATATATATATATATATATATATATTGATGATGTGGGTAAAGCTACAAGTGGCTTGTCAAGCACAAGAAACCTGAAAATGTTGCGAAACGCTTATGAACTGATGCGATGTGGGCTCTAACTGCGTGGGGTGCCGGAGATGAGGAGGATCTTTCTCTTAAAAATGTCGGGATCTGATTGGTATCACTAGTCTGGTTGGTACGGGCCTTTGGCGCATTTACGAACAGGTGTGACATGACTCACCTCTTCTATTGGTTAGTCTCTGTAGCGGTGACATAGTGTCCCAGTGTCATAGAGCCAAATCTCGTAAGTTTTTTTCTTCCTCGCCATTGCTCTGTTTTGCTCGACAGCGCAAAGGAAGGCCGGATCATAATGGCTCATTCGTCACCGCTTTCTACTCGTCTATAATATGCCCCTCTCATAACAACCTCCGACAATCGAGGTTGTCATTTGACATACCAAACGTAAAGGGACTGCCCACTGACAATCTTTTTGAGCTCAATCGGTAGGTAGGTCCAGTGCCACCTGATTCAGAAAATATATTTTGCTCAGCCATTTACTCAGTGATCAGCCTATTTTCCAAACTAGTATCTTTACCATTTTTCTTATGGGGAGGGCATGTGGCTTGATGGTATATGTGCCAGTAGTTTGAGCCATAAAGTGGACGGAGCGCCAGCTTAGCAAAAAGGTACAAAAGAGCCAATATTGCCTGCGTTGTCTGGCACCTGCCTGAGGTTGAAGGTGGTCCTCTTGAACCACAGTCTTCGTCACACGAGAAGACATAATTCGATTATAGAGCAAAATTTAGATTTCCGTCACGCTCTGGACAAAAGTATGTCAAACGTCCAGTCACCCAATCCATTTAACATGTAATTTTGCACATGCTGGCTATGACCGTATGGTAAATGCTCACAACGCCCCCTTGAAAGAACACTGCTAAATCAGATTTGTTGTTGCATCTGACACGGCCCACTGGCAGCTATTCTGGAAGTGTCGTCCCTCTCTGGAGAGTCGCTCATGTTTTACGACGCCATACGCCTCCGTAGAGATCAGCCCGGTCTTACACATCAGCGTCGTGCGCCACTTACCCAAAACCGCGATCGGCTCTGCTCTGTCCGAATACCCAGAGGTCTCCCTCTGCATGCGTGGCTCCAACAGCCATCGCGGCATCCGTCCACCCTCTCAGAGCGAGTCGTCCCAGTTCCGACCGAGTGCCCGGCCAGCCGCGTGTCACGTAAAGCGAATGGTGTGTACCTACCTGCGGGGAGGCGCGGCCCTCCCGCGGGGCGCTGCTGCTGGATAAAACCACCGGGGCCGGCGGCTTACGATGGCACTCTCTGTGCAGCGGTGTGCGGCACTGGGAATGACCAACAGCCCCAGGTGAACGGCAGCACAGGTCACGCCCGCCAGGTCAGCACAGGTCACGCCTGCCAGGTCAGCACAGGTCACACCCGCCAGGTCAGCACAGGTCAAACTTGTGGGTCAATGACCGCTCTGAGCAGCTTTGTCTGGCTTATTTTCATGGGATAATTAAGCATATGACTACATCTAGTACCGATATTTGTCAATGCCTGTATCATGTGATCGCTAGGGTTGTCCTTCCCCCTGCTCCCCTCCAAGACACCGGGACTATGCTTCGAAGCTTCTGGTTAGTTTTGAAACGATGTCTCTCCTACCCTTAGCATACGAACTTCACATGAAGTTATGAGCCATAAAGTATGATTAATGTCCGTTATTCCTCACAGGGGTCTGTGTGTGTAGATTCCGTTAAATCGTTTTACGGGGCTAACATGTGTGGTTCTAGATAACCACATTACCAGCAAAGGATATGTCCCATGCCACACGATACGAAGCGAACGATCGCACGCATAACGACCGGAATCGTTCCGATGTTTCTTTGGGTACTCTGAAGGCAGCAATGTCCTGCAGCTTCCGGCAATGGCGTTGAGCGTCCAGCGTTTCAAAAAATTTAATTGAGGCTCCTTAGCTCCCTCGGAGCATTTCTGTTCTCGAACAACATCATCAAGATCACAACTGTGACCCAAACGCGTCCGACAAGCAGCCGGGCACGACTTACTGTATCGATCCCGCGCCAGCACGGCGATACCCGCAGTTCGGCCCGGAGCGAGACCAATCCGATTGCCCGACGGTACCGGCCGCTGCAGGGGCGTCGCCAGGGCAGGGTAGCCGCGCTTCCGCGTTGCCAGGTGCCCGGCCCTCACGGCCGACGTGAGACCCTGCTGACGCGTTGAGCCGGGCGCCGTCGCTGGCTGCGGATCGCTGTGGCTTGCACAGGCTGGTGAGCAGGGATGTTTTGGGTGCCGGGTGTTCATTGTGAACAGGTCCATCACGTGTGCCTGAAGCTGGGCTCACTCCGGTGCACTGGGTGCATCGGAGGGCACTGACGCTCATTAGAGCGACGATGCACCGCTGCGCCGGTCTGGCCGCAACGGAAGAGGCGCCGGGTTTCGCCTGAGGGATCCATGTCACCTTGTTGTTGGTGGGGGTGCTACGCAGACGGCCGCAGCTCCCCCACGACGGGTATCGCGAGATGGGCCGGTTTAGCGGCGCCAGGACTTTCGTGAGGTGGGCCGCTCTGACGGCGCCGCTGCCCACGTCGGTGAGCGCGCACGACGCCGGCCAGCTCGGCCGCCAGTGCAGTGACCGGCGGGACCGGCGCCGGCGGCAGCGATGCGGCGGACATGGCCAGGTACGGTCCCGGCGCGGTCCGCCTCGCGCCGGAGCGGCCCGCCCGGCCACCGCGTGTGAGGAGGCGACGCCGGGCGGTGCGCCGTGGGTCGGCATTGCCCGCCGTGAGTCGTGCAGTGAGCCAAGTCGCGCCCGTCGCCGGCCTGAGCTCCTCACGGCGGCTGACTCCCCCCGCCGTGAGTCGCGCCCGTCACCGGCCTGAGCTCCTCGCGGCGGCTGACTCCCCCCCCCCCCGTGCACCGCAGAGCTACTGACCATGACCTGGGGTCTGGTACTGCTGACCGGCCTGGCGGCGCTGGCGACGCGGCTGACGCCCAGCGGCGCCGACGAGTGCAACTCACGCCCGTGGTGCACGTGCTGCAATACCCCGGCTGCGTGGCCAAGCCGATTCCGTCGTACGCTTGCGTCGGCCACTGCACCAGCTATGTGCAGGTAGGATTGTCGCGGAAGGCTCCGGTAGAGATACCGGACTGTCGGAGGACTGGACACGGCGGTCTCACATCCTGAAGACTGATCCCAGCGGCCTGACAGTCCGAAGAATGAACGCAGTTGTCCGCTAAGTATGCTTGTTTTACAGGTTCCCCTGCGATGACTTGAAGTAACGGGTGCTTAATTGGGTTAGTTTCTGGCACTTGCGACAGGTAAGGCCATTTCCGTGGAAATCCATGCGGCGGTGGTAGATTTCATTCCACAGAAAACTGTTGTAGCTGAAATAATAATTCCAAGGATTTTGCCAAGGATTGGTCGCAAACTTTCCCACCAGCTCCGGAACTTGCGGCCGGCGGAGTCGCCTGTGGCGTGCCATGGACATCGAGGGCTTGTAATCCTGAGACTATCCAGGACCACCGCGTAGCTAGAGGGACTCGCGGGCATCGGACAGTAAACTGACATATTGTGTTGTTTTGTCCTCGAGTGTCCCGCTGTAGCCTGAGGCAGATGGTACGTGCTGTCCCTTTCCTCAAGTGTCGGTCAGTAACTGCTACAGATGAAGTTTGATGCCACTGGCTTTGGCGTTGGACAGTAAACTCTGACAGGGTTGTTAATATGCTGAAGGGACCGTGCCACCCTTGTTAACACACGCCCGGGTGGCCGGCTAGATACCCTTCGCTCGGGTGGGGGTCAATTTGACCCCCCTGAAATCTCAAGAACTAAAAAAGTTAGAACACCAAATCTACAGGTTGTGTTGACCGGTACGTGAACTCACTTAGGTCAAAGTTTCAGGTTCCTAGGTCATGACCTTTGGGTCAAAAAAAGTCAAATGATGTCAAGTTCCAGGTAGGTCTTCAAAGTGCCCCCAGAACCTGGATAACTGTTTCTAAGCAAAGACTCACATTCTCACTCAATGTCAGTGACCTTGTTTGACCTTTGAATGTAAAAGTGACCAAAATCATACAAGATTGCTTTGAATTTTGCATCTGACTAAGCGACAAAGGTTACGCTAGACAGTATGTTCCTAAAACAATATGTTGACCTGGGTTGTTTTAGGTCAATGGCCCATTCTGACCTCTAAGAAGTCCATGGAAGATGTATGATGCGGTTCCTGCTATCAATAAACTCGAAATGAGCACCAGAAACTATCCCATACAGCAAGTCCTAGAGTAACAAAGCAGGTCAATTTTGACCTTGGTGTAACCTTCATACGTGGCCTTAGGTCAATCTTATTTGCTCATTCAACTGTTTTGTTGCCTAAGAAAGCATCCCAGAGATGTATGGCTTTGTTTAACACTCCGTTGTTGGATCAGATTGAAGCATTCCCTAAAAATTGCCTTCGCTGAAACCATGGCCCGACTTTGACCCGCCGTAGGTCAGTGACCTTAGCAGGTACACCTAAATTATTTATGTAAGACGATCCGCCGTTCAATTTTCTACAGCTACACAAAATTTAGCGCGGCTACGCCACGCCGTTCAGAAACCATTGTGGAAAAGCCTTCGGGAGGGGGGGGGGGAGGTCAATTTGACCCCACCCGAGCGCGTGTTAACAGGCGTCGGGCAATAAGCTGTATCCGGGGACCGTGTTGTCCCTGTCATCTGACGCCGGGCAGTGAGCTGCGCTGAAGGAACCGTGCCATCCTCGTCAACAGGTGTCGGGCAGTAAGCTTTGGCAGACAGAGCGCTCCTGCATGTGCTGCCAGGAGAGTGGACAGCGCGAGGCGTCAGTCTCGCTGTTCTGTCCGCAAGCCAAACATGGCGACCCCAAGTTCCGCAAGGTGAGAGCCCGCTTGCTGGGCCGGGAGACGGTCACGTTCGGAGGCGACCTGCACCGCAGTCTTACCTTCTCCGCAGTGTGGCAGATGTACGGGTCGCGTGCCTGTCTGATGCTCAAATGCTCAATATTTCTACTTAATCTCCTGATGGAGTATTTGTGGTACGCTACTGCGAATATTTTTGGGGGGTATGTCGCTAGCACGCAATGTAAACAACACACAGCAGTGGTCCACGTCACTGTATGCAGGCCTGAAATGACGGCATTCAAACAACGAGCACTTGACCAAGGATGCCTCCCAAGAGTGCGGAACGTGGACAACTGCTGTGTGTTGTTTACAGGGTGTGCTAGCGACATACCCAAAAAGTAATACGCCATCAGGACATCGAGCCGAAATATTGAGCATTAAAATTAATGCCGTCGTTTTAGGCCTGCAGACTTTGAGCCTGCCTCGATTCTTCGGGCTAGATGGTCAGAAAACTATCGTAATGGAAAGGACGAAACTACGGTCTCAGGATGGATCACCTGACCGAAGGGTTCATTTCAGGGCGGATCATCCCGGTAAACCTTCCGTCGCGAGCGCTGGCTGGCAAAGCGTTGACCTCGTCGATCACCCCCTGTTAATTGGTTAATCCCAGGGCCGTAGGTGCAGGTGCTGACGCGTTATGTGGAGCATGGCTTTGGGGGCTCGGGCCCCTCCCCTTCCCCCAACCTTTGGGATAACTCAGCCGTAAGCTTATGACGTTACATGGAGGGAGCGACTCGACGTGCCTTTGGGCCATCAACCGGTCATCAAGGTCGTGTCCTCTTGCACCCCTCCTCCCGTCCCCTCACCCCTGACCTCTAACACGATCCCCAAATTATGACCTCCCACTAGCCACACCACGCCTGTGGCATCGCCCACAAACTTGACCTTCCATGCGGACCAGGCCCTTCGACCCTGCCTTTCGCCCCGAATCGTGAGCTTCTATACTGACCGGACCGCCCGTCTCAGTGACACCGTCCCCAGGTTGTGATCATCCCCGCTGACTAGACCACTGACCCTAATGACACCGTCCCAGATCGTGACCTCAATGACAGCGTCCCCACATCGTGACCTCTATGAAACCGTCCCTAGATGGTGACCTCTACTGCGTCGTCCCCAGATCGTGACCTCTACGGCGCCGTCCCCAGATCGTGACCTCCATGACGCCGTCCCCAAATCGTGACCTCTGTGACCCCATCCCCAGATCGTGACCTCTGTAGCGCCGTCCCCAGATCGTGACGAGAGCGCCGATCGAGTGCATGTGCCGGCCGTGCAGCCAGCAGGAGGACTCGCAGGCCATCCCGCAGGAGGTGGCCGGCTTCGTGTCCGGCGGCGTGCCGCTCGAGTCCATGCCCTTCGTGTGATGACGTCACTCCCGGACGCCGGGTGACGTCACGCGACCGGAACCGACCCGGGCGGCCGTGTCAGCGATGGCGGGCGACTTTCGGACGGCGGTGTGGGAGAGACGAAGCAGAGTAGCACAGCCGCAGATCGACATGTCGGCACGATCTCCAGCAGCGTGACAGAAAACCACGGGGGTTCTACTTAGGCCAGCGACGAGGCGACCAGTCATTAAACCTTCATCTTAAGACATCGCCGCAGTTGCCGCCTCATTGTGAATGCCATTGAAAAAGCTATATCAAGGCATCCAGTTCTTCCCAGAGCCTTGCCTCAAGCAATCTCGCCATCGCTGAAATGGACGCCCAAACTTGCCCGAACTGAAACGCGAGATGGATTTCGCCAATCTGTGAACGCAGCGTGTATATATAATGCATTAGTTATGTTGAGCTGGAAGAGACAAAATGAACGCATATTCGTCCGAAGAAGACACAATAAAGGTCCCTACACCAACATACCCTGCATTTGGCAACGTGGAGCGTCTCCGAAATCATGGCGACAGGTTTCCGGATGCTTAACAACATTCGCCGGCCTCAAGTCGAAGTTAATGAATGAGTGCGACTCGAGTGCTCACAGACAACGGCGAGAGCATACGATGCTGAAAAATACGCATTTGAAACCTTGCATAATAGTGAGCATAAAATGCCATAATTTCCTCTTTCCGATCTCATGACTTATGTTCGTTTTTAGTTCCGTGCAATCGGCTACTTCCATGCAGTGCTTCGTGGCTCATCATCGGCTCCAAGTCCGACTTAACATGAAACCGAATTCGCCACGAGCTTTTTCAGTCCATCTGATCGACGGACGTGCAGAGTCGCCCAATGTGCTGCGACGGACGTCGTCGTCGACGGACGACGGAATATTGCTTTTGGTGTCAGCACGGAGACCTGCAACATTACTTTGAACGCACGTCCGACTTGTCGGGCAAGAGTTGGCGCAAATGTGCTCTGGTTCGATTGTCCAGCCAGCATACTAACCCGATGCCCGCCAAGCTCATAATCCGTGAGGAGTTTCCACCGCGCTCCACGCGGTGTGCGGTGGAACCGAGTCCTGTGAGTGCACAAGTGCACTGTGGAACGGGGTCCTGTGAGCGCACAAGTACACTGGAACCGAGTCCAGTCCCACATGGAACTGAGAGCAGGCCGCTGATGCCTGGCAGAGTCAAGGCAACGGCACACCCAGTCGCCGGTCGTCAGGTCAAAAGGCGTGAGAGCTCCGGCAACAGAGCGTCAGCTGACCACATCATTCAGCCCGCTTCTCCACATGAGCACAGGCCCCAGTTCACCCAACATTCGCTTTATTTCAAAATAGATATCACGAACGACGCACTTCGGCAGCGACAATCACGCTCGCGGCCCGGCTGTTTCTATGAAAACAAGCTGAAGTTCGGTGCTTGAGACGAACCCCACATCAAGCCGAACACACCAAGAACGCAACGTTTCGGGATCTCGCACTTCGTAAGCCGGCGCACAGCGATTACAATCTCGATGATTTTGCGTTGAAATTACGTCCAACGGGTCGCTGCCCACAAAACAAACGCACGCTCACAAAAGGTGTAGACCGGGGTCTGGGCAAAGCCAGGGCGTCATTACCCTCAAATAGTGAGACGATGTAACCGTGGCTACGCAGACAGAGCTTCAACACCAGCCAGACACGCGGAGCCCACAGATGCGGGATATTGCTAACACGGCTGCAGTCAAGCGCATTCAGGGAGCCAACCGCAGCGGTGACCAACAAATTCGGAAGTCGGGCGCTCATGGATACCGCGCGGAAGGCGGGGTGGAACACCGTGCATAAAACTGGAGAAAAGGAGCAGCACAGTGCGGACGGCGCTTCCTAGGGACGGAGTGTTCGGAGTGCCACCGCCAGAATCATAACAAAGGAATCGCAAAAACTTATTTAGTCGTTTAACACGTATTCACCGTGCCAAGCACCATTGGATTGCCGCAGATAATTTGCATACCAGTCAACCACCAGAGTATGGACACCAGACAGGTCATCACGGCCGATACATCCCCATCCCTCACAGCTTACCCACGTAAGTCACGGCACCACCGTTCGTAACCCGCAACAGGTGCTCATCACGCCATGTGCGTTGGCAGTGCGGCACCCGGCTATACCCACACACGAGCAGGCGCCAACAGAACACCGTCCGTGCCGCAAAACCCCGCGCAACACCGCAACCCGCACGTTCCCAGCGCCGGCCGCAAGCGCGGCGACTGACCAGCGCCTCGATGACGCCAGACCCGGCACTTGAGTCCGCACGGCCGCCGTCCTCGGCCGCGCCGGCCCCGCGCCGGTCCGCACCACAGCCGGCGTCGCGCCGGTCCGCCGGCCGGTGCGCGCACGCGCGGCAGCGGCGCACGCGCGGCAGCGGCGCGCGCGGCCGGCTCCAGCGACCGTCCGCGCGGCGCCGGCCTGTCCCTGACGTCACCGGCCTGCTGGCGGCCGGTGACGTCACGCGAGGGCCGCTCCGTGACGGCTGGCGCCGGCGGTGGACGTGTCCGCCGGGCATGCGTCAGCCGGTGAAGTCGAAGTAGTCGATCACCTCGGCGGCGGCCGCCTCCGGCTGCGCTGGCTTGGTGCTGGAATGGAGCCCCGTGCCAGGTCACAGCCACACTGGTGTCACTCGAGGCGAACCGTCTCTGCACGGCACTGCACGACCACGTGATGTCAACGGGGGTGGCAGACCCCACATCGGACGCTATGCGCTTCTCCTATCATACAAGGCTTAACCTGTCGTCAAACCAATCCCGCCAGCACGTTAAACACCCTCCCGCCGACTTCTACACCCGTCACCCCCACCCCTTCTACACACAACCGAGTCCACCCACATCGCCCTCCTCCCGCCAACTCACGGAGCAGCGGCAGCGGCAGCGGCAGCGGCAGCGGCAGCGGCGGTGGCGGTGGCGGCGGTGGCAGGGTCGCGCCGGGCGGCCAGGCGGGGCGCCGGCGCGATCTTGCGCGGTCCCGCCTCGCGCTCCACCACCTGCAGGACGCTGAGCGTCGGCAGCCAGCAGCGGTCGCGGTGCGCCGTGGCCACCACGTTCCGCTTCGGCTCCTCGTCGTAGCTCTCCGACTGGCAGCCGAAGTGCTCGCAGTACTCGTGGATGAACTGGCGACGCTCGCGGTTCATCGGCGCGAACGCCACGCTGCGGCTCTTCTGCTTCGACTGCCGGCGGCGGCGACGCGTCACGCGTCGGGAGGCCGAGCGAGGAGCACGCGCGCACGAAACCAAACACTGCTGGCCGCGCGACAACAGCGCTCAAAGGCAAAATCGTCCATCGGCACAACACTACGGAACCACATCACGCGTAACGTCAGGAGAGCGCGCGCCACGTTCGGGCCCACGACCTCTGCGACGGCCCCGCCACCATCGGTCCCGTCTCTGACACAGAGCCCAGTGTACAGTCTCTAACATGGCACACCACAAGCTGCGCCCGTCCGAGCGCCCCAGCCGCCGACGACACGGAAGTCGTTCTCTCTCCTATGCTCTCTCCTAACTCGCCCTGCCTTTCCGCCGGCTCACCTGCTGCGCCAGCTGGACCAGGTCGGTCAGCTGCTGGTGCACCTCCTCGGCCAGGCCCTTGGCGCGGCGCGCCATGTCCAGCATGGAGGGCGGGTAGGTGGGCGGGCCGGCCTTGCTCGACAGCTCCGGGTTGCGAATCTGCAGCGCCAGCGCCAGCCGCCGGTTCCGCTCCAGCACCGCGCATTCCGCGTTACACTGCAGACTGCTGGCGGCGGGAGCCGGCCGGGGGACGGGCGTCACGCGGCGCGAGGACGGCATCGCAGACACCCAGCGGTGGTTGCCATGGGACGGCCGCGGGATAACAGACACTTAGCGGTGGTTACCAAGGGACAGCGGCGGGATAACAGACACTTAACGGTGGTTACCAAGGGACAGCGGCGGGATAACAGACACTTAACAGAGGTTGCCGGGGCACAGCAGCGGGACAAGAGACACTCGCCGGTGGTTACCAAGGGACCGCGGCGGGATGGCAGACACTTAGCAGAGGTTGCCGGGGCACAGCAGCGGGATAAGAGACACTCGCCGGTGGTTACCAAGGGACAGCCGCGAGATAACAGGCACTCGCCGGCGGTTACCGCAGGATGGTGATGGGATAATAGGCACTTGCCGGTGGTTACCAAGGGACCGTGGCGGGATAACAGACACTTAGCAGGGGTTGCCGGGGCACAGCAGCGGGATAAGACACCCGCCGGTGGTTACCAAGGGACCACGGCGGGATAACAGACACTTAGCAGAGGTTGCCGGGGGACAGCAGCGGGATAAGAGACACTCGCCGATGGTTACCAAGGGACAGCCACGGGATAACAGGCACTCGCCGGTGGTTACCAAAGGACGGCGATGGGATACCAGACACTCGGCGGTGGTTCACGAAGAACAGTGACGGGATAACAGACGCTCGCCGATGGTTACCGCGGGACAGTAACGGCATAGCATAAGCTCGGCGCCACACTGCGGACTGACGAACAACGGCAGCACGCACGAGACGTCGGGAGGGGGGAGGGGGGGGGGGGGGGTCGCACGCTGCACAAACAGCAGACCGGCGCCGATCACACTGTCGCGGTGCGATCAGGTCACATCGTCCACGTCATCGTCATCGCTCCGGAGCCGGCGGAGGGCGTGACCTGTGACCGGCCCGGTGCGGGTCACAGCCGTGCTTTGTTTAGTGTCACCACATGTACCACCGAAGTACGCCTCCCTACAGCTGCGGCGCGCCGGCAGGCACGGCGGCGATCGCGCCCGCGTCCCGCCGGCCGGGCGCGGTCCACTCACGCCTTGGCCCTGGAGTTCTTGCCGGGCGCGGAGCCCGACATCAGCTCCGACACGTCGACGGTGGCGCCGCCCGCCTGGATGGCCGCCAGCTTGTACGCGATCAGTGACGTGTTGAGCGAGCGGTAGGCGCCCGTGTCGCTGCAGGCCAGCGTGCGCGAGCGGTGGCCACACTCACAGCTGACCGGCACCTGCCGGGTCACGCGGTCACGGTCAGCGGCGACGGTCGGGGTGGCCGGCAGCCGGCGACTACCATCGACGCCGGCGGAGCGGAGCGCGAATGACCGCGGACGATGACGACAAAGACAGGCCCCGCACCGGCCGGGCCGGCTGACAACGCACCATCAGCAGGGACGCCGGTCCGGCCGCGGGACCGGCCCGCGCTGGCACCGGCCGGGGACCGGGGCGGCAAGCGTGGCCGCTCAGGCTCCCAAGGCCGCAAACACGCAATATAATCACACGGTGGAACGTAAAACAAAAACCCGTTCATCTATGAATTACGCTGTCAGATGGATCGGACCGGCCAGCCGGCACATCCCAAACAAAGCACCTCACTCTCACCAACTCCATTTGGTTTGGCGCCGGGCCCTCACCTTGGTCTTGCAGGGCGTCTTCGGACAGTCCCCGTCGTGGCAGGGCGCGGCGCAGGGGTGGCGACACTCGGGCCGCGGCGTGTCGCACGGCTGCCGGCAGCCGGACTCCACCTCCTGACAGGCGCCCGGGTGGCACGGCTCCTGACCGGGGCGGCGGGGGCGGCGTCAGCACGCGGAGCACTCGGGTCGGGGGCCGCGATCAGCCGGGGGACAGTGCGGCGCCTGCCGGGCGCCACCAGATCTGGCAGGTTCGCTGATGCTCACTCCGATCGGCGGCAGCTGTGGGGCCGGGCTCGAAAACCGACGGGGGCGTTGTTGACCTCGTTACAGCGTGGGTGTGAATAACAAGGCCCCGTCAGAGACAAACAGCGTCCCAGCCGGTTTGCTGCTTCCAATTGCTCAGACAAACGGCCGGAAGCCAAGCGACGGGGCTGACCTCTGGGAGCGGGGACACTCTCTGGCGCGGAGAGCTCGTGCCGTGAAAGCTTATGTGCGTAACTAGGCACGGATTCGATGTCCGGAAATGCGCCCATTGGTCCCCTGCTTAGTGCCATCGCCACAAAATTGGAGCCGAGGGCGGAGCCGCGCCGCCCAAACGAAGGCCAGCTTCAGAAGGACGTCGGCTATTCAGGGCCGAAAGGAGCATAACAAGCCAGCTTCCGCGGGGGTCCCGCTACCCAGTTCGCTCCCAAAGATCACACCCCCTGGGGACTGCGAACAGCAGCTGTTGCTCGCCGTGGCCCACAGGTGAACAGATCCGCGCGAGATAGATCACAACCGCTGGTGCCGCTTAGGGCGAGCAACTTCGGCGCCTCGCCCACGCCACATTCTGAGAACACGTCTCAGTTTATTTACGGCGAGCACGAATCGTCTGGCCTGCGCCATTTATGCCTCCTACGCTTTCACAACAAACGAAACAAGGTCAAGCTCAGTCGCGAAGCGATGTCCCGAGGCATTTTATAGCGTCTCGGGGGCTACGCACGAAACCCGCTGACGGAATTGCGCCTGCCGCCGGGGAAGGGCACGGGTCCGGTCGCCGGCACTCACCTTACACTTATGTCGGCCACAGGGCAGAGGGGCACCGCAGGGCCGGCCGCAGGAGACGGCCGTCTGGTGACACGGCACGCTGCCCCGCTCCTGCGACACGGACCGCCGGTTGTCAGGTGTCGGTGAGAGGACGGACAGTCGCTGATCAACACGGCGCCCTGGTGACCCGCGGCCGATCTGCGACGCCAGGGCGCCGAAAACGTCATCCAAACCGCGCCTCGAGCCGCCTCCAAGCCACTAGGTCCGGCCGACACATCCGAGTACCGGCGTCAGCCAGGGCACAGCACGTCAACGCGGCCCGCTCCAGTCGGGTGGCGACATCGGACGTCCGACCTCCGTCCCACCTCGTGGCCGCAGTAGCACTTCTTCTTCATGAGCTGCGTGCAGGGCGGGCACTCTGGCTGGCTGTGGCAGTTGTGGTGGACCGGGTGGCCGCACGGGTGGTGCCGGGAGCACGGCTGGCTGCAGGGCGGCGGCGGCGTGCCGCACTGCACCGGCGGATACAGCATGCTGGCGCCGCACTCGCAGTACAGTTCCTCGAAACCTGGCCGACGCGCGGGGAGATGGGTCACCCGCCGTAGAGCCGAACGAACGCCGCGCCAACGGCTGCGGTGAAATAGCGAGCGACGAAACACACCGAAACTTAGAGGTTAACACCAGGACGCAACTACTTCAGACACCTTAATCCCCGCTGCACGCGTACATCACCCACATGCTACTAAACCAACAGCAGCTGCATGAAACGTCACACGTTCAAACAAGCAGAGCCAGTTCACAACGGCAACTAACAACCAAGCCGCCCCACGCTCCGTCGGTCAACGCCTCCTCAGCGGCTGTCGGCCGCCTGCCGCGCGACCCTCGCCCCCGCGGCGTGCGTGCCTGCCCGCCGGCTGCGCTGGCGCGGTACTGACTGGCTCTCAGGCATGGCCGACACTGGCCCACGTGGCATGGCTCCTCGCAGGTGTGGTGGCCGCAGCTCAGCTTCCGGCCGCACACCAGCGGGCACGGATGGTCCAGCTGGATGCAGCACTCCTGGCCGCATCTGTGGCGGCCGCAGCTCCGCTTCTGCCGACGGCGCGCGCGCCACGCGCCGTCAGACGCTGCACCCGGCGCCGCACGCGGTGCACAACGCGGGTGTGATCGCCAGCAGAGTCCGCGGTGCGTGGAGTCGTGATATACTACTGGGATGTGTCAGAGGGTGTTTCCACGAGACGCGCCATACAGCGTCCACAAACAAAACGAGAACCGCATTCCCGCGGACAAAGCCGCTGCTTCGCGGCACGTAACCCGAGCCTGCATACCCCGCCGGCCCGCGCCGCTCACCTTGGTGCAGCGCTTCTGGCAGCGGGCGTCGTCGGCGCGCGTGGTGAGCTCGGCGCAGGCCAGCTCGCGGTCCATGAAGCCGCAGCGGCAGCGGACGGGCGTCTGGCGCGGGCAGGGCGGGCAGGCGCCGGCGTGGCAGGCGGCGCGGCAGCGGTGCGGCTCGCCCGGCCGGCCGCAGCTCAGCTGGCGGCCGCACACGCCGCCGCACGTCGGCACCGGGTCCGTGCAGACGGCGCGCGCCGGAGCCGCCAGCTCCGACAGGGGCCGCGCGCCGCACGGACACCGCTCCACCTGCGGCCAGGGCGCGCCGGCTCAGGCCGGGCACGGCGGGGACCGGCCTGCACGGCCGCAGGCCGGTCGGATCGCGCGAAGCACGACCTAACCCGCCAATATCGTGCGGTCGCCATCTGACGGTAACCCATCTCGATGCCTTGCACGTGGTTGAAGCGCCACCGGCCAATTTAAGAGACATTGCGACGCAACGTTTGGAGCAAGGTTATTTGAGACAAGAAGTGGAACGTTACGAACGATGCACATTGCGCAAACTGAGTAGGTACAGTGCCAGACTCCTACCTACAGGGAAGGTGTCTCAGGGAAGAACAGTCATCATCACAGCATCAGAACCTCCCCATCACAAATAGCCCGGCATCGGAGAGGGGTGGCCCGCCCGCATCAGATCATTTTAACACACGCGGCCGACTCGGCCCCACCGGCGCCGTCGCCCCCGACGCAACTCCCGCCGCTCGCCGGTGCGCCGCCCACACAGAGCTCGAGGCGGACCGTCCGGCGGCGGCACCGGCCGCGGCGGGCCGCCGTCCTCACCAGCGCCGGGCTCAGCAGACACGGGCCGCAGTCGCCCTCGTGGCACAGCTTGTCGCAGGGGTGGCGGCCGCAGGCGAGCTGGCGGCCGCACACCCCGCCGCAGCAGAACGGGCCGGCGGCGGCCGTGTCAGCCGAGCACACCTCCTCGCGTCGCACCTTCCCGCAGAAGCACACTGGCGGCAGGGAGGGCGAGGCTGTCACGGGGTGGGGTCACGCGGCGCGACGCGGCGGGGCGGAACGCACACATCGTGACGCGGAATGAGCGGACCGGTTGATGCAGAGCAACAACGGGTGCAGCACAGACTTGTGTCGTAAAGTGTCCCTGCCAGGGGATGTCCATACCGACGAGCGCATTGCAGCGCCAACGAATCGGTAATGGAGATATGATGAATGATGAAACAAAAGAAACAAAGTTCATGACATGCTAAACACGCACATCCCAAATGTTGGACTCGCAGGGCGCAGAGCAACTCAAGACTTGGGTTACACATCTACACGCTGTTTAAACTATTGACGTGGGCAAGACTTGTGGGCTTCCCGCCAATCAATTTACCAGCTTGCTTCATGAGCCGCATCAAACTATTACGCCACATACAACATGCACGGCTCGACACGATAGTAAGCCGTCCGAAAGTAAACCATTGAGCGGAAACGCCCTGCACGCCATCGCGGACACCCCCCCCCCCCCCCCGCCGCCCCCCCCCCCCCCAAGGCCGGGGCGGGAGGCACTCACCAAGCTCCAGCTGCACGTCACAGGCGTCGCAGTCGCCCACGTGGCACGGCCGCTCGCACGTGTGCACGCCGCAGTTGCGCAGCCGGCCGCACGTGTCCTCGCAGGTCAGGGCGGCGGCCAGCTCGCACCGGATGTCCACCGTCTTCTTGCCGCACGGGCACGACCTGCCGCGGCGCACGGACGTGAGCTCGCCGCACGGACAGGCCGGCGCGCAGCGGTCGGTGTCCAGCGGCCGCGAGCATGTCAGTGGCGCCGACCCGTTCCGATTGGCGTGCATGTTGTCAGACCGTCTGCACGGGCGCCTCTGAGCTCAAGATGCATGCAAAGCAGAGGCGATCGTCGCACCGTATGTCAGTTGCACACCGAATTTTATATTCCACAAGTGATTACATCTCCAACCCGTGGGCCACACCGTTCCAGCGAGGAACTTCCTTACGTATCCTGAGTCGTCGCGTCGTATCCTCCTCCGTCGCAGCAGCGTCCTGACGTCCCGGCCCGACAGACAGTCTGCACCCCACCCGTCCCGACCCACCACGCTGAGCACAGCGGCCTCCCCGAGCCGGCGGCCGGACCGTCGGCTCCGGACCGGCCTCCTCACCGTTTGACGGAGGCGGCGCAGGGCGGGCAGGGGCCCGGGTGACAGAGCAGAGTGCAGCGGTGCGTGCAACCCGCGTCAGCCCGGCTGCGGCCGCACACCTGGAGCAGGGGGTGCCCTCACGTCAGGCACAGACCGGGCAGACGCAAATAAGGGTCCGACAGGCCGAAAAGACGCGGGGCAGGCCCGACACGCCGGGCAGACGTGGGGACGGACCCAACAGGTCGGGCACGCCCCGGGCAGACGTGGGGCGTTTGGGCGCGCAGACGCAGCACGGGGCACAAGCGGGGTGTGCATGAAAGGCGTACCTGACATGGAAACATGGCTACAGTAAACCGTGCCTCACCGCATGACTACCGCAAGAACGGCTGTCGTGGCTAGGATGTGCTGGAGCCACGAACCGGACATGGTTTGACCACGGCAACGGTTGGGATACACTCAAGCCGCACTCCAGGCATAACTGACACGTATAATACTGACAGGTAGGCGTGTGATGCCGCTGGTGGAAGCGAGGCGCGACACATACCACGTCACACGCGTGGAGGGAGCGATCGGCGGACATGTGCGCAGATCAGCTGGTCGGGTGTCACTGACCTCTCCGCAGGAGTGAGGCGTGTCCCGTCGGTTCCAGGGCGGGTCGCGCACCTTGCCGCAGAAGCACTTGTAGGCAGTGGGTGGCGCGGCTGTCACGTTCTGGCAGGCCGGGCACCGCCAGCCGCCCGACTCTGCCCACAGAGACGCCACCGGTCACCTCACTACATGAGGAGTTTCGGGCACTGATAACATGAGATTTGGGCCGCGTATACGGGCAGCATTGGTGGTATTGTGCCATCTCCACAAGGTGAAAACTACCATGCAGATCATGACCATCACAACAGGTGGACAACAACCAGCAGCAGCCACACTTGAGTGTGCAGAGCATAGCGTCATCTACATCGGGTGGGGGGAGAGCAAGGATGGTGCTGACCCACGCACCCATCGACCCCCAGGGCCTGGCACGTCACCCACCGGCCTTGGACGACTTGGCCCAGCGGCGGATGCAGCCCATGTGGAAGACGTGGAAGCAGCTCTGGCAGTTCCAGACGGGGTCGGTCTGCTTGATGGGGTCCACGCAGACCAGACACTCGTAACGGCCGTGCGACAGCTGCTCCACCATGCGCTCCCGCTGGCCGAGGTCAGCCTCCGACGGCGAGGGCGCGCGGGCCACCACCGACTCCCCCTGCCGGGCATCAGGGGGCGGTCAGACACGGACATCAGGGGGCGGTCAGACACGGACACCAGGGGGCGGTCAGACACGGACACCAGGGGGCAGCCAGACACGGACACCAGGGGGCGGTCAGACACGGACACCAGGGGGCGGCCAGACACGGACATCAGGGGGCGGTCAGACACGGACATCAGGGGGCGGTCAGACACGGACACCAGGGGGCGGTCAGACACGGACACCAGGGGGCGGTCAGACACGGACACCAGGGGGCGGTCAGACACGGACATCAGGGGGCGGTCAGACATGGACACCAGGGGGCGGTCAGACACGGACATCAGGGGGCGGTCAGACACGGACATCAGGGGGCGGTCAGACACGGACACCAGGGGGCGGTCAGACACGGACACCAGGGGGCGGTCAGACACGGACATCAGGGGGCGGTCAGACACGGACAGCAGGGGGCGGCCAGACAGGAACACCAGGGGCGGTCAGACACGGACACCAGGGGGCGGTCAGACACGGACATCAGGGGGCGGTCAGACACGGACACCAGGGGGCGGTCAGACACGGACACCAGGGGGCGGACAGACACGGACATCAGGGGGTGGCCAGACAGGAACACCAGGGGCGGTCAGACACGGACACCAGGGACAGTCAGACACGGATACCAGCGGACGGTCAAAAACGGACACCAGGGGGGGGGGAGGGGGGGCGGCCTAACTCGAACACAGGACGGCCGATCTACGCGAAGCCTCCGCTGCGACGCGCAGCGAGCCGACTCAGTCACAAGAGCCTCGCCTCGCATGCCACAACTCTCAGTCAGGCGGCCGCACGTTCGACGCCAGGCCTCTCACCAGCGCGGCAGGAAGGGCCGCACCGACGCTCACCTTGCGCTGGGGCGGCGGCCGTTGTGGTCTGCCGGCCGGCCGTCGGCCGCCGCGCTGCCGCCGCACGGGCTCCACATAGTCGGCGTACGGCCGCTGCTGCCCCTCCCAGCCGGTCTCATACACCTGCCGGCCGCCCCTGTAGCCGCCGTACTGCCGCGGGTCGTCTCCGTACTCGTACGCCGGCTTGTTGGCCCTGTACTCGCCGAACAGTCGGTTGTCGCGGTGGTCGTAGGCCGGCCGGGGGTCCCGGTGGCCGTTGTACTGGCGGTTGTCCCGATAGTCGCCGTGGCTGGGCTCACCGGGCGGCCCGCCGACCACCCCGGTCAGCTCCAGCAGCGGCGGCGGCGGCGTGCCGTTGAAGAAGGCCACCACCGGCGCGCTGAAGACGCCGCCAGCCGGCAGCAGCGGTGGCGGCGGCGGCGGCGGCGCGCCGTACCCGGCCCGGCCGCGGCCCCGGGCGCGACCGGCGGCCGGCGCCGCGCCGAGCAGCCCCTGCCGCGGCCGCCACTGCGGGCGCGGCCGGGCGCCGCCGCGCGGCACGCCCTCGGCCGGCCGCTCCTCCTCCTCTGGCGGCGGTGGCTCGCGTCGGCCGCCGCCGCGCCGCGCGCCGCCTCGTCCTCGGCCCGGCCGGCCGCCACGCGTAAATGTGCGGCTTCGCACTGGCTCTTGGCTAAACATTATGTGATCCCTGGAGTGGAGAGGTGTGTCAGTGGGGTGGGGGGGGGGGGGGGGGAGAGAGGGTCACTGACACCAGCAAGAAATATGCCACCTCATGATAAACAGGCTATCCTCACATTCATCAAATTTATGTGAATTAGAAGAGCCATGATAATTTAAGGTACAACATTTTGAAAGCAACAAATTCATGCATATATTGAGAACATATGCAGACAGCATGATGATCAGTGCATAAAAACACAAACAAACAAGCACATGCCAAAAAGTTTTTCTCTGTGCTGGATGCTTATGCAACACTGATACCCTGACATAGCACTTGCATGCACCAAACTAAGGTCAGACTAAATGGTGCTGCACTTACCAATAAGCTTTGCTTTAGTGGTGTTCTGAAAGCATTTCTTTTGATGAAATTAATTTTACACCTTACAATTCCTTTAGGTTGTTGGATTAGACCTTCTGGTCACTCTTCACAACAACTCAGGTCTATGGGATGAAGAAGAATAGGTATAGGTGGGGCAGAACTACCAACACCCGGGCCCACAGCCAATATGTCATGATAGACCGCACAGGGACCCCTGATGAGGCCTGTGCTGGACCCTCGGAAGGCCCCACCAGGGACCACCTGGCCCACTCTGACTGATGCATAGTCTACCACTGATGAATGGGTATCACAAGAATGTAAGACAAGGCAGATCATCATAAATCCTTGGGTGGTGACTGAACAAAATTCTTGAGGGCTCAAATTCGCAGAGCACATGCACTGAAATTGTGGCTGCACTGAGGCTGCTGTGCTTGATGCCTGATCAATGTTATGCAATGGTCTTTTTTTATTCTGGAGGAAGACTGAGAACTTTTTCATCTGACCCATTAACCTAGTATGCTCAGTTATCATGAATATCTCCCCTGCCAGTGTGTAGAAACATCATGAAACACAGACTGATCACCCCATCAGACCCCAAACTTGACACAAATTATAGCACAATATCGGGGGAAAGGGCACTAATTGCTTGGTACATTTATTTGTTTACACCAAAGAGCGAAGTGATAATTTTCCTCAGATATCAACTCATACTCTCATACTATCACTTTTGGATGCGTCCGCACTTGACTCGTATCTAACCACTACCCTCAACACAACATCTGCGCACCACAAGCGTTCCTTACGTACCAAGGTGATGTACACCGCAAGCACTACTTGAGCCTTGTATTTGAGCGTCACTCCGACGACCCCTCCGCGGCACCTAGCTGCCCCCCGACACTCGGGCCATCTGCTATCTGCGCCAAGATCGGTGCCGCATTCACAGTTCTATTGCATGTGGTTGTTCAACAGTATTTTATACAGTCACACCATGGAAATCAGGTAAAGCATCTTCTTTTTAAGCGCTCCCCGTTTTGAATCACGTAGATATCCGTATCAGTTTTTGTTGCATTTGTGTCTCCGGCCGCGTGCTACCGACTTAAAACATTATGTACATCCGATGCACAAATTAACTGTCTAAATTATACATTCCGGCATATGACGCATGACATATGGTACATGTCGTATACCAAAACAAATGGGCGACGGATGAAACTGCATTTTCTTTACATCTTTTGACGCTGAAAGCTTGCAGGTCTGGCCACAGTTTTTACAGGAGGTAGATAAAGATGCAACCCGCATCTGATGATATGTGCATCGCTATTCATTGAAACTTGCATTCGCAGGCATCATTTCATCAAAACCAGTTAAGGCAGAACCAGGGCAGAACCGAGCAGAACCATGCTACTGTATAGTTCGTCATACTTCCATCGCGCCACATTTGGCCCAATGTGACTCATCTTTGCCTTGCGCTGGCTATTCCAGGTTTACTTTTGTTGTGGTTAATCGTGGTTAGTGTGGAGCCAACAAGGGGCTGGAGATAACGTGGTTGTAATGCATGTGTTTTAACGCGAGTATGTGCCTTAGATGATTGATGTAAGGAAGCCATTTAGGAAATAATGTGTCAAGCTGTTTCTGTGTCATCAGTGCAGTTCCTTTTCCAATTTTGTGGTGCTTAGGTGTATTATATCCCTGGGTGGGAACCGTGGGCGTGCGCGCAGGAACTCAGTTGTGAGAAGGGTTGTGTCCCTCCCACTTCTTGATGATTAGTCACATGAGCCATGTGATAATGCATGGAAATACGAACACTTAAAGTTCGGTTGTCCCTATGCTTACTGCCATGCTGGAAAATATCATTCTATGGTGAACATGTCTGGCATAGCAGCAACATCTCAGGCAATGATTTCAGTTACATCATAAATGCAGGCACTTTAGAATTAAAAACACGGTGTATCCAAGCACTCAAGAGTTTGGCAGACAGTGGCCGCCAATTTCAGAGTGTTGCGAGCTGATGTTTTAGGGGATTTTGATGCCTCAAAGGCAATTTCAGGTAACCATAATCCAAAAATATTTGTCATGCCAAAAGCATTTGACAACTTGGAGATGTTGGACCTGGCCAGTTTGGCACAGGAAAGCACAAGCTTCTGAGCACCATTGCCACTAATTGTCTGGCACAGTGGATGAATTCTTTGCTGACCAGCTTCCTGTGGCCTTCTTACACTTGTCGCCCACTATGTTCATGAGTGTTAGTCTTTCAGCCTGCTAGCTTACAATGTGACTCAGGAACCAGGTAAAGTCACAAGCAGTCTGTAAATTATGGCTATTGAGGTGCAGTGATAATAATAATAATAATGATTGGCACTATACATCTTATAGATGACATAGGCCATTTAGAGGTCAATGCCTCTTTTAGGTATCTGAGATGCAGCAGTAGCATAGGAGGTGGTTAAATCCAAGACTGACCAGTCCAGAGCTGAGTGCCCTTGCCACTTTACCACCACTGCCTCCCCAAAAGCCCTTGGGCAGTCTGCGCTGGTTTCCAAAGTGCAGTCAGACATTATATATTTGTGATACTGTAGAAGTAGTACTTTGTGGAACAAGGTATTGTTATGGTATTGACAGGGAGAGGAGAAGTTATGGTGATGTTAATAGCATGATTTGTTGATCCACTTGTTGCATTATAAGCTTTTTGTGATTCATATTTTTGTGTGCTTATTGTGTATTCAAATCAGTTTTTATACATTGCTACCATGATTTGCATTCCTTAATGTCAGCTGATGGTGGGAGCAGTTTGTGTGTTGGTGTGGGGCTGGGGGCTGTTGGGATATTGATAGGGCAGGACCCGATCAACAACAGCCCCACGTTGGAGCTGTTGCATGCACCACATGACACTGGACCAGCAGTACACAACTCATGAGATCTCACCTGTGTGATAATGTATTTCCTTTGTAATCATTCATGGATCCTTATTCTGCAGTTATTAGGTGGCTGAGCATAATTGGTAGCTAAACAAACATGCCAGAAATGCAGGTAATTGGATAATATCCAAAACTAAACCAGAAACCTCTGTAATCTTTCTACCATTAAATAATGCTATTTTACATAACTGAAGTGCTTGATATTGATGCCATGGGTTCATAGAAGTGTTGTCTATGATTCAGGGGATCAGGTTTGAGCCCTAGGGCAGGACACATGATGTTGCAAAACTAACAGGAAAGGTCAGTTGGCAACTGCCTAAGTTGATCTATACAGGATATGAGTTAGCTCTCAAGTGAGACCAAAGTCAACTCAGACCTGCAGTGGCTATGCTGCAGCAATTTTTGGCATGTAAATACCTCCAGGGTCATGTCTGCCCAGTGAGTATCCAAAATCCCTGACCACCCAATTGCATCTACCAGTTGCAATTGCTTCAAAAAGAGAAGGAAGAAGTCTGTTGTCAATTCACCAGTTTTTGTTACATAGAGATCAAAGATATTTCATCAGCAAGCCTGATATGTTGATGTGAGATGTTTTCGTTGGAGGTTTAGAGCACACTCGGCTTGTGAGCTATATGGCATTGCCTGCTTGTCATCCTGGCGGGAAGGATGGGCACCACAGGGAATCCCACCATGTGCCTTATTGACATGGCATGATTAGTGGCTTGCAAACTGAGCTACCCATATGCCATTTGGTGATGGATTGCTGGAGAATGGATGGTAAAACATCATGCAAACTCTAACCCATTATCATATTTCTTTGCAGGGTTCAGTGAATGAAATGGATTAAAAAGACAGCAGCAGTGAACATACATTTGTATTCTCTACCAGTGATGATGAAGCAGATGGACCTCCTGATAGACATCAATGAGTGCTTGAGAGATTCTCCAAAGTTTAGGTGATGCTCAGCCTGGTACTTGAAATGAATGCATGAAAATGAAGAATCATGCTTCACACATTGTATGATTAAAAATATGATTAGCTTGATTTAACTCAGTAGTGCTCACATGTTCACATGCCTTGTTGTGCTGAATGGATAGGTTGAGAGCAAAAGAAAGGAATCCAGTGTTGATATCTGCATTGATATTGACTAACTATACCTGGGCAGACATAATTGCTCTCTTATCATATCACTGTGTATTCCCCCTTCCTCATACATTTGATATGCTTGGTATGTTTCAGGCAAAGTTTACTTGAGAATGAAAAGAACATAGAACATCTTGAGGGTCGTCTAGAAAAAGCTGTCAAGAACTGTGGAATCATGGTGGAAAGTGGTCGCCAGTTTGCCACCTCTCAAAAGTAAGTGACCTTTTGCATTCTAACTGCACATGGAAATTTGAACAGCAAAAATATGGTCAATTAAAGGGATCGTACCACACACAGCTGTGATCCCAGTGCTGCTGCGCTGCTTTTTCAGCCAAAGAAGTTTCATCCATGGTGGGCACATTGAGAGCCCATAGTTGTACATAGCAGGTTCCAGGGAATAATTACTGGAACAGCTGCTGCAGTTATTTTGCTGAAAATAATGCAAGTTGTAATTTAGTTCAGCTGCAGTAACAAACCAATATATGGTTGTGTGCATTTGTGTACTGCCACAATGTACTGTGTGCATGAGGAGCAATGACTACAATCACAGATAAAAGTTAATAAGCCATGTCAGCTGGCCAGCTGGCCAGCACACTCGAGCCAACACCCATCCTGTACCCCACAGCCATCTGCTGGTCTCGCTGTGGGATGTGGCCGGCCACTTCAAGGAGCCGGCCATATCAGCTAGCTTCCACCAGCTGCTGCACGCGCTGGCCGAGTTCCAGAAGTACCAGGGCCACCTGGTGGACCAGGCTGCGCGCATCATCAGCCGCAATCTGGGCACCATGCTCAAGACGTGAGTGCACGCCCCGGTCACGCGGCCCCGACAGGTCGCGAGGCGCCTGCGAAGTCGGGCGCCATCCCAACAACGGCAGTCGACTCTCCGTTCGTCCCAAATGTCCGTTTTGGGCGACGACCACGCGCGGTTGGGGATGCCTCCGTGGCGATGTGCTCGGCGCTGGCTGAGATCGGTGTCGTGTTCCAGTGCCGCCTGGCCCGGTTTGTGCTGCCCCGCTAGTTTTGACTGAGCGCGTGGCGTCGCTGGGCCGCGAGCTGCCTCCCCCAGTCCCCTGCGGGGTCCGTCGTCCTGTGGAGAGGGGGGGGGGGGGGGAGGAAGAGGTTCGACGGCCGGCCGAGCGCTCCAGCATGTCCCGGCACGTCACGCTGGCTCGCCTCCGGTCCGCCGGCAGGGACATCCGCCAGCTGAAAGAGACGCGCCAGAGCTTCGAGCACATCTCAGGCGACTTGGACACGGCGCTGACGCGGTACGCCCAGGCGCCCAAAGGACGCCCGCAGGAGGTCAGTGGAGGGCCGACTCCGGGTGGGCACTAGGTCGGTTCCAGGGGGCGCCACTGGTGCGGGTTCCAGCTGGTTGTCATGGCTGTTTGCTCCTTGAGGTCGGCTGTGTCTGTTTGTGTGATTTTTCTCAGGCTGATGTTTCTGACACTGAGATTCCAGCAATGAAGTGGACACAGGTTTTGGTCTCTGCAGATGTTTTAAATTCAGGAGTTTGAAAGAACTTTGGTGTGGCAGAACTGATACATTAATCACCGGTGTTGCTACGATTTCGTGATTTTAGTCATGTTTGTAACTGCATGGCCTCTGATCTACTGGACACTACCCACATGCCATCACGCTGTTCTCAAATCCCTCAAAATCCGCATTCCTTGGATAGATGGTGACACTGAAACTTTTTTAAAAGACTTACAGATGACAGTACTGGTTGTTCCACTTAAAGCGTTTTTTGTAGCAGTGCAAGTGAGGATGCTTGCACGCTGCCAGTGTGATCTGGGAATTAGATAGACAGGCTCCCGTCCCCACGCTCAGTGGCTAAACGCGTCATTTGCAAGACACCAACAGCCTTAGCAGGCGTGGGTCATTTTGGAAACTCGAGAAGTGTGTTCGTGTCCGCGGGGGGGGGGGGGGGGCTGTGGTGGAGACGTTTTGCCAGGCAGATGGGTAGTGATGATGAAAACAAGAATGTACCAATGTTTAAGAGTCTATGATGAAAATATGAATAAGTGTCACTTTATACAAGTCTCAACCTCTTTAGCACAAAAGTTTCAAATGAAACGCCCTGCAATGCCTTTTTAAAATTAACAGTTTAAATGGAGCACCCTGTAGTATCGGGATACCAGGATGACAAATGGCACTGTCTGCCTGTTCAGATCGCCCTTCCTTTTTCCCCACGCACGTTCAGGCGCAGTGTTACTGTAAGGGAAGTCTTGCATCGCTGTCCCGCTGACCTGTCCGTCCCCTGCCGTGCCGCAGCTGGAGGAGACGGCCAACCTGGTGCAGGCGCACCGCACCTGCTTCCGTCACACGGCTCTCGACTATCTGCGTGCCGTCTCGCTGCTCCAGTCCCGCAAACAGCACGAGGTGCTGGACACGGTCAGTGGCGGCGCCGGCAGCGTCCCAGTGGCCCTCGCGCCGTCTCGCTGCTCCAGTCCCGCAAACAGCACGAGGTGCTGGACACGGTCAGTGGCGGCGCCGGCAGCGTCCCAGTGGCCCTCGCGCCGTCGCGCTGCTTCAATCCCGCAAACAGCGCGAGGTGCTGGACACGGTCAGTGGCGGCGCCGGCAGCGTCCCAGTGGCCCTCGCGCCGTCGCGCTGCTTCAATCCCGCAAACAGCGCGAGGTGCTGGACACGGTCAGTGGCGGCGCCGGCAGCGTCCCAGTGGCCCTCGCGCCGTCTCGCTGCTCCAGTCCCGCAAACAGCGCGAGGTGCTGGACACGGTCAGTGGCGGCACCGGCAGCACCCCGGCCGCCCTCGCACCGATAGCAGCGCACAGGGCGCGGCCCGTAACTGGTGCCAGTGGAGAATACGCGCCTCGTGCTGTGCTGAGGTGTTATATGGGCGTGCTTTGTCTTCGGTTGCGACCTCGTTGATGAAGTGCCTGCGGCCTGTTCATTCTCCGCGCGCGCCGCTCGCGCGCAAATGATGATTGGCAGAAAAAGGCTCGTGATCTGTGTTCTCTGAGGTACTTGCGCGCAATGCGCGCGGTTGGGAGCGGCCGAAGCACACGCTGAAACATCACCACACCCATATGCGTAAGACGGACGGCATCGCCGCGGCCGCAAAGCTCGTATTATTTTTGTACCAGCATCTGGAATGCCCGGTTCACACTGATGGGTTTTTCCTGTAGACCACCGTTGGTACACCGTTGGCACACTGGTCTTAAATGAAATGGCTAAACTGCAATATCCAGTGCCACATCCGGTACCATCACTCACGGCATCTGCGGCGGGCGACCCAGTAAGCTATGTTAATCCTAGCAGACCGGTCTGCACCGTGCATTCCCGTCGCGTGCATCGAATGAGGAGGGGGGGAAGGGGGGGGGGGGGGGGGGGCGACAACTTTGCATGCGCAACACGAGCGCAGCACATGGACAGGATCCCGATCGCTGATCCTTTCGGACGGAACCCCGGGAAAATAACTTTGAAGCAGGAAAATGAGACGTAGTCAAGGACAGCCGCTACAAATGGCATTGTTTCCTGTACATGTTCGTATGCGTACGCTGCTAAAGGTGAGAACG
Organism: Pollicipes pollicipes; assembly: GCF_011947565.3. NCBI lineage: Eukaryota > Metazoa > Arthropoda > Thecostraca > Pollicipedomorpha > Pollicipedidae > Pollicipes > Pollicipes pollicipes. The sequence continues at coordinate 34,139,982 of NW_023596545.1, read as the reverse complement.
CGTTTGTTTCCGTGGGCTGCTCATTACTGCCAGTATGAACGTGGTGCTATAACCCTTTGTGTTTAAAGTCTCACAGGAGATTGTAGCCTCGTTCTTGGCGAACTAATTCTGCTCGGTACTTGAGCGGTGGCAAGATCGTATTCCACGCACTTTTTCAATATAACGTATCGTGTAACTTAGAGCAGCTCCAACTGCAGCACTTTTTCCAACCATACATCTTCCGTTTGAACTCCTCGTAAACATGAAGCATCCCCCGTAAAGCCCCCCGTAAAGCCTGAATACACGTTTCCAGCGCGTTCGTGACTGGCCGATCACGGTCCGTGACCGTTGGGTCGATTAATTGCTGTTTCGTGACATGTGGCAATGTCCGCCACCTGCGAGGCCACACCGCCGTGCGCGGCGCGCTCGCCACGCCCTGCCGTTGAGCGGCGCCCGCCGCCGCCGCCGCCGCCGCCACGACGGCTGACCGCCGGCGGTGCCGACAGATGCGGAGCTATCTGCAGGCCCAGGTGACGTTCTCGCACCAGTGCCACGACCTCTGCCAGGACCTGGAGCCGCAGCTGAAGGAGATCAGCAGTCAGGTAAGTCCGGGCGGCCGGCTGGACTGGCGCCGTCAGCTGATGACGTGCTGGACGTCGCCTCGCTCCCGGCTGCGAGCGTGCCGAGCCAGCGATGCCCGCCACCGTGCTTGCGTCGCCAGCGGCTTTGGTCGTGCCCGTGCCAGACCGGGCCCTGGCCGGGGCCAGCGGTGTTGTACGCTCGCGGCGGTGCCGCCCGTACCCTGTGGCCCGGGTCGGGCTGAGCGGGGGCGTGTGGCGCGGTCGGCAGATAGACGGGCTGCGCGCCGGCACGGACGTGTTGGAGCATCAGCTGGAGGGCGTGCACTCGCACGTGACGCACGAAGACGTGCTGCAGTCGCAGCGGCCCAGCCCGGCCGACACAGGCGTCTTCATGGAGGGCTACCTCTTCAAGCGCACCACCAACGCCTTCAAGACGTGGAACCGGCGCTGGTTCACGCTGGAGAACCACCAGCTCAAGTACCGGCGGCGCACAGGTGAGCAGCGACAAGACAGCGGAGGCTGAGTGTACGGGGTCAGGGCGTTCAGGACGGTTTTTCTCTGGGAAACCGGTAGGACGGCGAATACAGCGGGTGATAGCAACAGCGGCGATGGCCATCGAACATAGTTCGGTTGACCATGAAGCCGGGTCGCAGCATACCCCGTTTTTTCGTTTTTGTTTTGTTTTTTGGATGGGGAGTCGGCCCACCTGGAGAACAGTGGGAGTGAGGCGCGTTGTTTGTCGCGAGCGCGGTCCATGCGCGCTCCGCGACTGCGTGCTGGCGCTCGGGCGGGTCGTGGCGCGATGACGGGCGGCGACGGCGGCCGGCAGGCGACGAGCTGACCATGATGGAGGAGGACCTGCGGCTGTGCACGGTCAAGCCGGTGCACGAGCTCGACCGGCGACACTGCTTCGAGGTCGTCTCCCCGCTCAAGAGCCACGTGATGCAGGCCGACTCCGAGCCCAGCTACAAGCTCTGGGTGGAGGCGCTCCAGGTCAGCCCGGGCGAGACACGACTGCGCTGCTGATTGGTGTAGAGGGATGGCGGATTGAGCTCCTGAACGTGAGATGCCGTCAAGAGGGCGTCCGTTCAATCGCCGTGTGGATGGCGTGGCTTCTCCGCCCTCATTGATCGCTCCTCTTGATGCGTGCGGCCGATATGGCCTTCACTGCACGTCAAACGACGCCGCATAGCGTGCAGCGCTGCCTGTGTGACCCCGCCGCGTGGCACGAGCGGCGGCGGCGGCTGCGTGCGAGCGCCGCCTGACGCTGCGTCGCCGCCCGTCGCCAGGCCGGCATCGGCGCCGCGTTCGACCGGCCGACGCTGCGCTCGCCGACGCGGCTGACCGACGGCGGCCCGGCCTCGTCGCCGGCGCCGGCGCCCGTTGTGACGCGCCGCGCCAACGTGCTGGAGCAGGTGCGCCGCGTGGCCGGCAACGAGCGGTGCTGCGACTGCGGCCGGGCTGAACCGACCTGGGCCAGCATCAACCTGGGCGTCACGCTCTGCATCGGTGAGCGCCCGCGCGCGGCTTCGAGGTGTACCGACGGGGAGCTCCCTCCTCCCTGATCACGTGGGTCGGCGCGGCGTGGCCTTGTTCTCCCGGTCTCTCCCGATTTGGCTGGTAGATGACGACGTTTTGCGTGTTTGGTTGGACGCAAACCCAGCGCGGGCGTGAGTGGTCGTGTTTGACCGTGTTTTCATTGGCTCATTGGCGCTCGCAACGCACTTCGTATGTGCGGTGGTGACCGCAGTACCGCCCCCCCCCCCCCCCTGGACGAGTCCCGTTTCGTGTCAGCCGCGGGCCTCTGACGGCCGGCACCGCCGCGCAGAGTGTTCGGGCATCCACCGCAGCCTGGGCGTGCAAGTGAGCAAGATCCGCTCGCTGACGCTGGACGCCTGGGAGCCGGAGATCCTGCGCGTGATGGCCGAGCTCGGCAACGCCGTCGTCAACGGCGTGTACGAGGCGTGCCCCGACCCGGCGTGGCAGCGGCCGGACGCCGACACCGAGAGGTCAGTCCCGGCGACCTTGACCTGACCGAGGTCAGCGACGTCGACGGTGGGCGGGGCCAGACGCCGGGGGTCACTGGTGCCCCGGTCCCAACCGCGGACTAGGAGCGGGCGGACTCGGGAAGCCTGATCCTCCTGCGACGTCGCGTTGGCATACAACGAAGCGCTTCTGGGAGGGTGCACCGACACCAGTCCGGGGGGCGGAGCTGCTCTGTGAGCCTGGCTGTATCTCCAGCCCTCTCCCCGTGTGTCTGACCTGACGTGCTCCCGTCTTCCGGCCGCCCCGGTGACGTCCGCACCCCGCGGCAGGAGTGCGCGCGAGGCGTGGATCCGAGCCAAGTACGCCGAGTGCCGTTTCGTGCGTCGGCTGCCGGGTGCGCCGGGCTCGGCGGCGGCGGCGGCGGCGGCGCCTGTGGCGCGCCGCTGGAGCGTGCGCCGGCTGCGGCGACGGCCACGCAGCAGCGAGCGCCGGCCGCGCACCGTCTGCGTTGGCGGCCGGCCGCCAGCCGCCGGCGACGCGCCGGCCGCCTTCAGCGCGCTCATTATTGACGGCGGCGGCGGCGGCGGCGACGATGGCGGCGACGGCGAACGGCGCAGCGGAGCAGGCGGCCGGCGGCGACCGGCTGCTGGTGTTCGGCGACCAGCTGGCCGAGGCGCCACCCCCGCCGCCGGCCGACGGGCCGCCGCCGCTCGACGATAGCGACGAGTCGACGGCCGGCGAGGACGACGCGACGCTCGGTGAGTCGCCTGGCCCGACGGCGGTGCGCATGCGCGGGCCGCCCGCTCGGCGGTGTTCACGGTGTAGTGACTTACTGCCGGCGGGCTTCATGCAGAGTGTGGTGGTTGGCTTGGGTCGTGAGCGCCATGCGTGTCTTGGTGCGCCCTGCGTGTCAGCTGACGTGCTGGTGTGCGGCACGTGCGAGGCGCGCTCCGCCATACATCGCGGTGAGAAGCCCGCGACTGCGCCGCTCGGTCGCGCCACGCTCCCAGCCGGGGTGCGGCGCGCCCCGCGCTCCCGGCCCGCCTCACCGAGCCCGCGCGGCACCGCCGGCAGACCCGGAGGCCATGTGTGACCTGAATCCGGACATGCTGCTGTGGAAGGCGGCGGCGGCGCACAACCTGCCGGTCATCTGCAGCGCGCTGGCGCTGCGGGCCGACCCCTGCTGGCCCAACAGTGACCGCGCCGGCCGCACGCCCCTCCACGCGGCCGTCACCAGCGTGAGTCGCTGATGCTGTGCGGCTGGGCTTCCAGGCGGCCGCGTGCTACCACCTAATATGGCCCCCGGGGTTGCTGCGTTCGCCTGTGTACGGAGGACCCGTGATGGCTATGCTTTCTGGGGTAGTGGGACTTTGGGACGACTGCCCTGTTTTGTGGCAAGGCCTGTCCGCCTCTGTGACAAATGCGCTGTGGTGTACAGCAGGTTTCTGTGACGAATGTGCAGTGCTGCGCTACAGACATCTGTTACATCTGTGCGCTGCTGTACGTTAAACCTCCGTGACGCCTGTGCTCTGCTGTGTGGCGGACCTTTGTGACACCTGTGCTCTGTTATGTGACAGACACATGTGACACCTGTGCTCTGCTGTACGTCAGATCTCTATGACACCTTTGCTCTGCTGCGCGGCAGACCTCTGTGACACCTGTGCTCTGCTGTGTGGTGGACCTCTGTAACACCTGTGCTCTGCTGTGTGGTGGACCTCTGTGACACCTGTGATCTGCTGTGCGGCAGGGCTGTGTAACAACTGTGCTCTGCTGCGCGGCAGACCTCTGTGACACCTGTGCTCTGCTGTGCGGCGGACCTCTGTGACACCTGTGCTCTCCTGTGCGGCGGACCTCTGTGACACCTGTGCTTGCGGCGGTCCTCTGTGACACCTGTGCTCTGCTGTGCGGCGGTCCTCTGTGACACCCGTGCTCTGCTGTGCGGCGGACCTCTGGGACACCTGTGCTCTGCTGTGCGGCGGACCTCTGTGACGCCTGTGTTCTGCTGTGCGGCGGACCTCCGTGACACCTGTGCTCTGCTGTGCGGCGGACCTCTATGACACCTGTGCTGTGCTGTGCGGCGGACCTATGTGATACCTGTGCTCTGCTGTGCGGCGGACCTCTGTGACGCCTGTGTTCTGCTGTGCGGCGGACCTTCGTGACACCTGTGCTCTGCTGTGCGGCGGACCTCCGTGACACCTGTGCTCTGCTGTGCGGCAGGGCTCTGTGATGGCGTGCCAGCACCTGCTACTGAACGGCAGCCGGCCGGACCTGCAGGACGCCGATGGACTGACGCCGCTCCACCTGGCCGTGGCCAACGGTCAGTCGAGCCGACACCAGGCGGCGCCGCCGTCCCGCCCGAGCCGCCATAGGTGGCGCCGGTCCGGTCCCGGGTGGGGGTGCTCCGTCCCCGACATCGCTATGGTCCTCAAAGTGGGGTTGGGGATTTTTACTGCCTACTGGTAGCGACTGAATGACCTTGTCATTGCACTAGTTGCGCGGATACCGGTTATTAGTTTTGTTGGTTATGTATGTGCTGCTCGACGAAGTGATAACCTACACAAGCTGAGGATTCGATTGCCGTGATCAGATAAGCGGTAAAAGTGATCTCAGAAATCGGTTTTTCCGGTTTTCAAAGCAGAATTACAAGTGAAGAGTAATACAAATGCTGCTACCTCTGCCCTGGGCGAACTAAAACAGTTCACTGCTCCAGAATGTCTTGACATGGAGCCGATTACACTGCGATGTGGCATGCTGCTCCCATCATCGTTCCACGGAGCCTCCGTCAAGAGCATGATACAACCTTGCCCGCACGGGTGCAGAACTGAACTTGGTGGGAACATTGCGTCATAATTAGGGAACTAAAAATACCTGTTTGGGAGCAAGCCTTTGAGCGGCTGACAAACTTCATGACATGTGGACCCGCCCAGACCTGACCTGACCTGACCTGACCTGACCTGACCTGACCTGACCTGACTCCGCCCCTGCCCCTGCCCCTGCCCCTGCCCCTGCCCCTGCCCCTGCCCCGTCCCTGATCTCCTTTGCCCTGCCCTGCTCTGTCGCCCTGCCGCCGGACCCCGTCCTGCCCTGCTCTGAAATAACATGATTCGACATGACATGTCATGCCATGCCACATTATGTCATACCATACCATGTCATGTCATGTGCCATGCTGTACCACACCATACCATATCTATCATATCATGTCATAACTATTATAATATCATACCACACCATACCACACCATACCATGCCGTACCCTACCCATAAAAACTTGTGAGGCGCACAGCCACAGTCGCAGACAATTTGTGTTTCGCTGGAGAACGGTACCTTCTTGCAAAATTCATGTCATGCCAGCCAGTTGCGTTGCGAAATGAATGATCGACACTAACCGTTTCTGTGCTAAAGTGCATGAAGAAAATAACTGATGAACTGTTTGATTCACCATTTCCGTATCAATATGGATCGGTTCGACGCGCATTCAGCCATATTTGTTCCATGTTTCGATGTTCCACACCGCAAACAACAGGCCTAGCCGGGTTACAAGGCCACGCTTGGCGTTTGCAATTCGAAATGTGCCGTTTAAACTTTTGTTTCAACGGCATAGTCACGTTTGTTTTAACGGCAGTCAACAGCTTTGTTTGGTTGTCTTGTTTTGCCGTTCCAGTTTACCTCTGTCTCAATTTGGAAGACTATGGCGACATAGCAAGACAAATGTCATCAATTTATTACCCGTTTCGATGAAGACATCATCAGTAAACCAGTTACTTCATCACCAGATTTCGATGCTTTAATTTGATGTTGTGCTTGTATTGGGGAGTCCGTCTGCCGGTACCCCGGCGATTGCGCAATCTCGGAGAGGCACCTCACCCGGCCCCGTCTTCGCGGACGCCGCAGGCAGGCAGGCGCGCGCGCCGGCGGCGTGCGTATCATTCAGGGGCCCCCGCGTCCTTGGTTGGTGACTGCCGTAGTTTAATTCGTAGTAGTGGACGCGCCAGCCTCGCTTTAAAAACAGCCGGCAGTTGTCCGTCGTCAGGCGAACTGTGCTGCGTCGTACAGCGGCCCGGGGGGCCGGCTCGGCGCCCCCGCTGCCCTCCCGGCCGGCCGGCGCGTGTGTGGGCGGCACCCCGGGCCGGCCCCGCGCCGCCGCCCCGGCTGCGCCCCTCCCCGGCCCCGCCGGCGCCCCCGCCCCCATCCGGGCCCCGGGCACGGTGTCCGGCGCCGCCGCCTGCTTATTTTCACGCTGTCACCGACTTCCAAACACTGGCTGATGTCGTCTAATGAACCCCGGCGCGCGCGAACGCGATGTGCGCCGCCGACCGGCGGGAGGCGGCGGGGCGAGGGCGGCGCGGGCCGGCGCGGACCGGCGCGGGCCGGCGCGGACCAGCGGCACCGCGGCGGGACTCTTCCGGTCGTGCCAGCGATCAGCACGCGGAAGTGTGCCTGCTCTGACGAGACCTCGGCTGGCGCAAGTGGGCTGGTGTTTGGGTGTTTCGGGCGCTCTGACTGCACGGTCGCACAGCGCTCAGTCCCACGCAAGTAAGCCCTGGCGTCCGTGGATCTGTAGAACTCATAACATCTGTTGGGGATTTTCTGCGGAACATACAACGTTTGTGTCAAGGGTCAAAGCTGTTGGCGAATGCAATGCAATATGCGAAAAATACGGCAGTCGCGCCAATTCCGACAGTCACACGCGATGTATTGCGACTTGGCAGGTAAATGATGAGGTGGTTTTCCTTGAGGTGTCATACTTTCGGCCACCTAGGCGGGACTCTCAAGTTTGATACATGTCCCATCTTGAAATGTTCTGTTTACGTAAATCACTGATTGCCGTCCCCGCGCCGGCTCAAAGCTTACATCGGCCGTTAATGTGAAGTTGTGTACATTTGGTCGCTATCCAGCGTGGTAAGACGTCTTTGAAAAGGAGGGCATCCGGGTTCCAGTATGAACAGGTTAAAGATCACGCTTTGAAGTTTGTCTTGTGATTGATTGTTATGTGTTTTGAAACAAACTACCTACCCCGAGTACGGCAGAGAGATAAACTGAGCTGGAGGTCTAATTATAATACATATTCGCTGCGATGCACGCCAAAGATTTGTTGATGTGAGTATTCCAAACGCGATTTTTGATCTACCAAACGTTATAGGATAAGCAGACTCCACCATGTTTTCTCAGTTACATTTTCACGCTATTTCTGTAAGACTTTCCATGTTACAGTAGCGGTTAATGCGAATAGGCGACATATACATGCTAGCGCTGCCTATGCTAGTTTTTCACGAAAGGTGTGCACACTTTATGCTTTCATGTACCTGAGATGCCTGACCCCACCCCTCATCCGTCCCCCCCCCCCACCAACGGCCAGCAGCGTCCCGAGAGCGGCCTCTAAGGTTTGAGCGCGCCCGGGGCGAGCCTGCGCACCGGGCAGCGCGCAGCGCCGCCGCGGCCCGCCCGCAGACGCGTCACTGTCCTGAGGGGTGGCCGCGCTTGTGCCGACGCCGAGGCCAACGCCGGCCGGATAAACGAACAGCGCCGCCGTGCGAGCTCCCTGTTTACTACGACATTCCTGAGCCGCCGTCACGACGTCACGCCGTCACGACGTGACCCTCGCCGTGGTGGGTGGCCGCCTTGGGGCCGGCGTGGGCGGCTCCGCCCGCCCGCCCGCTGCTGACCGCCGCTCGTGCTCCCGTTCCAGACAACATGGGCCAGGTGTGTGTTCTGCTGAAGCACAAGGCGAACCAGCGGATCCGGGACGGTCGGGGGCGCGACCCGCTGGGGATCGCCGTCGAGAACGCCAACGCCGACATCGTCACGCTGTGAGTGGAGACGGCGGCGCCCGCGCCAGTCGCCGCCGCTCGCTGGCGCCGTCCTCGCCGGTCTGCTCCGTGCACGTCTGTCTGTGGTATATGTGTGCGAGTATTTCTGGCGCACACCCGTCCCTCGCCCGCGACAGTCCGCCTCTGAAAACCAAAGTGCCGAAAAGATCGACACGCACCAGTCTCGCCCCACGCCGGTCTCACCCACACGCTGGTCTTCACCACACCAGTCCCGCCCATGCGCCAATCTCTCACAGCAGTCCCACCCACACACCAATCTCCCACAGCAGTCCCCCCCCCACACACACACCGATCTCCCACACCAGTCCCCCACACACACACACCGATCTCTCAAAGCAGTCCCACATCCACACACCGATTTCCCACACCAGTCCCACACACACACACACACCAATCTCCCAAAGCAGTCCCACATCCACACACCGATCTCCCACACCAGTCCCCCCCACACACACACCGATCTCCCAAAGCGGTCCCACATCCACACACCAATCTCCCACAGCAGTCCCACCCACACACCAATCTCCCACAGCAGTCCCACCCGCACACCAATCTCCAACAGCAGTCCCACACACACACACGCACACACGCACGCACGCACGCACGCACGCACGCACGCACGCACGCACGCACGCACGCACGCACGCACGCACGCACGCACGCACGCACGCACGCACGCACGCACGCACGCACGCACACACACACACACACACACACACACACACACACACACACACACACACACACACACACACACACACACACACACACACCGATCTCCCACAGTAGTCCCACCCACACACACCGATCTCCCAAAGCAGTCCCACATCCACTCACCAATCTCCCACAGCAGTCCCATCCACACACCAATCTCCCACAGCAGTCCCACCCACACACCAATCTCCCACAGCAGTCCCACCCACACACCAATCTCCCACAGCAGTCCCACCCACACACCAATCTCCCACAGCAGTCCCACCCACACACCAATCTCCCACAGCAGTCCCCCCCCCCCACACACGCACACCGATCTCCCACAGCAGTCCCACCCACACACCAGTATCTCTCCTTCCGCCCACCCAGCTCTCCTCCTCGCCGGTGTGTCCCACACACCCGTCTCTGCTCCACGCAAGTGCTTTCCGCGCACCAGTGTCGCCCCACGCCAGTGGCATCGGCGGCTGGCTTGACACCTCCTCAGAGTGCGTCACGCCCCGCCGCGGCCGCCGGTCCGTTTCCCGATGCGCCGTGCGCGCCCGGCGTCGCCCGGGGCCGTTCCGGGTGCCGCTGGCGGGGCGCATCGGCCCGCGTCTCGCCGCCATTCACGGCTCCGACCTCGCCGACACCGCGCCACCCTCCACAACTGTGGCTGCCGGGTGTTATACAAGGCGAGCCGGGTGTTTTGAGTCGGGCGGTGGCGGGATCAAAGGTCGTACTATTGGAGTAGGCCCGTTTGACGGTGGACCATGCCCCCGTCGGTGAGCCGTCCCCGAGTCTGCAGTGATTCTGACCCTCGCGCGGGCGTGGGTCAGACAAGTGCGGCACCGACAAGGCCAGCACGTGACGCTCGGCCAGAATCTGCCCGCGGCCCGGGCGCGGGTGCGACGGTCACGTGGTCAGCGGCTCGCCTGACTTGTGCGTGCAGATGCACGTGACCGGGTGCCCTTTGGTTCAGCTAACGTGGCCAGCTCTCGTGCTCTCGTGGATCTGCTGTCGTGTGGGTCAGTGGGCCAGTCGATTTTTCCAGCTCGCGTGAATCAGCTGAGCTCTCCTGTTGTCCGGGGTCAGCTGACCTCTCCTGTTGTCCGGGGTCAGCTGACTTTTCCTGTTGTCCGGGATCAGCTGACCTCTCCTGTTGTCCGGGATTGGCTGACCTCTCCTGTTGTCCGGGGTCAGCTGACCTCTCCTGTTGTCCGGGGTCAGCTGACTTTTCCTGTTGTCCGGGATCAGCTGACCTCTCCTGTTGTCCGGGATTGGCTGACCTCTCCTGTTGTCCGCGGTCAGCTGTCTCGGCATGTCCGCTGGTTCAGCTGGCTTGTCTTTGCCTCTGGCTCAGCTAACCTGTTCCACCCGCTGAGATGTGTCCGGCTGGTTCGCAGAGCCCCCGGCTCAGCTATCTTGACCTGCTCTCTGATTCACCGGACTTATTTTGCTATTTTACTCTTCATCAGCTGACTTGTAATCTCTAATTCAACTGACCTGTTCTGCCATCTGCCTTCCTTCCCCACTGACTTGGCCTGCCCTCTGGCTCAGTCGGACGGGCGCTAGGCTGCAATACAGCGCGACACGGCCTACGTTAACACAACAAGACGGGTCCCGTCCCGTTGGTGTTCAGCTGACATGGCACGCCCACGCAGCTGCCTCGTCCAGGGGACCGGTTCCAGTGTCTGACTCGGCTACGGTCGCGTGCACTGTGGCTCATCTGACCGCCCGGTGTATGCACCAGGGGCCGGCTGTGAGTGCAGCGCGCACTGACGCCAGCGCTCTGGAAATTTCCGCTGCTAATGGCTGCATTGCCCGGTGTCGCGCGGTGTCGGGCACTGTGGCGTGTCTTATGACACCGTCAGGAGGGTTCGGGGTTCAGTGAGACTGCCCCCCCCCCCTCGCGGACACGTGCTGCGCCGTGCCGTGGGTGACACGAGGGGCGCAGCGGGCGGGCGAGATGTCGCTGCACGGGGTCCCGGCAGCGGCGAGCGGCGCTCACACCGTCCGCCGCCCTGCTGATCTGTGCCGTCTCGCGCCCGTGCCTGCGGGTCGCCTGCCGCCGGTTGCTCCGTTGTTGCACGCCTCCTGCTGCTCCCGGCCGTGTTGCCGGATGCTGTCCCACGCCTGCGTGCCGGCGCCGGGCCGTCTGTTCGGCTGGCGGCTGGGGAGGAGGGGGGGGGGGGGGGGGGGGACTGACGTCAGCGGCGCAGGTGAACGCTCTCGGCCTCAGACGCGTGTTGCGTCAGAGGCGCCGGCTGCTCGCGCAGGGCCCGTCGGCACGGCGGCGCGGCCCACGCGCCTCCTGCAGGCCTGGGACGCGACGGTGGGGCGGTCAGGCGCCGGGCGACGCCGACGGTATCAGCTCGGTTATCACCGCCGTGCAGATCACTTCCTGCAGTACGGCTGGATTCGACTGGATACTCGAGGCTCATCCCCATCACGCAGATTTGGTGTACGTTTGAGGGCATCCAGCACCGTGTGGCACCAGGCTTTCGTCGCAGCCAAATGTCCGATCCTACGGTTTAGCCAGTGTATCTATGACATGTCCCACATGTCTTTGCGCTTGTCAGTTCGACTCACCGTGTGACGCATGTGTTTCCCACCCAAGGTCCTTTTTGACGCCAGTGAAGATTATTGCTCGCTATTTTCGTCGTTAGCTCCCCTTTTGACAGCTATTCGCAACTGTCCGAGTTTTCTTGCCTCAAAGAAATTGGGACCCAGTTTGTCCGACTAGCCATCTTCGGGCAAATAAAACAACATGCATGTGATCACCTGTGCCATGGAGACTTCGCCTCATTGCACCGTAGCACGATGGCATTAATACGATTCCATGCGTCATGGACATATATGTAGTGCTGTGATGGGAGTGAATAACCGGTGTTGTCGGTCCTGCTATCGACTATCGATTTCCAATGGGTCATGTTGGAGTAACTCAAACCTTGGCAACATTGTACGGTGAGAAACGATCGGATGGCAAAAAGACGGCCGTATAAGGTGCCATATGAAGTGCCAAAGTGCCATATGAAAAAGAAGATTGCTCGGCCCTTTGCGTGCCAGGGCAGCAAGTCAACGGCTGGTACGACGGCCATGCCTCGGCCCGGCAGGCGCCGGGGTATGAAGCTCAATCTTATGTCGATTAGACATCTTTTTTATCGGTCGACATGATAGCCCTCGACCATTATCTGTCTATATTTGTGCCGTCTAACATGATTTGTTGGTGATTTGGGCAGTGGACGATGTCTGTAAGCTGGTTAAATCTCTCGAAGCCCGTATTTATTGACATTTTTTTGTGGTCGGCTATTGTCGGGACGTGATTACACTTTCCTTTCCAGGTAACACAATTATCGGGACGTCAAGCAGGCATGTGGCCCCTTGTGCTTCTATTTCGGGAACGCAGTTGATGTGATGTTTTGTGTTGTCTCAGGCAATCCTTGATTACACGCGTTATTGGCATCCACCCTGGTCTTCTCACAAGGAGTGGTGCAAGGAGTTCCGCGCCAGCTCCAGCGGAGGGGCGCCGACGCATGGGCACGCGGGAGAAAGTGGTGCCCCTCAGGTGGAGAGCGGCCTAATGACGTGCCAGTGAACGCTGCCCGCCGCTCGGCATCACGCCTCCGGTAGGCGGCCGTCTGCTCGTGATCGACCGCCTTTTCGTCACGCTCTAGAGTATGCCACGCCTCGTGACGACGGCGCCGGCCGGGGACGGCTGCGGTGCCCGGGCGGGTGCCCCGCGCCTCCGCCGCCGGTCTGAGAGCGACGCACGCCGCGTGCGCGCGGCGCAATGCCGTCGGCGGCGGCGGCGCCGTGTAAACACGCAGCCGCCACCGCCACCGGAGGCGGGGCGGCCCTGGCGCGGCGGCGCGCGCGTGTGGGCGGCGCGGCGACGAGCGGACGTCGCCGGCGCCGGCGTCACCAGGGGCGTCCCGCCGCCGGGCCGGGCCCGCACGGCACGATTGGGGTCAGCTGGCGGCCGGGCCACAACGCTGCGCTGAGCCTTTCGCAGAAGCAGCGCCGCTGACGTGCGTCAGCTGTCGTCAGCGTTCTGAGCCAGCCGCCGAGGCCGGCCTGGTCGCCGCGCGGTGTTTGTCGCGTGACGAGGGCGTCATAGCCCGGCAACCAGCGGCGCAGAACGCGTCTGCGAGGGCACCGGAGCTCTTGCGTCAGCTGGCCGCCCTGCCGCGTCGTCATACTCGGTTCGCTTAGTTTCCAGTCGTCAATGCTCGCTCGGAGAGAGGCGGGGTGTTTTGAAATGTGAGCCGGTGATGCGGGGAATATCTGCAGAATGATGCTAGCAGCGTGAATGGCATCGGCCCGTGATTGCCGGAGCGCGGGGCTTCTGCTGGAACGACGGCGTTCCCCAGCGGTGCGCGACTGGGCGTGGCGGGGACGATCCCCCGGCCCCGGTGGCTGAGCCTCCACCGCCGTGGCGCCGGGGGCGGCTGGTCTGCCCTGTTGGCGTGCTGCAGACTGAACGGCGCACTGCTCACAGTGGAAGGCCTCCCCGACATTCTCGACCGACGACTGGTCTCTGGGGCGGAGCGGCTGCCGAGGAACGTCAGAATCGGTGCGGGGCGTGCTCTGTCTGGCCAGTTGTTCGTCTCCGTATAACTACGTTGCATTTCGAGAGCAGGTCGTTTTCTTCTGTTGACATGATAGCTAAATGCACATCGTAACGCGCTGTTTTAGCGCATTAGCCTCGACTACTGGTGAGTCGTCTGCGTTACGTAATGGGGTGCTTCTAAAAATGTAACCAGTCTTCGGGGCCCGAGGAAGAACCTACGGAATCGATGATTTTGTGGGCTTCATTTGCGATCGGCATGATTATAACGAAGTAAACAATCTTTTGAATGAGGGTCAGGAAGTTAATGTGGGCGCCTGAGTTGGTGGTCATTTGAGCTTGATGATCATGATGAGCTTGGTCATGATGCAAATGATACCAAAACGTTATCAAGTGAAGCCAGACGTCCTTGCGACCAGTGCAAACATGTATAAGGAACTCATTGGAATGTCTTCATGAAATCCTGGCACCCCTGGGGTGTTTTGTCGCACGTCACTGGCTGTTTGTCGTCTAGCTCACAACTGTGCCTTCACAATCAGCTGCCCGATTGCTCCGAGTCGGACAGTAATCGGAAGCGCTGGCATTTTGATGAAGGAAAGCCGCTTTGTTGACCGGGACAGAAGGTCAACAACGGCCCAGCGCCAGGGCCGTTATTGCCGGGCATTACCGAAGGCTGTGTTAAAATCCGAAGTCGTTAGGGGAGAGCGGGCCACTAGAGTCACCAGGGGTTTGAGGCCGGGAGAGCACAAACTGAACTGGAGAAAAATGTGCATGGCCGGAAAAGCACGAACCACCCCTCCCTCTCTGGATTCCGTAAGAGCCGTGCTTATTAAGCCGCACTAAGCAGTACCTCCCCCGTGCTTATTGGATTTCGCTCTCAGGTGGAGGGGGGGGGGGGGGAGAGGAGTCAATCAGTCAGTGCTATATTCTTGGAAGCTCCACAATGGGCTATTCTGTTAAAGTGTCATTTTTTAGCAAACGCTCTCACAAGCGTGCACACGCGCAAACGCACACATACACGGATTGTGACAACGACACAAGACCACGCGACGCACTGTCACGCGCCAGCATGCTGGAGCGATGGCGAAGCTCTCCAGGGTGAGGCGTTCGGGCCCGCCGCTTCCCGCACCGCCGCAGGAAACCTGCTTCACGTGGAAGTAGTCCGGAAGGCAAAGCTGCGATGGGCTATCTCCGTACGCACCTTCGGCAGCGCCGAAAGCTGTAGTCCTCTCGCGACGCATATTGAGGGAGTACGTCGGAGGCAGGGACTAACTTGGGCGTTGATGTAAGCGGGCTGTCGGTCATCAGCGCACTGACTGTAAACGTGCATGGTTTTAGCGTTGCAAAATGTCACGAGTCACGCTAACATGACGACTGACCAGAGAAGCACTGGGGCATGTGTTTGGCACGTGTAGCGTTTATTTGGCCAGTTTACTCAATAGGCATCAACGGGGAATGGCGCAGCTTTGCAGTGTAAAGCTTCTGGTTTCGCGGTTAATTCTCGGGTGGACAGAGGGGGGGGGGGACACTCCTGACCACCTGTTGATGGGTGGTTGCGCATACTTAAAAAGATGATAATAAGGATCAACGAAACGTGACTTTTAACGGGAAGAACTGGGAAGAACTAGCTCTCTAGATTAGGAGGCTCGACCAAATTAATTTTGCTTTTTAAGGACATTATACGTCGCCCGGTGGCATACCCAGAGAACAGTCCAAGATTCAAATGATGCAATACCTTGCCCAGGGAAAAGCTAACCGATCGCACCAGATTGTTGGGCTCACGACTTGCGCTCGAGTGTTCTCTGTGCGTGATCTGCCACACACCATGGTAGATATCCGGGCCAACACGACTGTCCGGTCTTTTCGGGGTCAGGTCGTTTGACCGCATGGTGCGTGACCCGCACTGCTGAGCTGTAGGCTCGGTTTCGCTTCCCGCTTTGCACCTCTTTCGAAGTTTGCCAATTAAGTTGTGTCCGTGTTGGTTGGCTGCGACGGCTGCATTGCGTTTATGCTGTAACATTGCCGGCAAACCACGCTCGATCAAACATCCCGCGTGCAATGTCAAGAGATAGGTACACTGTTTAAAGACATAGCGGCCTGTTGCTAAAGATTGCACGGAGCTGCGGTCCTCGGTTGCAAAGATAGCTGGCAACCGTGACGGTTGAGCCTTACCAGGCCCATCAGGTCGAGACTATTCCGGCAGCTGATTTAAGTCTCACTCGACCCCGCCCCCCTCGCTCGTAAACTGATCGTGCATTTGGACGAGGGCGACGACGGCGTCCGAATGCCTTTTGCGCCCTTTTGTATATGTAATGTCATAACCGGAATGGGCGTGGCAGCCGAGGCGGCCTGCGATTGGTCAGATTCGCCGCGCTTTGAGTTCTCAGTCGGCGGATCGCTGGCGACGCTGAAGGGCCGCGCGCTCTTTGCGACACCCGTCACTTCCTCGGGGCGGCGGCACTGGTCTGACCACGTCACACGGAGCTGGCGCGCAAGACGACCGTGGATACCCGCGCACTGTAAATCCCCAAACCAGTCACCATCATCAGCAGCATCGTCACCAGCGGCGCGGGCATGACGGAGCGTCAGAGTTGAGCGGGGCTCGACAGAGCACGCGCCAGGCCGGTCGGGTTGTTGCTGCGCTGGCCAGTGTGGTATGCTCGCGCTGGCGGCAGTAGCGCGCCACTAATGCCTCCTAATGGCCCATTAACACAATTTTATGTACTTTTACGGCGCGGAATCGACAAAAACAGCAATTGCGCAGGATGGCGCGCGCCGGAATTACACGTTTCCTTGACATCCTATGGATTCTGGTCATCGTTTTTATGAGGCGGCTCTGCGTACAGCCGCCGCCGACTGCTGGTTAAGTGGGTGGGGTGTATTGGGCGCAGGCATCACGCAGGCTGACACGCCTGTTCGGCGGAGCTTTAACGAGGAGCCTTTGTCTTAAACTTGCTATTTATTGCTTGCGCGACGCCCTTCGTGGCGCGGAACGAGTGAGGTAAAACCAGGCATGAGAGCTACCATCTTGCAAATGACAACAAAACATGAGCGAATGGAACCCGTCGCCTTGTACAACCCGCGCTAGTGTGTATTTACGACTGAATTGGGATGTCGTATGTCGATATCGATATCGATATCGATATCGATATCAGGCGTTCATCCCACACATGCGGAGGAGGAGGTTCAAGGCGATTCGTCTGTAGGTGGGCATGCAGCAAAGATGCAACGGGATAAAGATGGACTGATGTCTAACGTTCCCTTTCAAATTTTCAGATCGCAGTGGTTGGAGTGTGCGCTCTGTTGGTTGTTTGTAGATTCACCCACAGCGATCAATTCGACATGCGTTTTTCGCGGCTTTCACGGCACTAAGGTTCGAAAGAATCAATGATTTTTTTCCGTGTCACGTTCGGAAACAAGATCATCCAGTAAGACACACAGCAAACGCATAGTTCAGGGAAGGACAGCAATAATGGGGTCGGTAGTCGTGATGAGAATGTTGGAGACGAACTCCAAGCTTACTAACGGGGTGCGAAATGACTACTGCGGTCGGCACGCTCTAACATGGGAGCAAACAGCACGATCGCGAACGCGCTCGTTGCCGATTGCAATGTACGTTGAGTGCATGTAAGTTGTGCGTCGTGCATGTGGCATTGGAAAACCCTGGCACAAGCTGAAAAGATAATGGGATAATGAGTATGGAAGTATGATGTATGAAGTTGCGAGTATGAGTATGAATTGGCATATTGAGGTGCTGAAGTGAAAGGTGCGAAATGAGATGGACAGCATTGGCAAGGGGCCGCCAAATTCTGTTGTGGTTCTATTCACCCCGCATTTGTAGCTCGTAAATGTTATAGTCTCCGTGGTCACAGGGGTCGTGACCACCGAGCCACGTCAGACCTCGTGACGCGCGCTAGTTGGTGCCCAGGCTTCGCGGTAAATCACGTGTAACGTGATGCTGCGTCGCTTCTGTGACGCACGTGATACGAAACTGGGGCTGTAAACGAAACCGTGAACTCCCATTGCTGGTGGATATTCCACCAGTGCAGCAGCGGCGAGGTCCTGGAACAGCACGGGGTCTGTTCCATGAGAGTGCCTTTTCGTCGGGCGCGGGGGGCGGGACATCGCGTCATTGTCATAAACCATGAGTAATTGTTTGACGGGAGTGTGTCATCAGACTGGGATAGCGGCAAACGCCCATCCCAAGGGAGGGGAGCGAGCACCCAGCGCGTGATTCCCACCAGCTGCCACCCTCTTTGCCGGCTGCGGCTTCTGCGGGCCCTGCTGAGAGTGTGCGCCAGTTGACCTCGGGTGCCACATGCGTGACATGATGCCCTGGATGTCACCACACCTGCTCGCGACGTTTCAGAATGTTCGTTCGAACTGTCACAGAATATGACCTTGGCATAACCTACCTGACGGTATGGCGGCAGATAGATCGCGTGACCCTTCCTGAGACTGTGTGACCCCGCCCAGCAGCGCTGGCTGACTGCGTGACCCCCACCCCAGACTTTGTGACTCCACCCAGCAGCGCTGGCTCAAGCCGCATGACCCCCACCTCAGACTGTGACCTCACGTCAGGCTGTGTGACCCCACCTCAGACTGTGTGACCCCACCCAGCAGCGCTGGCTGACCGCGTGACCCCCACATCGGACTGTGTGACCCCACCCAGCAGCGCCGGCTCAGACCGCGTGACCCCCACCTCAGACTGTGTGACCCCACGTCAGACTGTGTGACCCCATCTCAGACTGTGTGACCCCACCCAGCAGTGCCGGCTCAGCCCGCGTGACCCCCACCTCAGACTGTGACCTCAGGTCAGACTGTGTGACCCCACCTCAGACTGTGTGACCCCAGCCGGCGGCGCTGTTTCAGACTGCGCGTCGGCCTGCTGAACGAGGAGATGCGCGACGCGGACGTGGGCAACGGCGACGACGATACGTTCCACCAGGTGGTCAAGGACTTCTCGCGCATGGCGCACGACGCGCCGGAGAAACTGAGTCGTCGCTCGGGCCACGAGCAGGGCGAGCCGCAGCCGTAGCCGGCCGGGCCGACCGGCTCGGCCCTCCTGTGATCCCGCACCAAACGGCGGCGCTCCGGGCGCCGCGCTGAAGAGATCTGCCCGCCGCTACGGCGTCGACCGGCGGCTGTGTTGTGTAGAGTAGCCCGGCCCTGGCCGGCTCCAGGAGACCGCGTGAGAGGTGGCTAGGCCGCCTCACGGCGAGCGGCTCGTGGGACGGCCACTGACCCTCATGTCCCGGTTTGCGGTCTGCTGAACCGTCTCAGGGCCGGTCCGTAGGGTAAAGAGCAGGCCTATTTATATAGCACCGGTTGCTGGTATATATGCCGGCACGTACACTAATCGTGCCTTTCTATAATGCTTCAGCGATATAAGTATATGTATAACGCTGGATGGGATTATGAGCTTGGTGCTCCGATTCGTTTGGGTTGTTTTTTTGGCGGGGGGAGGGTGCTGCAAAGGTAATATGTGGCAAGACTACGCACCATATCGCGCCGGCTGGCGTACCTGTTTGTGAGACAAGAGATAATGGCGACCTAGCATAGCTCACTCCGCAAGCTTGTGCCTGACTATGTTCCTCGGTTATATATCGTTTGGTCTCACGCACGGACTAGCGCTCTGCTGTCGACGCTGAGCAGCCGCCTGCTGCCCTCCAAATGCTCTCGGACGTGGTTGCCTGTCGCACGGTTCGGCGGCGCGTTGCTTCGTCTTACGCCTTGACGCGAATGTTCTCAACCGAATGCTTGTGCGCTGCCCGCGCGCGCGCGCGCGCGCCTTCCGCCTTCGCCCGCCCCTGCTGAGCTGTGTCGACTGCGCGCGGCCAGGTTGTGACTGTGTACGTGGAACGGTACTTAGGTGTCGGCCGGTGTTTTTTTTTTTAGCCCGGCTGGACCAAATGAGCCTGGCGTCCAGCGCCCAATGTCAATGCGCATCCCCGCGGACCATGACTTCCCATATGCATGTAACCCAGATCAATATACGCGTGAAATGATGGCGGTTTTCGCTTTTTAGGGAGCTGGTGCGTGGTTCTGTCTGGTGACGCGCGGGAAGACAGCAATGGCTGTGCGTGATGCCTGCGTGTTTATTTACCTGCCTCCACCCTCCGGAACGCCCACCTACCTCTGCCAACTAGTGTTCCGCCCTGCTCCAGTCCGATCAGCAACGGCCTGAAACCGAATCAGATGGCCGGCATTTACACAAGTTACGTCACGAGTTCGCTCAAAACAACACGTTCATTGCGCTCATGTTTTAGGTCACTCTTTGACACCAGGCGACCGCTGCTTGCTGTTTGAAAACAGACCCCCCCCCTTTCCCCGGCCCTGAATGGGACGCAGCGACGAGACAGACAGTTAAGCGCCAGGGTGTCACCCGACAGGGCCTCCGGGCGGCGCTGCGCCACGTGCGCCCGCGGCTCCCATTGCGGGCGATCAGCCAGCGCCGGCCCAGCCGGGCGCGGCGCGCGCCAATGGGCGGCGGCCGTCGCCGCGCGCGCGCCGCACACACACGTCTGTCGCCGGCTATATAAACGGCTGCACGTGGCTGCTCGGCAGGCGAGACGCGAGCAGCGTGACCACGCGGCCCGGCAGTCGACTAACTGGTGATACCTCCGAGACCGGCCACAGATGGAGGACGGCGACAGACGACAGGGCGGCGCGCTCGGTGCCTGTCTGCTGACCACGCTGCTGCTGCTGCTGCTGGCGTCGGCCACCTCGGCCCTCAGCCTGCAGGTGAGAGGCGAGCCTCCCGCCGGCGCGCTCCCAGCGAGATGACGCGCTAGATCCACCGCGGGGCGCGCTGCGTGCGGAGGTGGACCCCGGCCCGGCTGCCGGTCCCCGATGGCCCGGCGAGCCGCGGCAGACATTGCCGCAGCCCGCTCGTGACCCCGCCCGTGGCTCGTGTGCTGCTCACGCGCTGGGTGGAGGCCTGAGGGGACCCAGCGTGCCTGCCGGGCTGGGACGGGTGTCCGCCGCTGGGCCTTGGCTGAAGCCAAACAACAGGATTGGGCGTGGACTGAGACGAACTCAGAGCTCACACCTTACTGGTGTATTTTTGAACTACCGATTTTATGTCGGCACAACTTGGGAAACGCTTGATCTTACTTGATTAGTTTTTCTTACTTGGATTTAGCAACTGCATTTTGATAGTGCATGACATGCTCAGGAAGTAAAAAATGCATGCTTGACTGAGAGATCACCGTTCAAAATTGTTGGCCCTGGCGTGAAAAAATTGAACGTGAAATGAAGGAATCTGAAAATGAAATAAACATTGAAAATAATATGCGTTAGCTTACATAACGTTTATAATAGGTTAGCTTACATAATATATAATATATGTAGCTTATAATAGGTTAGCTTACATATGCGTTAGCTTGCATAACGAAAATAATAGGTTAGCTTACATAACGTTTCGTTCTGCTACGTAGGCTGTATTGGTTCGCGTTGGCTGAGAATTTGCCCATCAGGCACCGTTTTCGTCGCATTCATGAACGCCGTCCTACTGGTAGGCAACGTCTGTAAACTTGCGCTGTTAACCCAGTTCGCTATGTTGCTTCACACTCCATCTCGAAGGTTTTCTTACAAACGAACATGTATGAAAACAGCCAAGTTATTACATGACGGAATGTGCGCCTTTTCTGACACCTTTTTATAATGAGGGTCTTTGTGTGCTTTGCCTTTTATCATACGTCGAGGTCATTGATGTTACCGTGTTTTAGCTTTTTACCCTCCTATGACTTGTACTTTTACAGGTTATGTTGATACAGGTTATGCTTATGCAGAGAGCTTGTGGTACCCTAAACCTCTGTACACCGCGACTCTCCTCCCGTTTAACATTTCGTCCGCTCTGACCCGTTGTCCTCCCTGAACCCGTGTGCGTTCAACTGCGTGCGTTCAACTCCGGGTATGTCCTAGTCCTGTGACCACTTTGACCTTGTGACCTTCCTGCCCTGCGTTCATTCTGCCAATGTACTGCGACCCCGTGTCTGCCCTGATTCCGTGTCCATTTTGCACCTGTTTCCACTCCGACGCGATGTCCACTCTGAATCCGTGTCCACCCTGACCCCGTGTCCACTCTGACCCCGTGTCCACCCTGCCGCTGTGTCCACCCAGCCCCCGTATCCCCTCTGACCCCACGTCCACCCTGCCCCCGTGTCCACCCAGCCCCCGTGTCCCCTGTGACCGCGCGTCTACCCTGACCCCGTGTCCACCCAGCCCCCGTGTCCCCTGTGACCGCGCGTCTACCCTGACCCCGTGTCCACCCAGCCTCCACGTCCCCTCTGACCCGGTGTCCCCCTGACCTCGTGTTCGCGCTGACCCGCGTCTCTGCCGCTGCAGCGGGCGGTGCGCGAGGCCGGCGGCTCTGGTTGGGAGGATCTGCAGGAGTGCGGCATCGACAGCATCTGCGCCTTCAGCGTCTATGACCGCGACACGCTGGCCACCAAGCATTTCTACCCCCGGTGAGTCCGGCTCCTGGGTGAGGCGCAGCCCGGCGCCGGTCGGCAGACCCGCGGCCGCTGCTGGCGGCTGAGGTCCCGAAGGGGAGGGGGGGGGGGGTCTTGGCACCGCATGGCCCAGCGATGCTGACATGGACGTTTGGGTGCACGGCGCGTTGCTGTATGTGAACCATGTGCGTCCCTGATTTCCCTCCATAATACATCCCTGAGGGCAAATGCTACTTGTTCGGACGGTTATGTGGTGTTGCTGGTGTACTTCCAGCATCGCAGTTGGTACCCACATTACGCGTGATTATTGATGCACGCCATTGTTCTAACTATCCGGGTATGCTTTCCTTACAGGTGCCGATGTCCACCGAACGCACCATGTGTGGAGTTCTACGACAACATTGCCACTGGGGTCATCAACTGCAAATGTACTGTTATTGCATGAGCCGACCTGAAGTGGGAGAGGGGTCTGCGGCAGTGGCATCCACCCGCTGGACAAGACACCACGGCTTCGATAAAAACTAACCAGCTACCTCGGCCCGCTTCCGTAGCAAAGCATATCAGTGTTGTGGATCAACTGTGACCGTCGCATTCCAAGCACATTTCGGACATGAAGCAAAAAAAGAATGCGACGAATCACTGCATTGTACCTGTTAACTGCTCCAAGGTGCTATTTATTTTCAGCTTCATCATGATTGGAGCGTCTGACTGATGTTTAGGTGATCCGTTCCTCACGGTAGCCAGATCACTTTGTTGTTGTTTGACACTGCGTCACCATCATCACTGTAGATTAGTTATGATTTAAGTGCGTCAGCTTCTTGCATATGTGCCGCCCTCTGTTACGTCCCAGAAATGGCGGATCCGAGCCATGGTAACTGCTCATTGTTCAGTATTAGCGCTCGACGGAGGCGACTCGGCTCGACCATTGTTTCTTAATAAAACAACTTTCTAACCCGTGAGTGCGTGTATCTGTACGCATTTTGAATCTTAGGACGACATGGGATGGTCCCCATGATATACAACCTCTCCCGATTGTTCAGCATAAGTGGTAGACGGGGCGGGTGGTCTTGGTTCCTTTTGTCTGAATGGGAAACGCTGACCTTGAGGTGTCAATACTTGTCGCACTTCATGGTGCTATAAAGGTTATCACCAGAACACTGAATGTATTCGAATCATATTTTTCAAAGCGCTGCTCAACCAAATGCCCCACAGTCGACACCAAACCAACAGATCAACATCCTGATAAACCCCAACACGCCTCAGCTCCATCCAACGAGGCAGGAACACACCTCACGCCAATCTGTAGCAGTCGGCATATTTCGGGCCCGTTATACACAGACTGAATGCGCCAAGCCTATATAAGACTTCCAAATATAATTGTAGGTTTTAGGGCCCATCGACCCGTTGCGGCTGGTGAATTTTCCGATGCAATCCAGCATTAGCGCGTGTCCTGTAGAAATTGTTCGTTTCAGGCCAGCCCAATCTAACGATGATTGCAGAATCAGAGAAATGATATGATACAGAGATTAACACTCTTTCACCGGGCTGTATTATTGTATGGTGAATATGGCTTTAAGATTAAGTGAATTGCTCATTGAAAAGTTGCAAAGCTTCCAGAAACAGCTGGTTAATGTACCGCTATCTCCAGCCACAAAGAATGCATCTGACAGTACGTGATGAACGGCATATGTTATCGCGTATAACGTGCCATAGCATCGAACGGTACCTACCACTGCGTAGTGTGCAAATCACAGCAACCACAACAATAATAAAGAAGCCTCATGAGAAGAATGGCCTGATAAATCACCATGTATCGAAATACCGAGCATCTATGCATGCATCGAATAACGATGCGCCTATGTTCGGGTTGTGACGGAAACATCTGTTGATCCCCTGTCCTTGTGTTGCTTCCTATATCTCTACACATGTCGGTCCAAAAACATGAATATCTTCATAATGCCGTACACAATTATCCAGCTGGCTCGCCGACAACCCAGCCATGTACTGTCAGAATGTGTTGCTCTAAGCTCCCGCATCCGTTTTGCGCAGGTGACCGTCAGTGAAGTTTTTATCTCTTCTTCCGATTTACTTTCCTTCCTACCCGACTCGCTCATATTCCTCAGTTGCCCGAGAACCCTATCGGATGACCAATTCCAAATGCGTAAGGTGCACTGATTGCGTTTAGAGCATGGCTCGCTGAGCGACGAGACCTTTGATGCATTGGATGTAGGCCAGGGTGAATATTCAGGAAATAGCATACGCAGAACTCAAATACAAAGAACAGCTCTGCTAGTTGTCATGTTGGTTTCCCTCTCTCTATCGAATCGCCAAGTCTGTTCCCAGGTGAACCAAACAAAGACTAAACATATTCGCAACACAAGAGGCAATCGTGTCCATGCCATCCATGGCGGAATGGGCGGTGCGAGGATCACGTTTTTAGCGTCCCACCTCACTAAGGCCCCACGCCTGGTGGTGATGGGTGCTGCAGAAACCATCCCGACCGTGGGGAATTCTGTACAGTGGAACTTCGGGGTGGCTGTCCCTGTCAGTGATGTCGCTGAATTCGGCTGGGTGTGAGGTGCTGGCTGCGCTCATAGCCCGAAAGCCGACCTGGTTGGGATTTGAGCCCGCACCCACTACCTTCTTGGAGACGATCTCGGGGAACCTGTTTTGATTTGAGCCCGCACCCATGGTCTTCCTGCACACGATCTTGGGGAACCTGTTTTGATTTGAGCCCGCACCGATGATCTTCTCGTAGACGATCTCGAGGAACCCGTTTTGATTTGAGCCCGCACCCAAAGTCTTCTTACACACGATCTCGGGGAACCCGTTCGATTAGTGGATGAATCGGACTCGTACTTGGACTTACTTTTTTGAAGAAAAAGACTGGGATTCAGTGATCCTAAAACCGGATTTTGAAGCAAACGCAGTTAAATCCAAGGCTTTAACTATGGTTAAAGATTACATTTTATAGCAATCACATGTTCCGCAAGATATGGTTTCAATGTGGTATTTAGAAGATGGGGACACATCCCGTTCATCCCGTTCGTATTTGTTGATATTGGGGCGCGGGGGGCTCGCTGTTCGGACTTCTTTTAACTCTTCTCCATCCCCATGTAATATCCCGTAGCGTGATTTTCACCATCTCCTACCCAGTGATATGTGACATGTCCTTGAGCCCCACCAGCTGTTCGAGCTATTACGCCTTAACGTGTCAGATGCTGCGTGGTAACCAGACTTTTGACTATGTTGTGGAGCACGGTGTTTTTGTACTCCATCAGCGCGTCTGTGGCAAGGGATGGAAAATGAAGACAAAAACAATGTTTTTTTCATGATATCCGAAAATTCCATTGTGGGAGAATCCGGCGAGTGCATATATGGAGGCCAATGAGAAATTGTTCACGCTCAAAAATATTGATCGGGGCAATTCTGAAGCGTTTAATCGAGGCGTCAGAATTGCCGCGATCAATATTTTTGAGATTGTCTTATTCCATATAATTTCTTTTTGGTGTTGCTCACGTTGTCGCTATCTGCCTAGAAAAACAAAAGACTTCCCGCTTTTTTCTACCGGGCCATAATCACCAAGGTGAAATACTGCTGCCTAAGTCTGAGCATCTTCATGCAAACCCGCTCTGAAGCGAATCGCGATCGCTCGGTCAATAACCAGCAGTTCAAGGTGGACGGAACGAAATTAAATACGGAAGCGTCAAAGATTAGCTAGGGAAGGTTCAACAACGCAGAGCTCGTGATGGGCAAAGCTGCAGGTCTAGTTCAAAAGCCTAAGTTCTGGCCTGAAAAGCCTAAAAAAGCTTTAAAAGCCTAAAAAGCCTAGCCTAAATTCACCGGCGATGTCGGCGCCTTCCAGACGTGATGTTTACCTACGGTGATGTTTTTGTCATTGCCTGTCATTGAGACTTAACGACACACTCAGCTGCTGAGGCCATATGGCGTCGCCTGCCTTTCACCCTGGTAAGAACGGCGGTCTCCTTTGGATCACACCCCGTGCCTCTGGTATCCCAGACGCGTAATGGTTAGCGCACTGACGCGCTTACCACTGCACTATCGGCACCAGCGATGTTTTTGTAAGCAATCATCGCACTCTAGCGCAGTTTTCAGCAATGAGGAAAGTAATCCTTCCAGAGTTGTGCTGTCCAGTTTTTACGCCAAATAGTTAGTTTTATGCTAGTTACGCCAGCTAGTTTTTTTAGGCACCAGTGCGGGAGCCAATTGATCAGGAGCGACTTAGCCACAACTTTCTCTTATGTCTACGGTGCAAGTGGAACATGATGTGTGCTACCTTCCGCATCAAATTGGCGTGGGAAAAGCAAAGTTTGTTTTCAGCGAGTGCCAATGCACTGCATGAAACAAAACTCATTTTTAGCCGGACGCACAACACGGACGGGTGCGCAAATTGTCATGCCATTGGCATATATGTAAGTTCTGCTGTTCTTGTGGCTCACCCCCGGCTCACTGATGCACACGGTACGTTCAAAGTCACTTCTGTATTTGACACTCGTCACGGATACTCCACACAGTCCGCCCCGCCGGGCGTTAGTCCTCGCGCCGGCGGCTCTCCGAGTCTTCCCTTTGCCACTCTGTCCTCTCCTGACGCTGCAGCCGCGTCCCTGGCACGGGGCGCCGGGGCAGGAGAAGGGAACGCGAGCGTCTATAAGCGGCGCTCGCCAAACTACGCAAACATTCACTGACTAGCACATAAGTATTCTCTGACGTCTTACATATATAATGCTCCCACCTTTGTAGCGATGCGCGACAAAACCGTGTTCCCATTGGATACCGATGCCAGTCTCAGGGCGGGCGAAACGTAGATATATTTTGGCATCTAGAGAGCAGACAACCTTCGGATACGGAGGGAGACCAGATGCGCAAAGGCCAAGCCGTTGAAAAAATACTGCAAAGCTCGAGCCACGAGCAACGATTAAAAGGTGACGTCCCACATTTTTATGGAGTCTCGAACTGAAATTGTCATATTGAAGCTCATTCGGTGCAGTTCATAGCCCTGCCCCTCTCCCTAAGCCCCTTTGGTTTCTAAGCTATACATCCGCGAAGATGGGGAGACTATTTCGGGAGAATACTTTAAGATCACCTTGGCAGCCATGATGTTACAGTAACGTCATTCAAATCCTGCCATTCCATAAGCCATGCAGCGTTCAAAGCCAAGGCAAATATAGTGGTCGAGTCGTTAATATTTGTGCTCGCGAACACGATTTCCAGATGAAACGGCTGTCCGTTGGCTCTCAATCATTGTTGCTCAAGGTACGATGATGTAATCAGACAGTGGCGCACCGTGGAACATAGTTACTAAACAGATAATTGTTTTGTCTAGAGCGGTCTTTTCCACTTAAAAGTATACAAATAGTTATATGTGAGCTTGTTTCATCATATCTACTACTTGCAGCAAGATCTTCAATCGTGGAACGTTCCCTCGAACATCATACACAAGCGCGCTGAGGACCGCGAGCTGACGCAAGCATTGAAAGCTTACAAAAACTAATGAGGACACCCTGTGCATCTGTGAGATGCGAATCAGTGTTATGTGGCTGGAGGCGGTGCTATACTGACGCTGATGGCGCGGCTCTGCGCGCGGCAAAGAAAACAGGAACCACGACCACATGTCTTTTCAGTGAATTGAGTGGGCGGAACAGAACCATTATCTCCGAGTGATTTTTGTGTGTAAAGCAGCTTCGAAATGTTAAGTGAAATTCACCCCGTGCCTTTCAGACACATACCAACGTTACAACACGGCCGGCGGCGCTACAAACGCCAACGACGCCACTGCTTCGCGCAGTGAAGCTACCGGGAATCTGTTCACCGATAAGGAAAATGCTAAAACCAAATTGAGACCGTAAGTCTGCCTGCCTGTGCGCATTTTCTTAGCCAGAGGCACAGCACAGACGGCGACACGGATACTGAGAAATTCGGCGGGTTCAATATTGGCGACTATTACGTCGGTCACAGCGCACGCGAAAGAGGACGAGGCTTCTGCATTTAGCAGGAACACTCGTCGCTCGTGCGGGAGAACCCAACTGCGCACAGGCCTGGAGCAGCTCGTGAGCTCAGGACGATGATTTAAGGGGTCTTATGCCGATTTAGGGAGGGAATAATAATGGCGTCCTTCCATGGCTCAGGAAGGACGTGGGAGCAGGCCACAGACCATTTAAGACAGTCCAAATCCGTGGAGTTTTAGCATAAAAAGGGTACATTATAGTCCCCTGTGCTGTGGGAAAGAAAGCAATTAGGATGTAAGCGAAACTGAGCCTGTGCATGATACAGGGAGTCCGCTTTCCAGACGAACCAGATTGAGGCGTACCTTCAACGAGAGTATTTTTGATAACGGGCGTTGTTGAAATAATTTGATAATTCATACACAAAACAGGCAGGGACGAATACGAGCGCTTTCCAGACAGTGCTCGAAGCAGTACCGTAGTAGTGCTTGCACCAATACCCGTAGTAGTGCTCGCACCAGTACCCGTAGTTTGCTCAGGGGAGTACCAGCCCAGTAAGCAAAACAAGGTACAGAAGACCGAGGCTTGCATCACGCACCATGATTCCCTCCCCGTCACGGGTGGGGAATTTCCCCTGGAAAACCTCGCCACGCTGTATTAGTCGCCGCCACTTCATCCGGACGTTGGCAGCGCCCGACCCGCGTCTGCACTCTCTGCAAGGCAGCCGGTCGCTTTGGCGGCGATGCCACTGCCTGAGCCGCTGCCGTCACCTCCCGGAGCCGGCCCGGCTTTTTATGGTCGGTGTTCGTCTGATTGCTGTCTGCGAACTCGACGGAGAAGAAGACGTGGCTGAGCCCCTGCTCCCAGAGGAAAGCGATGACCATGCATGTGCGCCCATTCGGCATTATCTGAGCTCGGGAATGTTCCCCGCGACGTGAGTAGCCCCACCATCATGCCTGACGTCAAGTCCACTCTTCGTGCCATCGGCAGCTGGGAGTACAGCATTGCGTAAGATCTTAGTAACGCCCGCTTTCGAAACCGCCCCTCGCTAAATAGCCTGAAGTACTGAGGTGCAGTCACTGCGTTCAGGAATGTCCAGCCCTTTATGCTTTGTGCCATGAGTCTCCCTTGTTCGAAGTCCGCTCTGGGAGAGCTCACGTGCCGCGCCTTAGGCCTTCACGCACTCCAAATGGCGCTAGCCCATCCCAGTCAGCACCAGCTCAAACAGCTGTTTTCTCATTTCTTCTTCGCCCTTGATCTTGAAGCCCACCTGGCAGCCCTGTATGATGGATTTGATGTCTGTGCATCTCTCAAGAAGCTCCCACGACCATTCGTAGAAAGTTTTACTTCTTGCCCCAACGCAGTCGAGACCTTTCATGTCGCCGTGACCTGTAACCTATTCCTTCGCCGTCACGTCGTGATATTATGCACGCTTCTTGTTTCCTGTCTGACGAGCGTGCCTGCACGCTGGAGGCCGCTCTCCTCTCTGTGTGTGTTCGCTGGCGTGCCGATGACGGCCCCCGTTACCGCACAAGTGGACCATGCCCTAGGTTTTGTCGCTCTCTCCTCCAGTGACGTCTTACAAAAGCTGGCATCGTCCTGGAGGTCGGTCGGATTTAAAACAAAAACAAGAGCCCCATTGCTGAGGATGGTGCGGTTGAGTTGCGACATGAGTTGGAAGGTGCCAACCCTGGGGAGGGGGGGGGGGGGGAGGACTGTACCAGCTTTTACCATCGCTAGGTCATGGCTGAACCTCTGCTTTCGAAGTACCGGCACATCCTCCCGAGAAATGTTTTGCTCTCGTGACCAGTTCACCCACTTCGCGCTCAACATCTCCGATCGCCAACTCGCTGCTCGTCAACGCGACTCCCAGCTCAACATCTCCGATCGCCGACTCGCTGCTCGTCAACGTGCCTCCCAGCTCAACATCTCCGATCGCCGACTCGCTGCTCGTCAACGTGCCTCCCAGCTCAACATCTCCGATCGCCAACTCACCGGTCGTCAGCAGGCCTACCGGCTCAACATCTCCGATCGCCAACTCACTGGTCGTCAGCATGCCTCCCAGCTCCAAAATCATCGGTATGATTTCGCATGCAATGCCCGGACTCCTGGACACTGCGTTCTGTTGAACTGTCCCATGATGATTTGGTGTATCTCGCTGGTGATCGAGATACGTGATCTCACGTGCGTGACTGGTGTCTGGTCACCTGCGTTGACTAAAAGTAACGCTTTGCACCTAAGTTTACCGCCTCTTACCTGCGTCCCAAGTGGCGCAAGCTCCGTTCGGGCGAATGTTACCGTTCGTCTGCTACATACTCCGAACTCTCTGCCCACTCACTTCTGACCCGGATGGGCCCTCCGATGAGCATGTCGACTCTTCTATTGCACACACGGCTCCGTCCGCTCACCTCCACACTCTTTCCGAGATGCCAGAAACCGCTTATTTGCCCCCCCCGCTTCCCTGGGGGTCCACTTTCCCCTCGGCGTGCCCCCATCCACTGCCACGTCCCCATATTGTCTCGTACGTCCCGGCCGCCCGCCGCGCCGTTCCGATGTTTTTCGTTCTGTTTTTTTATTATTAAAATCCTTTCGACCAGAAATGATCATTTCAGGGGTATGGGATGAAGGAAATGGCTTACGTGGGGCGGACCTGCATGTGCCTGGGGGCCAACCGCCGGGCTTTAACCCGCACTTGCGCACTGGGTATCCGGTCGAGGTCCTCCTTCCCACGGGGCTCCCGGCCCACTCGTGGCCGACGCATGCAGCCTGTCCCGGACAAGCGGGGTGTGGCGAGGATGCAGGGCGAAGACACAGAGGATAAGGGCGACGGATGTGTGCCGTTTCGATGATTTCATTTCATTTCATTTATTTGTTTGAGGCGTTTCGGCCTGTTCAGACCATTTCACGCCTGGATGATGTTATTTTTAATTGGTGTAATTATGTATGTGAGGAAAAGTGTACGTTTATTGACATTTACAAAGCTTGAAGCAAACCGGCAAGTCTGAGAAAGTTAAAGACAATGTTAAGCAGTTCAGGATGGTCATCGCCGAGGACGTTTTTTAAAGAAAACTCGATATTTTGGTTACGACAGAAAGCCTGCATATCTTTGCGGTGCTGTTGATATTTTGTGCACTCAATAACAATATGTTTAACCGAAAGTGGATGATCGCACGGCTGACAGTGAGGACGAGGTTGACGTAAGTATATGTTACTACGTGTGAGTGTAGTGTGTCCGATTCGTAAACGGGCTAGCACCTTCTCCTCCAGACGGTCTTTACGATGCGTTGATGGCCAAGGTGTAATGTCTGGTTTGATATCATGAAGTTGTGTTCTGGTAGTATCGGTCCATTGTTGTTGCCAAAATTGTTTTGTCATTGTGCGAATGGAATGTTTTGTAGATGCATGATCAGCAGGGATCTCCATGATGTGTTGGTTTGTCAAAGCTTCCTTGGCTAGTTGGTCAGCCCGTTCATTGCCCATGATGCCTGTATGTCCTGGAATCCATAGAAATTTGATATTCATATCCTGTGTATGTAATATATGATAGAGATTGACGATTTTAACAAGGAGGTGGTGTGTGAAGTCTGGGTCAATAAGAGATTGCACAGCTGTCTTTGAATCCGAACAAATCACTATTGTCTTCGTTTTGTGGGTGTGTTGTTGAATGTGTTGCAATGCAAGGAAAAGAGCAAATAATTCAGCCAAATATACTGAGGTGCCATCCGGTAACCGACAGTTTTTATGGCAATGTTCAGTGCAAATAACTGCACATCCGGTGTGGTTATTGGCCTTGGAGCCATCGGTGTAAATAAAGCTGCTATTTTGATTGTTGAAAATTAGACGATTAAATGTTTGTTGAACATAACTTGTTGTGAAAATGCGTTTGGGATCATCAAAAAGAAGCATAACTTTCCGAGGGGTTAACTGCCATGGTGGTACTATTAAAACAGGTGGCGTGGAAGAAGGCGGTAAAGTAAACTGAAGAGTGGTACAGTAGATAGTGGTTCGAGATGCTATTGTAAGTCCCGAGCGACGTTCTGCCGGTCCTACGTAGTTATGGTGAATGTGAGGTAAGACATGTATGGATTTAAATGCTGGGTGACTGGGATTTTGTCGCACTTTTGTGATGTATCTCAATGTGTGTTCCATTCGTCGGAGGGCAAGAGGCATAACATGCGCGTCCACTTCAAGCGCTGAAATCGGGGAAGTACGCAGAGCTCCTTGGGCAACTCGCAAAAACATATTTTGTATGGTGGATAGTGGTTTGAGAGTGTGTTGGCTGCCTCCTGCATATACCACGGAGCCATATTCAATGATGGGAAGAACTAAGGATCTGTATAGACGTAATAACGATTGGCGGTCGGCACCGTATGTTGACCCGGAAATGCATCTAAATAAATTTAGTCTTTTTAGGCATTTGGAGCGAACATGCTCCACGTGCTGTCGCATCGATAATCTGGGGTCAAGTACGATGCCAAGAAATTTGAAAGACGAAACGAAAGGAATGTGGTGTCCATCTAGTCGAAGCCGAAAATTGGGAGTACCACGCATATTTTTGCCGAAAATCATAACTGCAGATTTGGGAGCGGAGAAGCGGAACCCGTATCGCTCTGACCACTGCTGCACCTTGTTTAGGGCGACTTGGAGCCGTGGCAGCGAATGGTCATATTCAGTGTCTGAGCACCAGATGGCGCTATCATCCGCAAAAAGTGAAGAGGAAATACCCGATGGTAATGAGTCAAATAAATCGTTTATCATAAAATTAAAGAGAATCGGTGAGATACAGCTCCCTTGTGGGAGGCCGTTCTCTAGATGGTGAGTGTCGGAAACGGCGGATCTGCATCTCACACGAAATGGTCTGATGCCGGAAAGAAACCCAATAAGATAATGTGCCAAATGGCCTTTAAAAAACCCTAACTGGTGGAGCTTGAAAATTAGTGCAGGTTTAAAGACCATGTCGTAGGCTCGGCTAATATCCAAGAATACAGCAGTTGTGTTGTGTCGATGTTTATAGGAACGTCTGATGTCAGTTTCAAGTCTGATGACATGGTCTATTGTGCTACGATTGTGTCGGAAACCACATTGATTTTTTGTAAGCAGGCAGTCTCGTTCTACAATCCAAGAGATTCGCTTCACCACCATCCGCTCAAAAAGTTTTCCTAGACAGCTGGTAAGTGCAATGGGACGATAATTTGATGGATCTTTGGTGTCTTTTCCTGGCTTTGCAAGTGGAATAATGATGGTGTCTTTCCAGGCGTCAGGAAAGACATGGGTTGACCACAAATCGTTAAAAACTGCCAATATAAAACGAAGCATATCTTCTGAAAGATTACGAAAAAAAGAATAGTGTAACTGATCATGACCAACTGAGGTGTTGCCGGCGGATTTTATAGCCTTTTGTAGTTCCAGAAATGAAAATGGTAAATTATAGTCTTCGGTGTTATCGGAAACAAACAATCAGCATGTAAACGAAAACGGGCTTGCGCAGTTTCCACAAATCCTGGTCGGTAATTTCCGGATGAGCTACACTGAGAAAGACTTTCAGCAAGAGCATTGGTGATAAGAGGTGTTGCCGAAATGATTTGGTTATTAATGCGTAAAGTGGGCAATGAAATAGAGGTGCGTTTTCCGGAAAGTGCTCGAACCAGTCCCCATAGCTGGCTTAGGGGAGTAGCAGCAGTGAACTGCTGGATGTATGCTTGCCAAGAATGACGTTTGGCACTCCTTATAATTCGTCTGGTTCGAGCACGCTCATAATTTCGGGCAAGAAGATGAGGTATATCATGGTGGCGACGAAAGCAGCGGAAAGCACGTTTCCGACGCGCAATAGCGTTCTTAACTTCGGTCGTCCACCATGGTACTGGGATGCGGCGTGATGGCGTTTTAGTTAGTGGAATTGTCGCGGTTGCTGCAGCATGAATAATATGTGTAATAAGGCCAACACCCTGCTCTGGTGATTCATAACAGTCACGGTTCACATAACAAAGTTCTTGAAATTTGGCCCAGTCTGCTTTTCGTAAATTCCAGCGGGGTATGGATCGCAAAACTTCGTCAGCGGTTGCGTCAAAAGTAGTGTAAAGTTTAATTGGAAAATGGTCGCTGTCGTGTATATCTCCCTCAACAGTCCAATCAAAGTACGTTGCTATTGAGGGAGAGCACAGCGACAGGTCGATGGCTGTTTCTGTACCAGTGGGTAAGTGGTGATAAGTATTATTGCCTTTGTTTAACAGGACTAAGTTGTGTGTATCAATAAAATCTTCAACCAAATGTCCTCGGCGATTAACGGCTTGGGTGCCGTTACTCCAAGCTGGACTGTGAGCGTTGAGATCGCCAAGGATGAGAAAAGGGTTTTGAAATTGAGCAACGAGTTGGTCAAGTTGCCGTAAGAGCTCCGTATTATTATAATTTGGTGTAATGTATATTGAGCATATATCGATGGTACGGCCATGCAGTCGAACTGAACTTGCAACAGCCTGAAGAGGTGTGTTAAGAGTGAGTGGCGTGTGTGTTAATTTTTGACTGATGTACAGCGCCACCCCACCTTGGCGACGCTCACCGTCCATCGTGTCATAGCGATATAACGAGTAATTTGGCATTTTAAAGTTATATGTGTCGGTGGGACGAAACCATGTTTCCTGTACGGCAATGATGATTGGAGTTAGTACAGCAAAAAGGGCTTTCATTTCGGACCATTTTGAAATGAGACCGCGACAATTCCACTGTAAGATGAAAGACATTTAGTGATGAAGGGATCCATTCCCACCGGTTGATGGGAATCGCCCGAACGAAACAGACCTAGGCCGTCCCATCGCCACCCTCACCGGTGGACGGGACCGGCGGTCTTCGTTCGGGCGTGTTTCGACAGGTGTTGTGGTGGGGGAAGGGGAGGTAATGTTCGTGTGGTGGCCAGAGGGTCCGGGCCGCCGACTGTTCATAGCCGGGGGGCTAGAACGCCGGACGGCCTGACCCGCGCGTGAATCACTCACAGCCGGCGGGCTGGAACGCCGGCCGACCTGGGGACAGGGGTGCACGGGCGCCTGGGCATCCGAACGTCCAGCCAAGGGCGACTCAACGGCATTTTTCGTCTGGGTCTGCGTAGTTGACTCAACTGAAACCGAGGGGCGAGGGTTGAGAAGTTTCAGAGGAGGCAGATGGGTGATAGGGTCGGTCTGTGTTGCACATGTGGCCATCGTGGCTTTTGCTACTTGGGCATATGTTTTGCTGGGCTGCGACGACATTTTAGTTTCGACGGTGCGCCGTGCTTCGGGGTACGACACACCTGTCTTTGCCTTTTCAGAACAAATTTCTTTTTCTTTTTTCCCCGTGGGACACTGAGAAGAGTTGGCGGCGTGATCAGCACTTCCACAGCTCAGGCATTTCTGGGTGATGTGCAGGCAGATCCCTCGTGAGGAGTCTCGCCGCACTTCAAGCATCTGGCACTCTGTTTGCAGTACTTGCTGCCGTGTCCGAACCGTTGACATTTAAAAACACCTGAGTGGATTTGGAATGAATACTCTTACTTTATAACGAAGGTAACCAGCGGTGAGCGAATCTGGAAGTCGGGTGGTACCAAAGGTGATAACAAGCAGGCTGGTGTCGTGACGCTGACCATCTCTGAAAGTCGTCAGCCGACGGACATGGCAAACTTGCTCATCTCTGAGCTCCGCTAGGATCTCGTCCTCCGTCATGAAGCGGAGCTCAGGCGCGAAGATGGTGCCCTTGCTGGTGTTTCTGGCATGGTGCAGCGAGACTTTGACTTGTTTGCCGCAAAATTCAGCTGTTTTGAGTAGGGCCTTGGTTTGCGCGCGAGTGGTTGTTTTGATGATGAGTGATCCGTTTGCTGGCGCTTCAATCTTGAGTTCGCATGGACCGCAGATAGCCTTGATTTGCTTTGATGGCCAAAAAAACGTTAATCTTTCGAAACGACACATTTTCATCACAAGGTTGGACGACAACGTACGATCCGAGAGGATCCAGGATTGGCTCAGAGGGCTGGCGAACACTGGTCGTTGTCGAGCGAGGGTCAGCATCATGGCGAGCGGGCACCGGAGTGGTCAAAGACGAGCGAGGGTCGGAACTGGGGGCGTTGGACGGGGACGAAGTCTGCTGTCCACCCACCGCGGTGGAAGTGTGCGTATCAACGGTCATGGCCTGGGGCGCGCGAGGGTCATCAGGTGAAGCGGCAGCAAAAGCGGGGCTGACGACGCTTCCGTCGTCTACGTCCAGAGCGTTGTCGAGGTCAGAGGCCGAGTTCGAGTCCGTGTCAGTATCATCCTTCTTACGTTTGGTTCGCTTCCCCATATTGGCGGAGCGAGAAGAGAACAACAAAAACTAAGCGAAGAGGTGTGTTTGGAGCTAGTGCGAACGGAAAAGTGACGAAATCGACGATGCGAAAAAGGACTCCTTGGGTTGAGCCGCAAAAGGAGCAAACCACTTGCCGATGTCGTGTCGGATGGGTATTCGGTCACCGAACCGACTGACGAAAGCCTCCTGCGTTTCGATGATTTCGCCGCTCACCTTCGTTAGGTATCTCCCAGTACGGTTCTGTCTGTCCACGCTCGCGATGCCGATGTTTGCTTTCGCGCGTTTTAGAATGCCGCTCCATACTGTACTCTGACGTTAACTATTTCGCTGACGTTCTGTAGTGTAGGAAACCTTGTCGCATTACGCAAAAAGGACAAAAATGCGATCACGCGAGTCCGGCGGGGAGTTTGCATAGAATGTACTGCCACCTCGCGGCAGCTAAGTGCCTTAGTGTTTGATGGTGGCGCCGCGCGTAGATGGATGACGAGCGGTTGGTCTCGCCCCCTTCGTTGCGTTTGAACATACTTGTCACGCACGTCCTGATCGCGAACGACACAACTCAACTTTCTGAAAGACGCTTCCACGTTGGGAAGACTCATAGCCGCGAACCCGCGGCGTGATGTTCCTGAATGGGTAAATGAGATACTGGCCATTCATGTCTCGAGCGGGCACACACCTAACCGGATGGAGGTTCGTTCTGATATGCGGCAACTTCCGCTGCAGCGTCGCAAGTGATCCGCATGTTCACATTGGGTAACCGTGCCTGCTCCTCCCCCCTCTTCCCCCACCCAACTGAGATCAATCGAGATGGAATGGGAAAAGGATAGTCAAGTTGGGTACTGGTAAGGGTGCATCAAGTGAGACGGTTACAAACATATAAGTAGGCATATTAGTATATCCCTCGCATAGGCAGATCCTGGGGGGGGGGGGGGCCACGGCCCCCCGGGCATGGTCCCCCAAAAACTCTGAGAGTATGTTTTGGCCCCCCAAAACCTTTTCAGAACTTCATAAAAGCTTCGCCTACTTACCGTCTGCTTTAGCTTCGATGGTGCGGTATCAAACATTTCTTTCCGTTCCGGAAAAAAACTTCATGAAGAAAAGTCGGCAGCGATTTGAATATCAAAACAAAACGTATGTTGACGCGGCTTAGTCATATTCGGTGCAAACATCGTGTTTGATAAGTGCACTGGACCTCGGAACCCACCCCAGCCAGCTGGCGACGGACGGTTGCCCCCCCCCCCCCCAAAAAAAGAACCCCAGGCTAGATCCGCCACTGATCACTTGTGGCATTAAAACATGTAAAAACTGCTGCATAGCAGGAAACGTAAATTACTCGCTTGCCATCTTCACAAACAAGTGCCCATCCAGCTCTGACCTCCCGCTGGGTCCGGGGATCCGTCTGCAAATATATGTGATGCGTAGGCATGCCGAGAAGAGTAATGACTGTCATGGAACAACACATACGCCAAGTTCATAAACCAACAAAAAACAAATCAAGTGTTTCGTTTATCCTATCAATCCAAAGCTGATATTGACGCCAGTTTCAGCACATCTCGTCGTGGTCCAAACGCCCGACACGGAGAAGAGGTCATGCTCCATGTGGCCGTTCAGAGGAAGGCAGATAAATTCGTGCGCGAGAAAGGCTAAGCGAGCGGGACGTGCGCCACCGTGAGGGAACCCGCCAAACATGCCTTACCCACTTATAGCAACACGTAATCGGCGAAGTGACGAGTTGGAAAGCGTTAGTGCCGGGCCAAGGCATAAGACGCCAGTACCGTTTTAACCTCCTGTCACGTTGCGTGTCAACAGGTAAGTCTACTGAAAACCCCTGCAGAAAATCCACTGCTTAAGTTGTTATTCAGAGGGAGTCGCAAAAATGAATCAGAGTGTTCCTGAATCTGCGGCCCATGATGCTTTTGGTGGTCCTATTTGCCACTCCACTCTGAATGCAAGTAGTTTGCTTTCAGAATGTAAGAGACGGCAATTCCTGTATCGCCCGTTTTAGCGAAGGTCGCTAGATAGCAGAGGGAAATGACCCAGTGTCTCCGTTCCAACACATAGCCAGTTCATTTCATTGGAGTCCCAACATGCGTCTACTCGGGCTCAACCACGAAAGTTATGGGATGAGACCGACTGACCTGGAGGGACCCGAGCCGGTACGCACTGATGGGATGTAGCCGTACTCCAACATCAGCCAGCGGGTAGGCTTACCCTGCGCGCTGCCGCTTCGTCTACATTTCTGCTCGGTATGATCCTGCGAACATGTCTTCCTGCGTCCACGCATATGTTAACTTTTCCTGTAGACAGATGTCCTTGAGCGGTCCTGGGTACACATTGTGCAGATGAGCGCGAATATCGGTCGCGCAACGGGTGAGTCCACGTGCGCCATATGGAACCCGGTGGGAAGTGGTCTGGGGCGGCGCAATACTATTCTGCTACGACTTCCATAGTCATATGTACCCTTGCATTTCGCTGCTAAAATGGAGTGTATAGTACCGGTCCGTTCAATTCATCTCACATAAATATATGCGTGCTTGTCCCCCTGTTCACGACTGTGTAGGACGTCAAAGGTCTTACGTTTATTTTATTCGCCCAGCTCCAATTCCTCATCACATCAACATCGTTATCTCCGTCATGATCATCCCACGCATCATTATCTTGCCACGCACCCCCGGCAATGACAGCTGTACGCTCCCACTAACGATGGTGAGGGGTGAGGTAGGTGTTGCGAGAGAGAGAGAGAGAGAGAGAGAGAGAGAGAGAGAGAGAGGAGAGAGAGAGAGAGAGAGAGAGAGAGAGAGAGAGAGAGAGAGAGAGAGAGAGAGAGAGAGAGAGAGAGAGAGAGAGAGAGAGATAGAGAGAGAGAGAGAGAGAGAGAGAGAGAGAGAGAGAGAGAGAGGAGAGAGAGAGAGAGAGAGAGAGAGAGAGAGAGAGAGAGAGAGAGAGAGAGAGAGAGAGAGAGAGAGAGAGGAGAGAGAGAGAGGAGAGAGAGAGAGGAGAGAGAGAGAGAGAGAGAGAGAGAGAGAGAGAGGAGAGAGAGAGAGAGAGAGAGAGAGAGAGAGAGAGAGAGAGAGAGAGAGAGAGAGAGAGAGAGAGAGAGAGAGAGAGAGAGAGAGAGAGAGAGAGAGAGAGAGAGAGAGAGAGAGAGAGAGAGAGAGAGAAGGAGAGGAGAGAGAGAGAGAGAGAGAGAGAGAGAGAGGAGAGAGAGAGAGAGAGAGAGAGAGAGAGAGAGAGAGAGAGAGAGAGGAGAGAGAGAGAGAGAGAGAGAGAGAGAGAGGAGAGAGAGAGAGAGAGAGAGAGAGAGAGAGAGAGAGAGAGAGAGAGAGAGAGAAGAGAGAGAGAGAGAGAGAGAGAGAGAGAGGAGAGAGAGAGGAGTAGATGAGAGAGAGAGAGAGAGAGAGAGAGAGAGAGAGAGAGAGAGAGAGAGAGAGAGAGAGAGAGAGAGAGAGAGAGAGAGAGAGAGAGAGAGAGAGAGAGAGAGAGAGAGAGAGAGAGAGAGAGAGAGAGAGAGAGAGAGAGAGAGAGAGAGAGAGAGAGAGAGAGAGAGAGAGAGAGAGAGAGAAGGAGAGAGAGAGAAGAGAGAGAGAGAGAGGGAGAGGAGAGAGAGAGAGAGAGAGAGAGAGAGAGAGAGAGGAGAGAGAGAGAGAGAGAGAGAGAGAGCGAGAGAGAGGAGAGAGAGAGAGAGAGAGAGAGAGAGAGAGAGAGAGAGAGAGAGAGAGAGAGAGAATCACAACGTGGATATCGTGCTTCCTGCATCCGATTCCTGTTTTGTAAACGCAACACCCTGCTGCTTGTAACAGTCAGGGCCATGATCCTCACTGTTTCCTTCGCGAATATTGATTCCTGGTTCTCACTGGTTAATTTACAAACACCAGAACCTAGCTCCTGGTTGCCATTGATCTTTCACAGACACCAGACCTTGGTTTTTTACGAGTTCTCATACAAACACCAGGCCCTGGTTCATTGTTCTTGCCTCCCGCTCATGAAGGGTTTTCCAACCTTCTTTCCCTGTCGACTTGTATCACTTTTGACTTCTATACTGAAAACAGGAAAGCCTATCGAGAGTTCTCAAAGCATATCGAGTGGTCGACCTTGCCTGCGCAGAGAGCCACACTTCACGAGAACTTCAGGGGGGTCTTCTTGTCTATTGTCGTTTCTTTTTTTCTAGGTTCTCGGCGTCGACGCAAATTGCCTCGCATAAGAATGCTTTATTATTTTCGTGACCGGTCAATTGGAACATGGAGACAAACGAGCATTCTCGAGCGAGATAACCTGCACTGATGCCGAGAACCGTGCAACACAAAAAACGCTCCCATACAAAACAGACCCCCGGATGGTCTCTGAGCACTCTCGAGTGTCTCACCTCCGTTTCAGCCATCGTGTTGATAAACTCGCAACTTGCGATCATGCAATATATTTCTGTTTGTGATCACAATCGTCTATATTTTTGCTTATGATCATATTCAGATCAACGTAACAACACATTATCAAGAAGTCAATACGCAGCCCAACAGAAGGGCGAATCTGCTCAAGAACAACCGGTCGACGTACCCCAGCAGCTTTTACTCATCCCACAGCAAGATGGCGCATCTCCATCGACATACGCCTGAGTCACGTCACAGCGCAAGTCGTGTCGTCGGAACACAGCATAGCAGAGCGACGCACCACATAACGGAATGACGCATCCCATAGCATAGCGACGTATCCTACAGCAGAGCAACGCATTCCATAGTAGACCGGCGCATCTCCATTTATATAGGCTGATGACAAAACCCAAAATTTCCAAATCAGTATTGCAAGTAACCTTGTGCAGTCATAACACAGCACAACAGCACGACGCATCGCAGTCAGAACGATGGGTTATATTCCACAGCAAAACGACACATTCCACAGCGGTACGGCGCGTCTCCATCGGCATACGCATGAGATCAGATTTCCAAATCAGCCACAATACAAACTCGCGTCAACTTTCAACGCTGGTTCAGCGCCGCACGCACTTACTGAACCTGCGTGTCACCACCACCGATCGGGAAACTCCTTTGTGCTTCCCTCCTTTATGTGCTGCCTTTTGGTAGGGCATGCCCAGCACGAACTGGGCACAACGCCGCAATCGCGCACCTGCAGCACGAAGTGTTGCAGGAAGAAGGGTAGTGGGTGGCGCTCGACCAATCCCAGTGGTTGAACAAAGACTGTGTATGACACCGAAGCGCCATGTCACTTCAGCGATGCATAAGGAATGCGGGTTTCACAGGCTTAACAACCAGGGGATACTAGGTATTCTGTACCGCCCGCAGGTAAAAATATCGAGCATTCCGGTGTGAAACACGAAGGAATACGCATCTTGTATATCCGCGAAGTTTTTCATTCGCATTTGTTTGGTCACCCCAGTCTCCAACCAAATAGTTCAAGGGAAGCACGCAGATTTGTTGTGGAAAAGACTCACATTCACTGCTATTCCCCAAATTATCACACAATGTTCCGCGCGTGTGAAAAATGCAAGTTAAATGCCGCGATACCGACTGGGTGCATGAGTGTGTTTATTGTTCAGGTTTACATCCGAAGGCCGTTAGAGTGTAAACATGATCCCCATTTCGATGAACAGTTCTGCCCCGCCACGCCGAAGCGGAACGACTTGTTTGCACTTAGTATTTTGTGCACACATAATCAGTTACATAGGTGTGTGCGTATTAGCGGCAACTGTACCTGGTTCGCACTCTAGCCTTGTCCCTATCGTTTGTATTTGTTCGATTACGGAAATATTCAACTGTTACTGCCGTTGCCTTATACAGATGTCTGCTCACTGGCAACGGATCTCGTTTTAGGTATTGTCTGACATAATGTGCACACTGAACTCCAGCTTCAGCGCAAAAAAAAGCACGCCGAACCACGTGGCCAGACTTGTGACTGGGATGCAGCACTTGGAGCACATCTCGCCAGCGCTACAAGCGCTTTGCTGGGCAAGGGTGGAAGAGATGGTGCGCCGCCACGACTTGGCGCAGGCGCAGAAAACCTTTTTTTCGGCCAGTGTCCCCCAGGAAGATCGAACATGCGTGTTCGTCGCGCCCACGTGTCGTTGCGCGATACTCCCGCCGCGGGGGCCGGGATGCTGCGGCTCCCTAGGTGTCGACCGGCCAAAACTCAGCGAAAGGTCGCATACAGAGCCGCATCATTCCGGAACGTCAGGTCTACGGGGCCGACGGCCAGGGACAGCAGCGCGTGATGTTGCTCCGCCGCACTGAGTTCGGTTTTGTTATTGTGTGTGTTCATGTGGAGCCTTTTACGTGGCACCTGCGTTTTTCTCTTCCTGTTTCATTTTATGGTGCTTTGTTTTGTGTTTTGCAGCGTTGTGTTTGTACTTCAACTGAATTCATAACAACCACCGCGTGGAAAATTCTAAGAAATGATCATGACTATGATATTTTTACATTTCTGGCAAGAGCCATCTGCAGTGCTAAATTGCCTTTTTGAATGCGGGTTTAAGCGGATACCCGCTCCACATGGGCCGTGCTGGCGTGGACCAATCTTAATCTCCGGGAATTCGTCTAGGGCATGTGGCGTGATGATCTCCGATCTCCGGGCATGTCAAGGGCGCAGATGACGTGGCCAGAGGCACAGGCAGTGTCACAGTAAGAAAGGGGCACCGCTGTTAACGAAGGGCCTGCTGGTGGAAAGGCACCGGGAATCCGTTCCCCACAATCACCCAAAAATGGTCCGCCGGGCTTTGTCAACTTTACTTTAAGATATCAGTTTTCATCCTTTTAGCTGTTCTAAGCAAAACTTCTTTGACTGAAAGAAAATTTACCAGTGACAGGGAATTTCGCAGTATTTTACAAAGATCGTGGATTTCCATTGGCACGTCCAGCCCTTGCTCGCGTTGGAA
Organism: Pollicipes pollicipes; assembly: GCF_011947565.3. NCBI lineage: Eukaryota > Metazoa > Arthropoda > Thecostraca > Pollicipedomorpha > Pollicipedidae > Pollicipes > Pollicipes pollicipes. The sequence continues at coordinate 34,096,742 of NW_023596545.1, read as the reverse complement.
ACCTATTCCTTTCTATGGAATCCACCGGCGAAGAAATACACTTAAGTTTTAAGCACGTGTGCTCGCAGTCCAGGGAGAAAAAACACCGACACCCGGCGTTGTAGAATGGAAGTATAATCTTGGGAAGCTGGATAGCCTTCTTTGCCGAATGTCATAGATGAGTCGAATAGACAAGATTGTGCACCAGTGAGAAACAGCTCTAGATGGATATCTAGCATAGTGGCCATAGCACTTGAATAAAGAGAGATAACAACCACCATTTTCACCTCCCCCCGCTTCCGGTCACCGGGATTGTCTTCCAGAAAATGTTCCTGAAGTACGCCGAACTTGGCCCCGCACTTGTTGAAACGTTCCTACGCCTATGTGTACAAGTCATTACATCTGCCGCAAAAATATTATATAGTCTTCACCTATACGTGACATTACTTCTACTGCAAATACTCATATACGACATCAGTGCAACAAAACAAAACTGATTACCGCAAAAACATATACCAGTCATTACTTCCACGGCAAAGACTTGGCCATAAGCCTCTGCTGTAGCACTGATGTTACGTATAAGTCTTTGCAGCAGAAGTAATGTCGTATATAGGTAATCACTGCTTATGTTTTGGTAGAAGTAATGACGAGCATCAATTTTTGATGCACAAGTTATGATGTTGCAATAATGTTGTGTAAGCATTGGTACTGGAAGGAATGTCGTTGCACTCCTGTCCGTAGGAGCTTTTGTTGTAGCACTAATGGCGTGAAGCACATGCGAACGTTCCATCACGCAATCAAACAGTGACGCGTTGAGGAGCATATATACCAAATAGTGAAGTTCTGTTGTCTGGAGCAGTCGTTTTCACTTATGTATAGATATATAATATAAGTATATGTATATATATATATATATATATATACATATATATGTAGTAAAATATAAGTGTAGTATGATATAAGTAAGTATGATATAGTATAAGTATCAAGATAGTGCTAATATATATATATATATATATATATATATATATATATATATATATATACATATACATATATATAATAAGCACCCCAGTGGTAGGTGAGCTTATTCTGTCATGTCTGATGCTTGCTTCGATATCTTTCAATGTGGAACAGTTCCTTCAAGGGAATGTCCCACCTTTGGGAATATTCCAAAACACGCACTCTAGTAAAACCTCAGAATCAGTTACGTTTAATAGTAGCGCTGGGTACTGCCACTGCGGCATCGTCAAGGCATAAGGATAATTATTTTAAATGTTTTCGAGTTCAAATTACGCTGTCAATTATTTGTAACAGCATTAGTACGCTTTTTGCCTGCAGTCGCAAACATTGTCGTCATGACAACCATTGTGCACACCTCTATGTGTGTTAATGAACTAACATTGTGATTGACCCAGCGGCCAAGGGCCTGTCACCGTGAAGTTGTTTCGTTGAAGTTTAAACCAGTGCGTCACATGGATTATGTGATACTCCCATTCCCAGTCAAAGTGCGCCTAAAAAAGTGACTTTGATAAACGTCATAGGGAGAAATCAAAGTCATAGTACAGCGTTTCGTTGAATTCGCGGGAAAATATGTTAACATTCGCATAATTGGCGTTGGTGGGGGCCTCTGATAATGAAAATAAACTTAATAACACATGATGAGTGTTCACAATGAGACAATGGAAGGGTCCTACGCTAGTCATGGTCTCTTGTGCCGAGCGGTGAACCCTCCAAACCATTTCTAGGATTGTCTCGTTAAGACAAACTGGAGTCTATGCGCCAATTATTGGACCACCTGCCGCGATCAGGGATGATGTTGAGTCAGTGAGAATCCCTGCGTCGATCCGGGGCCAACTGCAAGGGTCACAAGGCCTCCCACGTCAGGAAGGGATCCAACATGATATGACGTATCCCTCTAAGGGTCTCCGGATCGACCAGGGGATCACACCTCGTGTCGTTGAAATGGCAGCTGGAAGACAACACCCAGCAGTGGAACGGAACGGCCCTTCAGCTCCTGACGGGAACAATGATGTGCCCCATAATGTTCTACTGAAGAGGCCCCCTTGCCGGAAATAAGGGTTCTTACTAGTGTTGAAAAGAGGGCGTCGAAATGAGTTCCGTAATCGATTTTGCAAAAGAATGAACATTCAGAGGGAAGCATGGGATGGCCTCGTTTATTTTGGACTATTGCAAATAGTTCAAAAAGGAACGAGGCTTCTAACAAAATTATATTTAAAGCTTTGAGCCTGCGCGCCCGAAATCTCGGGAGCAAGGCAGCGATGGCTGGGCTGCAGTTTCTGTAAAACCAAACGTCGTTAGCCACTGCAAGTAACACGAGGTCCCTGCGCGAGAACGACAGTCGTAAAGTCATAGTTTCGAGTTCTCTCAATATTTATTCGGATCATTCAAACAGGACTCTGGGCCATCTTTTTGCAACTTTGATGCTCTCCTCTGGACAGATAGACAGTTACAGCAGCCCCCCCCCAAAAAAAGAGATTTTACTTTAATCCTTCCAGTTTCACCACCAGATTTCAGCCAGCACCACTTCGCGGTGCTGTAAATGCAAATCCGTTCTTAACATCAACCTGAAAATCGCATCGGTGAAATATACGCCCGGACTTCCTTCTAGATGTACCATTTGGTGTCCTGAAGTGTCCAAAGGTACTTCTTTCAGATGCGTCATCATTGTTGCCCATCTGTTAACCACAGTTTAATGCTAACCACGAGACCGCCGCTGCGCGGCCTTTGGAGTCTGCAGTGCCTTGTGTCGAGGATTTTGTTTCTAAGATTTGCGAGCGCGTATGCCCAAAACTACGTTCATAATTTGCATCACTGGAGGATTCTGGCTTAATGCTGAATATTCCCAGGCAAGCATGGCTTGGCCAAGTTACTACAACCTGTTGACCCATTTTGATCTGCAATCAACATTCGCGGGGTCCTTATATCTCTGTAGAATCCAGATACAAATTCCACCCAAGCCTCTGCGTTCTATCGGTTTATAAAGTGTCCACTGAACCATTGCAAAAGGGAAAGAGCACCGGCGATTTGTTTCATGCGGTCGTCAAGAGCATCATTTCTTCAGTTTGGTTACTCTAAAAGTCAGTCAGCCAGGATTCATTTCGCAGTGGCCTTTGGCTTCCTTTCCATTAAAAAAGCGGGAAATTAAAAAAAAACAAGAATGAAAAGTGTGCCCTTATTAACAAATTGGCCGTGTCTGGCGGCTTTTTTGGCTGAGGGGGAGGGAGGCTTTTCACTGTCAAGGGGCCCTTTTTCGACTATGCGCCCGCCCACCTCTTGCAGGGGCACAGCCAGAGCCTTGGCAAAGGGGCATAGAGTTGACAAAGTGCCCCGTGACAGTGAAAGGCCCCCCCCCCCAAAAAAAACACCTGATATGACCCATTTGTTACTGAGGACATGTTTTCTTATATATATATATATATATATATATATATATATATACATATAAATATATACCTATTACATATTTTTACCTTCTACAACTGGAGTAAAGGCAAGACGCTTTCGGGAGATCAATTTTGCCTCAAGTTTATAGTGAACTGAAAAAATCACGCGTTAAATGACTGCATGGAATAAATCGCCAACGCTCTTCATTTTTCAATGGTCTAAAAGACTCTTTTGAAACAATAGACCCCTGAAAATTTGCTGAATTAAAAAGAAGTAAGAATTTTTATCTTGGTCTTATAAAATAGCAAGGATTCCGTGAATGCAATTTGAAGATAAAATGGGTCAACTTTGTATTAACATGGCCAGCCATGTTTGCCTAGAAATGTTCAACATCAAGTCAGAATCGATAGCTGATGTAAATTATTAACGTGGTTTTTGACATGCGCGCTCGCAAATATTGGAACCAAAAGCCTCGACACAAGGCGCTGCAGTTCCCAAAGGCCGCGCAACGGCGGCCCTGTGGTTAACATTAAATTGAAGCCAACAGGTAGGCGAAAATGATGACGCATCTGAAACAAGCACCTTTGAACGCTTTTAGACACCAAATCTTGCATTTAGAGATATTCTGGGTGTATATTTCACCTGTGCGGTCTTTAGATTGATGACAACAAAGTAGTGGCCTTTACAGCACCACGAAGTATCGCCGGAATCTGGCGGTGCGACTGGAAGGGTAGGTTGGAATCTCCATTTTCCGTGTTGCTGTAACTCTTAATCTGTCCAGAGAACAACCCCAAAGTTGTAACAAAAGATTCGCCCTCCGTCATCTTTAAACCCCACGAATTGATTTTGAAAAGCATTCAAAAAACATTATTTTACGATGGCCATTGTTGCGCGCTCGACACCCGCCCCCGGCGCTACTTGCATTGGCCAACGCCGTTCAGCCTTGCGAAAACTGTGACCCAAGCTATTGTTACCCTTGCTGCCAGATATTACGGGCGTGTCATTGGGGCTTTGCGACGCACTCAGCTGCTGGGTCTATATGGCGCCGCCAGCCTCTCACCCTGGTGGTTATGGTAGGCACCGCGGGGAATCGAACCACGTACCTGTGGTTTCCCAGACGTGCAGTGGTTAACGCGGGCATGTTAACCGCTAGAATAGTGGCCCTCGGCACGCAGGCTCAAAACCTTTTGATGGTATTTGTTTCGCTGATCGATTCTGAAAAAAACTGAGCGTTCTCAAGGTAACATGGGATGGTCACATTCGTTTTCACTAATTTCGACTCACTCCATTCAACACTAATGAGGCCCCTTATTTCCGGTAAGCGGCCCCTTGAGTACAACACTACGGGGCACATTGCTGTTCCCAGTTAAGGGATGCAGGGCCATTCTGTCCCACCGAGGTGTGTTTTCCGGCCGTCATTCTGGCGACATGTGGCGGCATCCTCTGGCCGATCCAGAGACCCTTAGAGCGATACGTCACATCTCATTGGTCTGCTCCCTGACGCGGGAGGCCTTCTGACCCGCGCAGGTGGTCCCGGATCGACATACGAACCGTCATTAACGCAACAACATTCCTGCTCGCCGCAGGTGGTCAAATAACTGGCACACAGAATCTAGTTGGACTTAACGGACCCCACGCTGGAACAGGGATGGGGGCCCTACCGTTCGGTGCTGGGGGCCCTAACTGGCACAGCACTCTTGTGTTACATCAATGTGAGCGCTCATCATATGCTGTTATGTTTCCTTCCTTGTCAGAGAGCTCCGACCAACGCAAAAACCCTCTGCGATTCGGGCTCCCGTCCTCGCCCCTTTTGGGCAATCTTCCTCTGGCTGCATCAAGGACCCTTGCGGGAGCAGAATGCCCTGTTAGACACTGTAGGCCCCTGAACGATGCAGGAGCCCAACAACGTAAATCGCGGGACCGGCCTTGTCCTTGCTTGGAAAATGGGCCCCCAGAGCTCAGACCAACACGGGGCCGGCTGTTCGTTGTTTGTGATCTCTGGTCGAAGCAAGAGGAGCGCTCAGTCTCATCGGTCCCTGTCGGTGCAGGATATCATCTCACTGACATTTGAGATCGCGGACGTGTGGGTGGGGGTCCTTTATGATACATACAGTCAGCCCTTCGGACCCTACATTCATCCCATGATCTTTGGTCTCGATCCGGCCATTGATGTCTGGTGTCGAGAGACCCTTCAGCCAGCTCTTCGGGACCCCTCAAACACCGCTCCGATGCGTAGCCACTTGCCGCCACAGGATCCCTGTTCGGCACTGCGGCCCCTAACCTACACAGGAGCCCCTCATTGTGCCAGAGACCCGAACATTACAAAAAGCGGACCCCGGCCTTGTTTCTGCTTGGGTAATGGGTCTCAGAGGCTCAGAAGGACATGGAGCCGACTGCTAGCGAGCAAACGGGCCGTCGCTGCCGGCGCGGCGGCGGCGGCTCCGCCAGGGTGTGAGCGGCCCCTGCCGATTGGTTCCCACCATCTGGAGCCCATAAACCCACATGGGTTTACGGGGACACGCGGGCGGGGACGCACGGTCCGTGCCGAGCAGGCCACGTTCAGACTCCGCCGGCGCGGTTCGACGCGAGCCGCGACAGCGTTTACGATGACGACGACGACTTTGGAGTGTGCGACGCCGCCCTTCCACCCCCTCTCCCACCTTTGCCTTGCAACTCGTTGGCTAATAGAGACTCTTTCCTTTCAGCGTCTCAAGTCGATGGTCCTCCGGAAAACTGACGAACTCTTTCGCACGAACACCGACTGTTCGGTTTTCGTGGTCTCTAACCGACTTCGACACCCGCATTGTCTCAGGGGTTCCTCAAACGGTGCAAGAGAACCTCTGACAATTATTCCAGGTCACTATCCTACGGGCCACAATTATTTACGTGATGCACAGCCAGTCCTTCGGGTCGGTATGCTCTCCAACCGGGGCCTTCATCGCCGGTCCGGGTAGCCCGCTCGGTCCCCTCTTCAGGTCTCACCGAACACTTCTCTTGTTCGGCTCGGGACCCTTGCAAGCGCAGGGCTCTCTGTTAAGCGCTGTGGGTCACTGACAGATACAAGACCCCGACCGGTGTAAGTCATTGGCCCCGGCTTTATGGCTGATTGGGAAGTGGGTCTTCAGGCCCATACCGACACGGGGCCGACTATGTGGTACAGTGGTACCTGACCGACATATAGGCCCATATGGACTCAGGTGGTCCCCGATCGGCGCAAAGGGCCCTTTGAACGTTATTTGAGGGTCCGCCTTCGCAGGTCTGGGCCACTGAGTAAGACTCCGACCAGCCCTTCATGCCTTTAGATCCTCCGACCGGGCCCTTGATTGTCGGACCTGTTGGGCCCTCTAGGCTGTTCAGGTCTCCTCAAACACTGCCTCTGGCCGACACGGGGCCCCTTGACAACACAGGGCCCCAGTCAGGAGCTGGGCTGTCCCAAGCAATGCAAATCGCTGGCTCCGGCTTCATCCCTGCTTGGAAAATGGGCCCTTAGGCACATGCCGCCATGGAACCGACTGTGCGTTACTGGTGGTGTCTGACCAAAATATAGGCCCTTATCTATTCAGTGAGCCCCTGATCAGCTCACAGGGCCCCCTGACTGTCATTTGAGTGCCCCCCGATTGAGACCCCTGGTTGGCCTTTCGGGCCCTTCGGGCCCTCAAATGGGGCCTTTGATGGTAGGTTCCCAGGGATTCTTCGGGTCCCCCGGAACCTACCATTAAAGCCGTCTCGTAGACCCGATAAGGGCCTACGAGACGGCTATCCCGCCCGGGTGCCTAGGGTGCACAGAATGCCTCTGGGAGATGAGTTATCGTGGTGAATTAAGTGTTTGGATTTTTAGGACGTTTTACCATAATATATACCAATCTGCTGCTACTATAAGCTAATGTGCCATGGTTAACTGACTCGTGCAGGCTTCAAAGTGACGAATTAGCTGGGTTTTAATTTCAGCTTGTCTATCAGCCATGCCCGTATTTTAAGCCCAACTATCAACCGCTTATTCGTCGCTAGAGCGTCAGAAATGCGTCACATATTGTATCCAAAACACAGGACGCGCGAATTCGCACGAGTGTTCGGGCTTGCGAGGGGTGTTTGGGTGCGGACTTTCCTGAGCCCACACTGATGTAGTTGTTTTGCACATGGTCATTGCTGCATGCCCTTTTAATGTGTTGAATTTCGTCTTAAAAACTTGGTCATCCCCGTCTTTAGAAGTATTAGCCCAATCGTAGTGCAGCCGGTGGTACCTACCCCAACAGTACCATATGGGACATAATTTGCAGTTCTTTGGTGACCTGTGAGCTCCAAATGTAATATTCCCTGGCTCTAAGGGAATTTTAAAGTCTTTGGGGGAACAAGTTGTGCTCCTTTCCTGTTTCATTTCAATGAAGGGCATAAAGGTAAAGACAAACATGCATGTTGAGTAAGTAGCGGTTGTTCCATTTGCAAAACAGTGCTTGGTTGTATGCTTCTGGTCATATACGTTGAAAAGTTGGGCCATAGTGCACATTGTATAGCATTCAGATGCCCTCAATCATTGGCAGATATTGTGTGGTGGCTGCACTGAGGACATCAAAATTGGGAGCAATCAACAGTATTTGGTTTCAAGCTCTCATTTAAGGTCCTTTGGTTATCGTAAGTAATGAGTGAGTGCTGAAGACTACAGATGATGGTCACCGTTTGAGGTACAGTGCTATTGGAGGTGAAATGATAAAGCCAAGTGTTATATCCTGTGATTGTTTCCAATGGCATAGATGATTGACTGGCTTCTGGTGTTTCTGCCTGACAATTTTTCCATTTGTTTTAATTCTGTGTAACTACATCTAAAATGTTAACTTTTTCTGATCAAACAGTTCAACAAATCAATTTGACAAGCCAGGCATGCATCAGCATAAAAGCTGACGGGCAGTGCTAGTTGGTCCTGAGAAGTCTGCAGCAATGCTTGGCACGTAGCGATCCATATATCACTGCCTCCAACGCTTCTAAACCTTTGAGGTTTAGATGCACACTGCTTGGACTAGAGGGCTGGTCTCCAACCACCTTATTATCAAGATTGCTGGGCATAGAGTTTCTGCTTTCCATGCATAAATGGTGGCTGATTGGATCATCTTTTTTAATGCCCTCAAGCTACTGTTTCTGACATAGGGTATCCTTAGCAGTTAAGCTGCAGGATTTCTACTGTGTAGACTTTTTGGGTATTACCATTGGGGTGGCAGCTCAGCATCCATATTCTTTAAGGCATAGATGCATGCCATGGCCAGTTATGGTTAGCTCTGTCAGGAGGATAGGGCTTAGACACAGATAATTAGTTCCTAGCTAAAATCTTGGTCAGGGTGTACTTTCCTACCTAACGTTAGAAAAAATCATTGTATACCATTTGTCGTGTTTAAGGCAGGACATATTGTAAATAATCTCAAAACAGGTAGAATCATGCTCCTACCTTCGAATTTCAATAACTTCGATGGCGGGCTCCCGAGCGCCGCGCGCACCGCACCGCCTGGACTCCCTAGCGCCGTTTCTGCGTTGCCGTTGCGTAAATACAGTATTTCTGCTTACCAAGAACTCTACAAAATGTATGGGACGAAAGTAAACCATTCGTCGTGTTTAAGGCAGGACATATCGTAAATAATCACAAAACAGGTAGATTCATGATCTTACCTTCAATTTTTGTAATTACGATGGCGAGCTCCCGAGCGCCGCACACACACAGCACCTGCGACACCGGCGCTGTTACTGCGCGGGTCACAACATTACTGCGCATCAAGCAGCATCAAGAACCATAAAAATGTACCGGGCCAAGGTAATAAGAATCGTTAGGTTAGGCCAGTTTAGGATATGTTCTGGACTATTCTGACCTGTGTGTTTCATAAATGTACCTGAACTCGATAAGAAACGGTTTTGGTTGCTATATTATTGTTGCCTTGGTCCCGTACATGTTTTATGGTTCTTGATAAGCAGAAATATTGTTCTTTCGCAACAACGCAGAAACGGCGCTTGGGAGTCGAGGCGGTGCGGTGCGTTGCGTGCGGCGCTCGGGAGCTCGGTATCGTATTTATTAAAATTCGAGGGTAGGAGCATGATTCTATCTGTTTTGAAATTATTTACGATTTGTTCCGCCTTAAACACGACGAATGGTTTACCTTGGTCCCGTACATTTTGTAGAGGTCTTGGTAAGCAGAAATATTGTATTTACGCAACGGCAACGCAGAAACGGCGCTGGGGAGTCCAGGCGGTGCGGTGCGCGCGGCGCTCGGGAGCCCGCCATCGAAGTTATTGGAATTCGAAGGTAGGAGCATGATTCTACCTGTTTTCAGCTTATTTACGAGATGTGCCGGCTTAAACACGACGAATGGTGTGCAATGATTTTTTCTAACGTTAGGTAGGAAAGTACACCTACACCAAAATCTTAAACATTGGAGCAGCCCATGGTAGTATCTATTCAACATCCATGTATAGTATGGAATGAGAAATCATCCTGCTCACATCAACTTCCATTCCAAGCATGACCAATCTGCGTGGGATAAATTTGGTGCAACTGCATTAATTTTCCAGAAAATCACCACAATTCACTGTGGGGCCTCATATAAGTTGTTACTTATTAAGAACCCTGTTCCCTGACAGGCCTAGAGATTAGGAAGCTGTCAGGAATCTTGTGTCAGGGTACATTACAACAGGGAACAAGCTGTGCTTGGATCCTGCAGCTGTCTGTGCCAAGGCCTGACTGCATAACTCTTGTGCAAGGAGAGGTCATATATATATATATATATATATATATATATATATATATATATATATATATATATATATATATACACATACACATACTCACAGTACATACACATACATACACATACTCACAGTACACATACACATACTCACAGTACAGTAGGCCATCCAAATATATTGAGGAGTCTGGGATCAATAACATATATATATATATATATATATATATATATATATATATATATATATATATATATTATTGATACCAGATTTTTCATTATAATTAGATGGCCCTCTGTACTGTGAGGTGCAGCTGTGAGACTTTGGCAGGACAAATATGACAAGTGGTAGTTAGGTAGGTGGGCATGTAGGACAAGTGGTACCACCATATGTTCCTGTGTGCACAATGGCAGACCTTATGAAAAAGCCATTGGTAAGGAGACACCAAGAAATCTTAACATGCCTTAGGCCACCCTGTCAGCATCCTCTTGAAAATGTATCCTAGTCTCTGCTGGCATCAATCGACGCGTGCAAGTATACGCTGATGTCGAGCCAGCCGCGGGGCGGGCGGGCGGACACAGGCTCGCCGTTTTACCGACTAACTCCGGCTGTTCACTCTGCAACGGCTCGTCGCGGGCCCCAGAGTGTACCGAGCGCACGCTCCGCCCGCGCGTGGAGACGCGCTCGCAGCGAACGGACGCTGAGCCGTCCGCGTGCTCCACCGGTGCTCCACGTCAGGAGCACCGGTGCCGCGGGGAGCATGGCCGTTTGGCGGACGGCGTGCTGTGGCGGCGCAGCGAGCCAGCGGGCGTCGGCCCGTGTTGTTTACGGAGTGTTACGCAGTGCTGTGTGCGTGCAAGTCATGCTTGTTTGCACGTCGCGAGCTCAGTCGCGAAGCTGCTAAAGTACACATATTGAAGGCTGTCAGATATAGAGAGCTGGTTCTGAAGCATTGATGGTGCGTTCCTAATGCTAGGAGGCACGAATCGATATGTTGGTTTCAATTAATTTGATATTTCGCGCCCACCTTTTGTTTGCTATTTCTACCATTTTATGACAGGGCAACGCTGCTCACGATGCCGTTGCAAACAGGGATGTCTTGTGCCGTCTTATATGACGGTTCCAGTCCAAGGGCAATTTGATCGAGCCATTTATTGTTATTAGCCGAGCATTGTCTATGCCATTGTGAGGCATCACCGCGGCCCGTCATGACCATGTGGTGTCGAAACCACAGGCTGGTCTGAACTTGTGACGTTGCAACCCTGCCCGCTCTGACCGCGTTACCTTGACCCCCGTCCCGTGCCATGGGCATGTTCTGAGCGTGTGCCGGCGACCCCCAGCCTGCTCCGACCGTGTGCCGCGGCTGATCCCCGCCCTCTGCCGCGTCCGCAGCGTCACCGACGGCCGCCGAGCGTCGGCGGCGGGTCAGGCCGGGCGATACGCGCCTGGGGCGGCCGCGATAGCCGACGGCCGCTCGGCTCGGCTCGGCAGCCGCGGCCGACAGACGTGTGCCCGAGCCCGTCCGGCCTCCACGGCGTCGCACCATGGCGACCCGCGGCGGCGTGCTGGCGGCGCTGATGCGGCGCAAGGTCGTCTCGGAGGAGCACATGGGCGACACGGGCCTGGCGCGCGTGCTGGGCCTGGTCGACCTCTGCTGTCTGGCCATCGGCTCCACGCTCGGGCTGGGCATCTACGTGCTGGCCGGCGACGTGGCCAAGAAGGACGCCGGCCCGGCGGTGGTGATCTCGTTCCTGGTGGCCGCCGTCGCGTCGCTCTTCGCAGGTGGGTGCGGCGCCGCTCTGGCGAGACGCCTGGACTGGACGGCTGACGCTGGCCATCCGTCTGGGGGCGGTGGGGATGGGGTCATACTGCACGCGGGCGGGTCTGTTTCGCTGTTCCGGTCACCGGGTTGTTGAAGGGTCAGTCACCGCAGCGGGTGGCTGTACTCCACGCATCTCAATTCACTGCCGCGGTGTTCGGGCAGCAGTCGTCACTGGAACTCTTCGACACAATCAGTTCCTAAGGCTCCGTGACGTCGCCTGCACTCACCATGTCGGGAAGGGCGGGCACCGCGGGGAATCGAACCCCGTACTTTCGGTCTCCCAGACGCGCAGCCTAGCTATTACACTTCTGGTACCCGACTGGGGTTAGTGGAGAGTGTGCGCTTACTTGGTGGGTGGAGTGGTGGCGCGAATACGTGCTCAGATCACGTGTCTGGTGGCCCTCTTTTGACGCACCTCAAAGCTCATGTGGTGCCACAAATGGATTAAATATTTTAAAATGTAGGAGACGGAATACGGGGCTTGTCACCGTTTTGCTCCAGTGATGAGCGCGTGCTAAAAAGGTTCAACTGGGACAAAATTCGATGTCATTTGAAGGTGTCCACTATGCAGAGACGCGCTGAGGATATGTTCGACCACTGTCTGACCTGTACCAGTCATACTCGTCTTGTGTGTCAGTGTTTTTGATTGCCTCGCTGAAGACATTTGACACATCTGCGTGTACGAAACAGCGCCCTCCATAATCCGATCCGATTGATGCCGTAGCTGAAGTGTAACTGGCCCCGGTCGTTGCGCCACCTGGCACCTCCCGTTGCGCACACCTGTGAGTGCGGCCTGCAATGGCCTGCGGGAGACACTACACCTGCAGTGACCCGCGGGACACCTGCGGCGCCTGACGCGGTCCTGACCGTCGTCAGGCGCCGCAGGTGTCCCGGTCGCGGCGGCGTGGGGCCGGCCGGGCGCGCTCCCGGGCACGCTCCCGGGCACGCTCCCGAGCACGCTTCCGGGCACGCTCCCGGACGCGCTCCCGAGCACGCTCCCGGACGCGCTCCCGAGCACGCTCCCGGGCACGCTCCCGGACACGCTCCCGGGCACGCTCCCGGACACGCTTCCGGGCACGCTCCCGGACACGCTCCCGGGCACGCTCCCGGACGCGCTCCCGGGCACGCTCCCGGGCACGCTCCCGGACACGCTTCCGGGCACGCTCCCGGACACGCTCCCGGACCCGCTCCCGGACACGCTCCCGGACACGCTCCCGGACACGCTCCCGGACACGCTCCCGGACACGCTCCCGGGCACGCTCCCGGGTGCGCTCCCGGGCACGCCCCCGGGCACGCTCCCGGGCACGCTCCCGGACACGCTCCCGGACACGCTCCCGGACACGCTCCCGGCCACCAGGGCCGCTCTCCGCCGCGTGAGTCGGGCCCGCTGCGGACTGGGGGTGGGTCGAGGAGACGGCGATAGCGGGCCGGGCCGGGAGCAGCGGCGGTGATCCCGGCCTGCCCCGCTGCCGGGCCGATAGCGAGTCATCTGATGCCACCTCTGATACGGCCTGACGTCATCACCACTCAGTCAGCTGACCACGCCGGTCTCTGGGGTACCTGTCCCCCCCCCCCTCCTTCTCCCCCGTGCCTGCCCGTCTGCCGGTGACCTGACGGCGTACCGGTCCGCCTGCCCGGCTCTGAGGTACCTGTCCTGCACGTGTGACCGTCTGACTGCTCCCCCGGGCCTGCCCGTCTGCCGGTAACCTGACGGCGTGCCGGCCCGCCTGCCCGGCAGCGCTCTGTTACGCCGAGTTCGCGGCACGCGTGCCCAAGGCCGGCTCGGCCTACGTCTACAGCTACGTCTGCGTCGGGGAGCTGGTGGCGTTCGTTATCGGCTGGAACCTCATACTGGAGTACGTCATCGGTGAGTACGGCGGCCGCCGGCCGGGCGGGGGGCGCTGGCCCACGCTGGGAGACCGCGCGCTGGGAGACGTCGCCGCCGGGAGCCGCGTTAGCTGTCGGTGGCGCCCGCCGAGAGCGGCCTGGGAGCCGACCGGGAGATCCTTCCGACCCATGCGCCCGCGCCATCATCCCGGACAGCGCGGGCGTCAGCCACGGGACCCTCACCGCCGAGCGCCGTGTCTGCGGTGATGCTGGGAGGGCCGGCTCGCACCGTTCCTCCCCGGCACACAGCGTCACTAGCAGGGGCGGGACAGCCGGGCTGCCGCGCGCGCTGCCATTGCCCTCGCGACACTGGCCCTCGGCCTGTTTCAGTTATGCAACAGCCTGCGACTGTTGATCGCCTTTGTGCGTAATGCACGGACTGCACTGCGGTATCATTCGTGCGGATAACGGGCCGTCGTACTGGGCGGTACCTTTGCGGTGACGGGCCGTTTAATTGTGCGGTACCTGTGCGGTAACGGGCCGTCGCACTGTGCGGCACGTGTGCGGTAACTGGCCGTCGCACTGTGCGGTACCTGTGCGGTAACGGGCCGTCGTACTATGGCTTTAAGTGGTAGCGTAGACATGACCAGAGGGATGGAAACAATGCTCACAGCTGTGCTGAAAATACCTCGTGACTAGATGGTTGTGTGGTGGTCGTAAGATTCCTGTTCTGCGGTCTTGTTGAGTTGTTTGTGTGAAGGTTCTCGTCACCGTCTTCGCGCTTAACACCCCTTACATGATCGTCAGCCCGCGGAACTTATATAATGTAACAACCAGCTCAGGCCGCTTTTGTGATGGGGAAGTGTGGGAAGCACGGGGCTCTTCCGACATCTGTCGGCTACTAATGGCCGGAGGCCGTGAGGCTTATCCAGGTGTTTGCGTGTGGGAACAAGCCTACTGAACGAGGACGTCAGGCCTGGTGTAGGTGTACTTTCCTACCTAACGTTAGAAAAAATCATTGCACACCATTCGTCGCGTTTAAGGCGGCACATATCGTAAATAATCTCAAAACAGGTAGAATCATGCTCCTACCTTCAAATTTCAATAACTTCGATGGCGGGCTCCCGAGCGCCGCGCGCACCGCACCGCCTGGACTCCCTAGCGCCGTTTCTGCGTTGCCGTTGCGTAAATACAGTATTTCTGCTTACCAAGAACTCTACAAAATGTACGGGACCAAGGTAAACCATTCGTCGTGTTTAAGGCGGAACATATCGTAAATGATTTCAAAACAGATAGAATCATGCTCCTACCCTCGAATTTTAATAAATACGATAGCGAGCTCCCGAGCGCCGCACGCACCGCACCGCACCGCCTCGACTCCCAAGCGCCGTTTCTGCGTTGTTGCGAAAGCACAATATTTCTGCTTATCAATAACCATAAAACATGTGCGGGACCAAGGTAACAATAATAAAGCAACCAAAATCGTTTCTTATCGAGTTTCAGTACATTTATGAAACACACAGGCCAGAATAGTCCAGAACATATCCTAAACTAGCCTAACCTAACCTAACCTAACCTAACCTAACCTAACCTAACCTAACCTAACCTAACCTAACCTGACCTAACTAACCTAACCTAACTAACCTAACCTAACTAACCTAACCTAACCTAACCTAACCTAACCTAACCTAACCTAACCTAACCTAACCTAACCTAACCTAACCTAACCTAACCTAACCTAACCTATCCTCCCCACCCTATATCCCCTTCAACCCAGCATCCCATTGGCGTCCATGTTCCATGCCATATATAGGTGCCATATAGTGAGCTTTTATTTAGCTGCCATGTTCTCATTTTGCTTTACACTCCCCACTCAATCCCCCTGCAACCCATGGTCCCGTTGGCGTCGAGGATCAAATTTCATGGATTCTTGTTACCTTGGCCCGGTACATTTTTATGGTTCTTGATGCTGCTTGATGCGCAGTAATGTTGTGACCCGCGCAGTAATGGCGCCGGTGTCGCGGGTGCTGTATGTGTGCGGCGCTCGGGAGCTCGCCATCGTAATTATAAAAAATTGAAGATAAGATCATGAATCTACCTGTTTTGTGATTATTTACGATATGTCCTGCCTTAAACACGGCGGATGGTTTACCTTGGTCCCGTACATTTTGTAGAGTTCTTGGTAAGCAGAAATATTGTATTTACGCAACGGCAACGCAGAAACGGCGCTGGGGAGTCCAGGCGGTGCGGTGCGCGCGGCGCTCGGGAGCCCGCCATCGAAGTTATTGAAATTCGAAGGTAGGAGCATGATTCTACCTGTTTTGAGATTATTTACGATATGTCCTGCCTTAAGCACGACGAATGGTGTACAATGATTTTTCCTAACGTTAGGTAGGAAAGTACACCCTGACCCGTCAGGCCGATTCAGGTGTCTGCATGTGAAAATAAGCCAGCTGAACAACCAGCAAAGGCTTTCCCGTGCACTTGGAGCCTACGAAGCTGGTCAGCTCATTCCGAATGCTCGGCGTGCCTCGGGTGCTTCTCAGCGGTTGCTAAGCTTACAAAGCAAGAGTGCGTCGTTCGATTCCAGCACAGCAGCGTGCTGTCGCCGTTGATCACAAGTCACCGACAGAGGGCGCGATTTATCGTCTGCTTTTCTCACAAATCAAACACACAGCGGGACTGACACAGGCAATCAACGAGCCGCCACACCCTTAAACACAACAAAAGCGTAACACGGCGACTACCACGCTCCAATAAATAACCTCGGTCATCCCTCGATCGGTGCGGGTGACTACCGCGGTGTCTCCGGCGCCCTCCGCGCTGGGGTAGTGCGGCGCCTAGATAGCTGACCCAGCCCGCTGGCGAGGTCAGAACTGCTCCAGGCACACACGGCTGGCCGCGCTCCGCACGCCGTGGCCAGCGCAGGCTTGCACTGGACGCGGCGGCCTGGTCGGGCGGGCGGCTGTCTTGCAGCGCGGCGTGGACGTGGCCCAGGTGGACTCCGGAAGCCGCGGCTCGGTTCCGAGGCGCCGCCGGCGTCGGACGGCAGGGCGGCACGGCAGCCGCACAGTCCACCTCCTCAGACGCAGGTCGGTGCGCGAGTTTGCCCTGCTCTCTCCAGTCGCGCGCGGGGACAGACGCCGATCGCTGTCGGTCCCGGGACGTGACAACCGTCACAGGACCAGGTCGTCGGTCTCGGGCCGTGACGACCATTACGGACGAAGTCCCGGTGGTCGCGGCCTCGCGCCGCCGACGACTCACTCCTCGGCGAAGGTCCGGTCCGCGCCGGGGAAGAGCCACTCATCGTCGGGGAACGCGTCGGGCGGCGCCACGCAGACGGAGGGCCGCGACTCCTGGCAGTCGGCCGCCAGCCACGTGCCGTCGCCGGAGTCGAGCACGGCGCAGTCGCGCGCCGCCGTGTTGCCGGCCGTCTCCGGCGTGCCCCCGCGCCAGCGCGTGAACAGCAGCGCCGAGCGGTCCGCCCACTCGAAGCGGCCCTCGCGGCGCGCGTCGCGCAGGCCCAGGTAGACGGCGTCGGCGTCCTCGCCGACCAGCTGGGCGCGCGCCAGCAGCCAGCGCAGCGCCTCCTGCTCGGCGGCGCTGTTGATGGAGATGAGGTGGCCGCGGCCGCTGGAGATGGTGCGGCAGCGGCGGCGCGCGGCGCGGTACGAGCCGCCGTCCGCCGCCGTGACGTAGCGGTAGCAGAGGTTGTCCAGCCGCACGGACAGCTGGCCGGGCCGGCAGGCGCGGAACTCACAGGAGCTGGTGCCCGGCTGGCAGAAGTCGGTGGCGCACTGCTCGTCCCGCTCGCAGTCATGGCCGCGCTGGCGCACCGGCATGCAGACGGATGTCTGCCGGAATGTGCGGACACGGTCAGACACAGACGGATGTCTGCCGGGATGTGCGGACTCGGTCAAACGCAGACGGATGTCTGCCGGAATGTGCGGACACAGACACAGACAGATGTCTGCCAGAATGTGCGGACACAGTCAGACACAGACGGACGTCTGCCGGAATGTGCGGACACGGTCAGACACAGATAGACGTCTGCCTGGATGTGCGGACACGGTCAGACACAGACGGATGTCTGCCGGAGTGTGCGGACACGGTCAGACGCAGACGGATGTCTGCCGGAATGTGCGGACACAGTCAGACACAGACGGACGTCTGCCGGAATGTGCGGACACGGTCAGACACAGACGGACGTCTGCCGGAATGTGCGGACACGGTCAGACACAGACGGACGTCTGCCGGGATGTACGGACGCGGTCAGACACAGACGGATGTCTGCCGGAATGTGCGGACACAGACACAGACAGATGTCTGCCAGAATGTGCGGACACAGTCAGACACAGACGGACGTCCTGCCGGGAATGTGCGGACAACGGTCAGACACAGATATACGTCCTCCTGGATGTGCGGACAGGTCAGACACGACGGATGTCTTGCCGGAGTGTGCGGACAACGGTCAGACTCAGACTGATGTCTGCCGTAATGTGGCGGACACAGTCCAGGCACAGACGGACGTCTGCCGGAATGTGCGGACACGGTCAGACACAGACGGACGTCTGCCGGAATGTGCGGACACGGTCAGACACAGACGGATGTCTGCCTGTAGGTGCGGACACGGTCAGACACAGACGGACATCTGCCTGAATGTGCGAACACAGTCAGACACAGACGGACATCTGCCTGATTGAATGTGCGAACACAGTCAGACACGGACGGACATCTGCCTGAATGTGCGGGCACGGTCAGACACAGACGGACGTCTGCGGTACGCTGGCAGACGCGGTCGCACAGACGGACCTCCGCCGTCAGACGCAAACGCGCCGGCATCCGCAGACACGGCCGTACAGACACGTCTTTGGGCGTGCACCGGCACAGGGACGTACACAAGGACGTCTGCCAGCGAACGTGGTCCCGGATAAACGCGGACGTCCGCGTGCACATACCAACGTCTAAAACGGAAGTCTTCCATAGGAATCACTGCCAAAGTTGTTGTGCTGAAAGCAACCAACCTAGAATATACCAGAAAAATGCTGATTTATCGACGATGTCGGGGAATCACTGTGATCTACTTGTATTGTAATACTTGGTGTTCTTGGTAGTGCTCATGGTCAAGAGTGGCACAAGCTGCAACATAACTAGTTGTGAAGATGCACAGATGTTTTCCCATATGTTCTGGGTGGGAGTTAGGTTGAAGTGAATGCCTTTAGACATAGAAAGGTGTGCCATCACATGCTGTTGTGCATACCATTGGTCAAAGCATACGAAAATAAAGACTGTCGGAACAGAGACATGCTGAGATGTTGCATTTAAATTCATCACGTGTTGGAAACGTTGCACGCAAACTACAAAGACCCGTCTCCTATTGCAATGCAGCACGCCGCGAAATGCCCCCATGTCTGAATAGTGACATGCGCACTGACAGGCATCGAGGGCGGCGGTGCCGGCGCGGAGTCATCTACCGGCACTCCCATGCATTGGCAGCAAGTTTACATAACAGCCGGTCTGGCGCACCTACACGCATGGGCTCCGTTCAGAGATAGCGGCCGGCACGTCGGCGCGGGGTCCGCACTTCAGCTACACTCCCAAGTGGACCGTCGCGCACCCGAAGGACCCCCGCCGTGATCGCAGCCTGTCCGAGACGCTAGGCGAATGCGTGAGGGCCTGCTTCTTGTGTGGATTTGGGATGATTTGGCGAAATAGTTCAGTAACATTTTCACGTGTTGGCCGTTTGCGCGTGGTGACACTGGCGTGTGGCTCTGACACCGCGTGCGATGTTCCCCGGAGGAGTTTGGCTGGCATGGACGTACTCTGAGACTTGGGGATGGTTGGGGATGGGGATGGAAGGGGATGCTTTACCCAGACCTGAGCTGGACTTCGCACGGTCAAGTTGATTTCGACTCGCTCGACTCACAGGGCGTGAGGTTCGATTCTGATTCTGGCTGTCAGCCGCATCGCGCAATGCTAAGCGAATTCTTTTTAAGCGAATTCTCCCGAGAGAACGTAGCCAAATTCCAGAATCGATTCCGATGGGTTGGACTCTGTCGAGGACAGTATAGGCTATAACGCGCTATAGGCGCTCAATTTTAAAAGTCTTGATACGACATCTTTCGATAAAAATACAGCGGCACATGCAGTATTCCATACGTTACGCTTATCAGTAGCCAGGCTGAGAGCATCTGCTGTCACCTGAGCTTCTGTTTCAGTCGATCTGATGATGGCTCTAGCCAATATGATGGCCTGCAACGCCGAATGTTCTCAGAAATCGATAACAACAAAAATCGATTCCAACGTGATCCAGTGGAATTCGATTCCAATCTCACCGACATTCAAGCGCAAACCTTGATTCGAACCTCGCGCGGGCGTGATTCAGCCGCGGCCTGCGGACGAGGTGGCCACGGCGCCAGGCGGGCACACGTGCACGGGTCACGTGACGAGCACGGACCCACTTCAGACCGCTCTCCCGGGACGGCGCTCACCAGGCCGGGGTTGTCGGGCTGGTGGCACGTGGTGATGCCGCTGATACAGTCATCACCAGGTGACCGCGGCCTCGTTTGCTTTCTTGTCGGTGACGTTGATCGTGATTTGTGGGTGACGCGTGCTTTCAGTGGGATTGGCTTGGTAATCCATGCAGTGCTTCATTGTTTGAGGGAGCGTCTGCTGTGGTTTTTCCGATGGCCATGTGCATCTTCTGTTGTTTATTTTGTCGTCAGTCGCAGTCCTTAAATCCATAAGTGGAGAATGCCTATTTTTAACGTGATTTCAGGTTATGTTTACGTATCTACCCAAATGACAAAATTGTTACAGGGTTGGATAGGCTACTGGGTTATTGTTACCAAGGTAGTAGATACTGCATAGCGGCAGTTTCTCGTGGGAGGGCAAAATATTTTTTCGTGACATTGCTTCCAAGATTAAGTGTCCATTTCCAGTGGATTAAATTCTGAACAATCATTACCAGTGCGTCAACCAAAATGTCACCATTGACTGAACCATCCAGACATCTTCCTGAAAATGTTTTCGCTGACGTAAAGGACCGTCCAAGTGGGGTCTGTGGCCAGGATGACCTCTTGTTGTACTGTCTGCAGCGCGGCGGCCGGGTCGAAATTTCTGCACTGTTTTACCGGTGACAGACCAAAGTGGGCTGCCCCGCGATCTCTCGGCTCTCATGTTCGCCGATAAGCGTGCTCTATCGACGACGCGCTGAATCAACAGATGCTCCTTATCGTCGAGTGAGAATGGGCCGAAAACCGGCCCGATAACCAGGATTCGGTGTTCAGGCTGGCTGCTTCTAGATTGCGCCGGCACAGCGTCCCTCGCGCACGCGTGCGCACCGGACTGTCAATTTGCGACCGCGTTCGCCGGTTCGGTAACGCGAGACGGCGCGCCGCATCCTCCCGCGGGACACCCGCCTCACCGCCGCCGCCGCCGCCGCCGCCGACGCGTGACCCCACGTGACCCCATTGGGCGGGTCGCACCCGCCGGGACCCGTCGGTAACACGGCACTCGTGAGGCATCCATCCCGGTGGTGATTGGACTGGGGCGGCGCACGCCGAGCCCGCCGACGGGGGAGCGGTCCGGGCCGGGCGTCCAGACGGCCGGCGACCCGAGGGACGGCCGGCGACGCAGCCTGGGACGCGGGGTAAGCCGGAGGGCGCGGCTGCTGACCACGGTGGGGGCGGGCGGCAGGAGGCGGGGCTCACAACGCGCAGAGGTGTCCTGACGGGGGCTCACGACGCGCAGAGGTGGCCTGACGGGGGCTCGCGACGCGCAGAGATGGGCTGCGAGGACAGCCGTTGACCACGGCGGGGCGGGAGGTGGGATTCACAACACGCAGAGGTGGGTAGCAGCTGACCGCGGCGTGGGCGGCAGGGCTCACGGCGTCCGCCCACCACGAGGTGGACGATCGCGCCGCGCGGGACAGGGCGGCTGTCGACGATCATCGGGGCGTTTCAGAGATGTTAGTGTCGGGCCGCGGCGCGAGGGACGCAGGCTCGCTCACGCCCCAAATAAGGGTTTCGCAGGTCGTGGGTGAAGGAATCAGCGTGTTAACATGCCGATGCGGCGCTGACTATAGATCGTCAGTGTGCTGCGCGCAATGATGGGTCGATGTGCTTCTGACCGTGACGTGTCATTGGGCTCTTGACGGTGAGGTAAGTAATGATCTGACCGTGACATCAGTGAGCTACTAATGGTGACGTCACTGCTCAACCGACTGTGACGTCAATAGCCGTGCCACGTGGCTGGTGACGTGACGACATCACACGGACCGTGAGGCGCGCGGCCGCCCTGCTGACCGTGACCTCAGTTAGTCTCTGACCGTGACGTCAATAGCCGTGCCACGTGGCTGGTGACGTGACGACATCACACGGACCGTGAGGCACGCGGCCGCCCTGCTGACCGTGACCTCAGTTAGTCTCTGACCGTGACGTCAATAGCCGTGCCACGTGGCTGGTGACGTGACGACATCACACGGACCTTGAGGTGCGCGGCTTAGTACCGACCGTGACGTTGGTGAGTCACTGACCGTGACGTCAGTGAGCTACTGACCGTGACGTCATTGAGCCACTGACCGTGACGTCATTGAGCTACTAACCGTGACGTCTGTAAGCGTGTTGCGGCAGAGGGCGGTGACTCGCTGGCAGGCCAGGTTGGCCGGGCAGTCGGCCAGGTCGGCGCCGCAGGGTATGAGCGTGGCCAGGTCAATCAGGCCGCCGCCGGCCGGACACAGGCGCTCGCCGCCAATCAGCGATCCCCACAGCTGGTACAGTCGGTTGATGATGCGCGCCAGCAGCGTACGCTGGCCGACGACGGCCGGCGCCGACGCCGCCAGCAGCAGCACCTGCCGCGGAGAGATGGCGCTGTTAGTGAGCGGGCTGGGCAGGCGGTACAGGTGGAATGGAAGATAAGGATGACACATAGGGTCTACTGGGAGGCGGAAAGCGTTTAAGTTGGTTGCAATGCGATTTTGAGGCACTACACTTTGATATTCGTTACACCTCCGAAACGCTCCCGATTATTCGCTTATCGTGGTATCAAAATGCATGTAGAGCTGTGATAAGCACCGCAGCCACAACTGTGGACAATTTTTACGAAAGCATAGAAATGTTCATGCTGTGCTTGTTATTGGGCGTATTTTACTCGGAGGACGGCAACACCAAATAACAAGCACATTGCAATTTATTCTCGCGGGCTTTCTGGCTGTTATTCGTTTTTGGGCCCTTTGATTTCGATTTGTTGTTGATGAGTTAGTTGTGGTTTGTGTGACTTTGTTTGCTGTCATAATGCCAAATTTACCTAAATTTAAAGGAGAACTTTGCTTGAACAGAATTTGTGTCATCAGCTATAGTCATGAAGCAAGTGCCAACAATTTATATTTGCGGATTTATTGGATTGAAAGCTAAACTAGTGCCACTAATGTGAAAAGCATCTGATGAATACCGAGCCATAACTGATAGGCAGGACCGCATGAAATAAACAGCTGTAAATGCCGTGTTTGAACGAATGAAGCCTAGCAATGCCGTAGTCACGGACGTAACCTCTGCCGAGTTGAAGTCCCTGAAGTCGGTTGGTCACGTTCGCCTGGAAGAGCGAGCTATGGCGCCTCGCAGAGTGAATCGCCGCACGGCCGGGAGGAAATTAGAGCGGACTAAACAAACGAACGCACAACCCGAACAGCTTAAACCGGGACATTCCTCCTCTGGACATTCGACGGGACATGCTGTAGATAGGTGCATCTCGCGCGAAAAGGTCGCGGTGTTGTAATCAGTGGTCAGCCAGACTGTGTAGGTTTGACCAGGTTTGCTGTCAGGTCTTTCGGCTCTCGCATACCATTTAAGCTAGGTATGAAATCAAGGATAAAGGCAAGAGGTGGACTGACAGCACGAGCAGCCCGATGACGGGGCTACCCCAACGCACACCACCCGATGCATGGAATCCAGCCGGGGTTTCGCGGGTGCTTGGGACTGGCCGCCAGACAGGGCAGCCGTGCGACTGACACATGGCTGGTGGCCGCCGCGTGCGAGGCGAGCGAGGTGTTGCGAGGAGGCGTGGTGAATCGGTGAATGAAGGCAGGGGTGGGCGGGACAGCGCTGTCCGTAAGCCTTCAGAAATTTGGCTTCTGAGCAATATGGCTGGGAGATCGCAGAGGCAAAAGTAGGCTTGAAACCTTTTGCGGCATACTAATGAAGATAGCATCTGGTGCGTGGCGGTCGGAGAGCATAGGGTGAGACGGGTTGCTTGCGCCCGCCTGCAACGTGTAATTTGAAGGCGCTTGCCGTGACTGAGGTATCGGCACCGTGTCTTCGGGAGTACTATAATGAGTAGAAACTGCGAGCGTGTTTGCCATCTCGTAAGTTGCATGACACGCGCGGTGTCAGTGAATCAGCTTTCGTGGATCACGCGCCAAGAGAAGGAAACGTTCTCTACGAATAGCCGGCCTACACCAGCTATGGTGAAACTACGGCAGCCGCGCCGACACATCAACACGAACAATCCGCGACTTCTGGGGACGAACCGGAAGGCGACCGCTGGACTTCACACATCGCTCGATACGGCCGCCGGTCGCCATGTCCCAGCAGAGCTGGCGTTTGTGCTGTCGGATGCAGGACCGCACCGTGGCTGTCTACCTTCTGGTGAGCGTAAAATGTCTGTATCGTGAAATGTCTGCATATGCGAGTAATATTTAGGTATGGAGTTAGAGAATATGGCTATGAACAGCATGGAGGTGGTCGTGACGGTCAGAAGTTTCGTCCGTTGGCGTGTCCAAGTAAACGTGCTTGGCGTCAGCACCGACTCCGCAAGCATAGCAGATGTCTTGAATGCTTTCCCCGTAGATGTAAGGCGCCTGTGAGACTTCCTGGCGTGTGTCCTACAGACACTTATCGCCATGGCGGATAGTTTACTGTGATTTAAGTCGTCAGAAGTCCGGTTTTACCTGTAAGCAATTATCCAGTTGCGTCGATGACGAGTGGGTACTAGGGGAAGGGGAAACTGGGGCGAGAGGAAGCCTGAGACCCGCCCTACCAGGTCACCCGCTCACTACACCGACCGGCGCCTCGCCCGTCGCGCCGTCCAGTGCACAATCTTTCGCCCTATTCAGTCTTGACCCGTGGACCAGCGGCTGCGCCGGCCGGTGGTGCGCTGGGACCCTTCGGCTGCGAGTCGACCAGCGGCTGCGCCGGCCGGTGGTGCGCTGGGACCCCCCGGCTGTGAGTCGACCACCCGCCGCCCCGGCCGGTGGTGCGCTGGGACCCTTCGGCTGCGAGTCGATCACCCGCCGCCCCGATTGCTCAGCCCGGTGGGGGCGCTCGCGCGTCCACGCCGACAGCGCGGTGCCACTCCACTGCGGGGCAGGGCTCAGAGTGTGGGATGAGCAGGAGGGTTGCAGTGTCTCGCGGTTTGTGGCCTTGCTTTGTTCCGTGGCTGGGAAGGTGGCGTTCCCGCGTGAACAGTTCTAATCCAACCGAGCTCAACACGTATAAGGTGTTGGCTTCTCTTGTCACGGTTATGACGGACCCCAGCTGTGTTTTCGTTGCCGTTGAAAAATAAGATCAGTGTGTTTAATGTACGTTTACCTAG
Source organism: Pollicipes pollicipes (assembly GCF_011947565.3). Taxonomy (NCBI): domain Eukaryota; kingdom Metazoa; phylum Arthropoda; class Thecostraca; order Pollicipedomorpha; family Pollicipedidae; genus Pollicipes; species Pollicipes pollicipes. The sequence goes on along the minus strand of NW_023596545.1, from coordinate 34,071,400 downwards.
ACCCTATCGTCTGCTCGACCTTGACCTCGCCTCAGCGTCAATGTGTCTCGTGAGATGCAGAACTCGCTCCAAGCGTGACCGACCAGACCTCAAACGCCGCAGAGGCACACCGGCGTCCGCGCACATAGGCTCGTATAGATCAGTGCATACAGCGGACACACAGAGCGTAGAACAGTCGGACCGCCCACGGCTGGTGGAAGCAGATGGGCCGTAGAGGCGGCGATGCTTGTTCAGTAATGCCATGCAGATTACTAATGCTGGCGCTGCTCTGAAAGCAACGAGCCAGTTGGAGCTGCTGTTTGGATAGCGCCAGTGATGAGGACGGATTTAAAGCGATTTTATTTGCATTTTGAGATATTCTGGGAATCCCATTTATGTGCCATGTGGCATGGTGAAGCAAAATAGGCATGACCGGCGGCGCTGCGATATGAGACACGTCGGCGACCGCAGCCAGAGCTGGCTACTGCCGTCACCCCGCAGTCTCGGTGACGGCACGCGGCACGTGGGCTGGGCTGGCACAGAAGAAGACGTGCATGTTTCGTATCTCACAGTTCGTCTCTCCATCGGGAAGGCACGAGTTTCGCAGGTAGCACCCTGGCCCCAGCACTACGGTAATCCCGCGTATTATCTAACCCAGCGCTCACTGCCGATACCGTGACGTCAGCGCGCACTGCCGATACCGTGACGTCCCGTGACGGGCCACTCCTCACGTGGACTCTGATCCCAGAGCCGTGCACCTTGCACTGGAGTAGCAAGCGGTGCGGTGAGCAGCGGTGAGCAAGCAGCAGCGGTGAGTAGTCCGGCGAGTGGGGCGCATGAAGGCCAGACCCGGGGCTTCACATTAATGTCGCATAGGGCTCTACGTCAAGGCTGCACACTGAGACTGGACCGGGGTGTTGACACGCGCTCGTCTGGATTATAGCCAGTGACGCAAGAACGGTGTCGTTTTGCTTCCGCGCTCGCATGCGTGGGACGTTCAGTGTTTGCGTAGCGATCGAGCCGGCTTAGGGTGATAAGGCTCCAGTGGCTGGTCTCTCGGATGAAGTATGTTTTGGTGTACGCTCAGCGGCGAAAATTGAAGTTTAGCAGTAATGGACGAGCTCGAGCCGCTCCGCAGCGATAGAAGATAGCCCTTCGCTCAAATTCCCTTGTTTGCTCAGTGTCTCATGCGAAACGAGAGGAGGAGGCAAAGCAAGATGGTGCCGTGTATGACGAAGACCGCCCGGATTTGCGTGGGCAACAACGGCAACGCTCTTTAGATGCTCTGGTGTTGTGACGTGTTCTCTCGGTTGTGTTTAACACACTCGTACGGGGGGACGGTCTACCAGGAACAGTGGCCACAAACGCTGCTTTTTGTGGGCACTGCTGAGATGAACGAAGCCTCACGTTCTGCTGCGCGTGACCGTTTTACTCGGCGGCTGCTGGACTCACCAGGGCGAGGTGTTTCACGAGGCGCGGGTCCATCTGTGTTGACGCTACCTGCCGGGACAATCTGGAGAGGCCGCGGCCGGCGGAGGTCTCTGAGCCGACGGCGCGGCGTCGGCGGCCCGGTTCCAGGGGGCGCGGCCCGGCTCTGCACCCGTGGCCGGGGACGGTCACCGCCTCAGCGGCTGGCGGCCGGCGTCCCGGGGTTCCTGCGTGCCTCCACTGGCGGTCCTCAGCGGGCTCGGTCGCTCGGTCCGGGCGGGCAGCCGACCGTCGCGTGACCTCGCGGGCTCGCGGTCGCGGCGCACCTGACCGACACACCCGCTCGTCCGACACGTAGCCGGCCGTCAGGGGCCGACTCACGGGCTGCCGTATGGTCGCCGGTGGCACCGCCACAACCAGTCGCGCGCGGTTTCGCTCGTGAGATGAGCCAGACAGGACGGAGCGACGTCGGACGAGCGGCTTGACTGCACAGCCGGGCCGGACCGACCTGTTCCCCAGCCCGCCGCGATGTTCCATTTATTTTACGCCCGGATCCGGGACGGTACCCGGCGATACCGGCTCGAAGGCTGGGTAATTTGCCGCTTTTAACGCGCGGGTCGCGGCGGTGCAGCATTGGCCGTGCCGCCGACTTTCTGGCGCGGGCGAAAGTGGCGCGGGTATGCGTGTGGCTTTGGTGGTGGATTGTGTGGATTGCAATAGTTAGCATAACTGGTGCGTTCAGGTTACACAGGAGCCGGTTTGCAGGTACAGATCCGTCTGATCTGGCGTGACCGCGTGCAGATGCACTGGATGGTTACGCCGATCACGCTGGGTGTGCGTCGATTATCGAGTGATATATCAGCGATTGGAGTGTGTCGTGACGTGTATCTGAGCCTAAACCAGTCCGCGTTTGACGCAAAGCGCACGGTCTAGTGTGTTCTGCTTGAGCGGAGCGTTAAGCACCAGATTACTGATCGGTAGCTCGGGCAGTGGATCTTTTTTCGGTCGCAGCTCGGCTGGCCTTGACGGCTGTCGCGCCTCTCAGCCTTGAGCATGACCGTACATTCAAGCACTGCGCGTCTCTCCAGACGCGACCGCTGAGATTCTTCGGCGCCATTTCCGTTTTGGGTCTGGTTATCATGCGCAGCTGCGCGGCTGTTGGGTATCTCCGTGGTTGTCTCCAGCCACTATCAGGCACGTCCACCGAACTGCCGTCCAACGCCACGTCTCTGCTTCAGGAACTGCCAGCGTGGCGAGAGGATACAGTACATACGTCGACTCGATATTCGACAAGAAGATGCAGGGCGCCTTCAGAGACTGCTGCGCCATCAACGTTGACTTCCTTTCCGGCTACCCGGACTTCTTCGCCTTCTCGCTGGTCTTCGTGCTCTCCGGTGAGTACCAATTTCGTTTTGTACGGGGGGGGGGGGGGGGCAGGGGGATGACTGCAGAGTACAGCGCTCAGTCTAAATGTGCTCCTGCGAAGGTTTGGGCTTACTGAACCAGGTTCCAACGTTGTTCCCTGTAGGAAGAGGAAAAATTGTAATTCTGAAATCTTGCCTCCCCTCCGAAAAACCTACGCAAAGCAGTGAAGACGTTGGCGCTTTTGCTGTATTGTGTTGGCCCACAACGCCGCAACACTGTCTAAAGCACCGCTGGAATCATGGCCGTAGTCAACGCTCTGCAGAACTATTGCAGCGTAAAGAACGGACGTGCGGCAACAAAGAAAGATGACATATGCATCAGGTGGAGATGTCGCGACTTCTGCATGGATCTCAAAAGTAATTTATCTGGCTGCCCAATGCCATCCAGCTGCTCATCGCTGGCACATGCATCGTTCGCAATGGCGTGCGCATGGTACACGTTCGGAGCGTCACCATTCCGCTGCCGGCTTCAGATAGTGCCTCTCGGTGGGAGGGTTACAAAGGAGCAGGTGGAGTGGACCTGTGCGAAGTCTCCCCACCCTCTGGCTGAGTGGATGGAATATACTCGTGTCAAGATATAGCCAACTCCTTCTGTCTGTGTTCCATTCCATCTTAGAGCCCTATGGTTGGCTGCAAGACGCATGCGGTCATGTAGTTTGCCGACGTGCCGGATGAGAAGCTAGTGCTGCAGCACAACCGGCCAACGCCGTCGTCGCCAGCGGGGTCTGAACCAGACCATTGCAGACGTCCGTCCGTCGGCGTCAGGGAGCGGCCGAGGCGACGGCCCCAGCCTATCGGTGGCCCGCAGGCCGCCCGGCGCGGCCGGTGGCGCCCGATAGCGCGCCCCACGGGTCATCGGCGGCCCCCTGACGTCAGCGGCCCCCTGCCAGCGGCCCCGTCGCTGTCGTGGGATGAACAGCGGCACACCGACACTGAGCCGAGGACGACGCTCGTACTGATGACGTCCCGCCGACGACACTGTCGATACTGTCCCGGCAGCGAGCGCACAGAGTCGCCAGCGCTCAGTACTCACGGGAAGAGCAGAGCAGTCGCCGTGCTCACGGGAAGAGCAGAGCAGTGGCCGTGGTCACGGGAAGAGCAGAGCAGTCACCGTGGTCACGGGAAGAGCAGAGCAGTGGTCGTGGTCACGGGAAGAGCAGAGCAGTCGCCGTGCTCACGGGAGGGGCAGAGCAGCCTGAGCAGCCTGCCGTGGCCGTGCGCCGGGTGCCGCTCGCGCGCGGCCATAGTGGCGATGTGCGTATTACGGCGCCAGACGCGTGTCAACATCACATCGAACGTGTGATTGTTGTCAGCATCACATCGAACGTGAGGGTGACGTCAGCATCACATCGAACTTAAGGCGTGACGGCGTGCGCCAGTCGCGGTTTTAGTACAGGTGGTTTCGCTATTCGGACTGTTGTCCTTGTCACTGGCGCTATCTTGCGCTCAATGTGTGGGGCGTCACCGACTGGTAGGTGGTGCTGAGAAACCAGTTCAGAACTAATGACGAAGATAATAACGGTAGTCCTCACGGAAGATCCGGAAGTGCGTTTACGCTGAGAACATGGTTAAGTTAGTTTAAAGAAGCTGTGTTGTCAATATTTGATATGTAGTTGCGAAGTTTTAGAGAAGACTATATTTTTGTTCTCCATTTGTTTGTTAGACACAACGAGATGCAGTTGGGATCCAGATAGAAGATTGCAGTTGGACGTTCAAGTTTTGTGACCGTTGTTGTCTAAATCAATTTGGTAAACAGTGTATCATAGTGCTTTAGGTACGGGGTAATGGCATGTAATAGCAACACATTCCAGTTCAGGCAGATCGCGAGGAGCGATTTTTCAATCATATGGCATGTCAAGTGAAATTATCATATTCCGATATCTACACGGGTTAATCCTAAGCAGCATCACACGCTATTTGTTTATGTCTTTGAACTTTTGTCACAAGAATACCAGCCAGACTGGGCCGAACTTTCCTCCATATCAACTGGCTGGGGCTGAGCTTCCCTCCATATCAGCTGACTGGGGCCGAGCTTCCCTCCATATCAACCGACTGGGGCCGAGCTTCCCTCCATATCAAATGGCTGGGGCCGAGCTTCCCTCCATATCAACTGCCTGAAATTTTGTTGCCTTCATTCAGACTTTTGAAACCCAGATCGGACCGACCAGCCCGCACTTTTGGCAAACTTGTGCCTCTGCAACCGGTTGCATGCAATGTTTTTGATCAGGAGCGCCTTCCTGCTCACCACCTTGTAGTATCACCAAGTTGTAACCTGCACCATTCGATCAACGCGGAGATGTGGCATTCTTGAAAGGGAAAAAGTTGCAGCGCACGAGTAAAGACCGGGCCCCGGCCGCGGCTGCCAGGTGTGGCAGCGATGCGGAGTACTGCCGGCCGACGGAGACGGGGGATTGGCATGAGACTGACGTCGTGGAGATGAAAAGCCCCAGTCACGGGGACCGGTGCCCTTGGTGTGAGTGGGAAAGGCGTTTGGCTCGTTTTTTGTTTTGCGTTGTGAGTTGCGAGGTCTTACTGTGACAATAACTGACTTTTGACATCCAGAAGATGCTGGTGAAACAGCGTTATCAAGCAAGCATTGGCTATCTTGACAAAACGAGGCGCATCACTCGTCACACGCGTGATGATGGGCACAGCCTGAGCAAGTTGTCGAACTTTGCCAATATTGCCAAGCTTCCTTGATAGCCTCGTTTAACCAGTGCGTCCTGACATATTAGGGGTTGATGTCATTGAATTAAGAACTCATTGTGACCAGTATCTTCCCAAAATACTTGCGCTTTGAAAGACACTTTTGTAGGCCTCCACTTCGATCTGCTTCTGCTCCTGCTTTGATAGGCCTGTGGCGACTAGAAAATGTGGAGATCGCACGATGCGGTACATAAACAAGACGCATTTGTATGGGTCCTTAAAGGCGTATGCTTGTATTCCGCACGGCTTTGGCATCACGTGGCCGATTGCTTTCTGCACGCACGTTGCCGTTGCTTGTCCCATGCCGGTCCACGAAACGCTGGACTGACTTAACGTTGTGCGGACAAACGGCGCCGTAAAATGTCCCAAGCCCAGGTTGGAAGCATTTTGACAAACCTCGAGCCGTCAACTCTCACCTCGCAGTTATCCCCAAGTCGGGGTAAGCCGTTCCGACAGGCCCGACCGTCGCGTTAACCACCAACTCGTCTTCACTGAAACCGATCATCCGCCGCCGGTTCTGCTGGCATGACGTTGAGCCTCACGGGTGCTGACAAGGCGAAACCTGTTTGTGTCCTTACCGACCGCTACAAACCAATGGTACGCGTGGCCGGCGACCAGACGGCGTTACGGCGAAACGGAAAACAACGCCTTGGTGTCGTTGACGGGATCGTGGTTGCCGTGTTTGCTATTGGTACTATGTAAGCTTCACAAACCGGCAACATTGTCATCCCAGCTCGACAAGGTCATCCCGAACACGGGTCACCCTGAACGCTAGGTCACCTTAGTGTGACAGGGTCACACTGAACAGTGCTGAGCTTGCCGCGGATCACAGACCGGTGACGTCACCGGCCGGCTGTCTGTTGCGCGCCGCTGAGGGCCGCGGCTAAGCGCTGCGGGTCGGGTCGGACAATGGACGGGCCGCGCGGATGGTCACGTGTGGTGTTCAAGGGGCGAGCGCCGACCGGACGTGGCGTACAGCTCCGACATTTTTTATGGAAGATTGTGTTCTCAGTCTGCAACCTCCCGCATATTTCACAGCTCAGCACTTTGCTTGCAGTAGGGTGCTTCGTGACGTTTTACTGCCCACGTGCCCTGCTCTGTGTGCCTATGGTTGGGGCCAATGCAACCGCCACCAGATCTCGTCCAGTGCACCTCGCCCATGGACGTTATGGAGGGCACCAGTATGCGCACGTGCTTTTTACTATGTTACGGAATAGTTACGAAGGGTGGTGCAAAACCTACATCGTTTTGTGGTTTTGCTTTCTTTTATAAATAATTTTTAACCCCATGATATTGGTGTTGATTACACTGCGGATGCCATTGAAGTACAGATCCGGTGATATTCCTGTCATTTAGCAAGACTTGACCTCGTCTGCTGTGTCAAGGGTGCTTGGATGCCACTTATATTTGGGAGTCACACCTGGGCATCGCGCATTCTAGATGCCATAGCTGGGAGTGCGTGAGTGTTCCGGTACCTTTAAGTCGTAACCCTGAACTTGGGCCACTGTGATCGCCAATACCGGTAAGTACGTCATTTTTCCCGATAGGCAACTGATAGGGCGACCCGTCCACGATTTGCAAGTGGTTTTCACGGATATCACGAATTTCGAATTTTGAAATCGCCGTTAGCGCGATCAGGAGCATGCTCGTCGTTTTTTGTCGAGGTTCGCGGAGTCCTGCACCGCGAATTCGTCCCTAGGCTCAGACTGCCAATGCCGAGTCCCACAGCACTGTTCTGGGGCGTCTTCAGGAGGATATTCGGCACAAAGGACTTGGAATGCGGCGCAACGGCAACTATCGGTTGCTCCAACATGGTGACGCGCCCACTCAAAGTGGGTGGAAAACGTGTGAGTGTTTAGGCCGTCCGCCATCGTCGCTTCTCACCAGCGTTAGTCTCACCAGCTCACCAGCTCACCAGCGTTAGTCTCCGGATCGGCTCGTCGTGACCATTACGTCTCTCCCAAGGCCAGGTGCCAGCCGGAGGGCGTCTGCTTTAACGCCGCGGCAGGAATCCAGCATTAGTAGCAGGTGACGCTTGCCATGCTGGAGGATTGGAGACTTTCAGGGATCGTCTGGAAGTGGCGTAGCGTGGTGCAGCGCGACTGCTCTGGACGAATGTTGGCTATATTAAAGCCCGGTGCGCCTTGCGCTTGTTCTAGCCGAAGTCTCGGAACCCTTCGCCTTCTTCGCCTCGTAGAAGGCTGAAGGGTTCGCCTTCTACGAGGCGCCTCGTACGCCTTCCGCGAACGGGACTTCCGAGAGACATTTTTCTCCATCGTGGCCCATTCGTAAAGCCTAGTCAACACAAACGTTGGAGTTCTTATCGTAAGATATCTCTGCGATACGTGGCTGCGTGTCGCCGACTCGTGACTGCAAGCTTTCTCGATACTGGCTTTTTCAGTTGTATTTATTACTCGCTCCAGGCGTTGAGTGGCTGCGGACAAGGCGCCGTGGCTTTCGCCCGCGTGGCCGCCCATTTGACATCAGGTGGCTATCCCTGGCAGCAATTAACCAGACGTCGCAAACCGGACCCAGAGCGTATAATCGCTTCGGAACACAGCACTTTCGTCACTGAAGAGTGAATTGAGCTCTCGCTAAAATAACCGGTATCGCGGTGAAAATCTCCGTGCGGCGTGTCAACCACGTGCACCAAGCCGCAACCAAAAGCATACAAATGCGAGTCGCCTGGTGTAAAAGGCTTGTGTTCGGTGTTTCGGTGTTGCGCTGGTCACGATATTTTGAGCCGGGAGATCTTGCTCTGGCAGAAGTCGGCCTTTGTACCAGGAGATACTGGTTAAACGACGTTATCAAGGACACAGTGGCTGTATTGATAGGGCTCGACGTTTCAAGCTGTGTTCATGGCCACGACTTATGGACTCGAAGCCTGGTGCACCTGTATGCTCAGGCATTGCACGCTCGCGCCAGCCTGGCCGTCACGTGCTGTAGAAGATGGTTTGTTTACGGCCAGTGATCACAGCTGCGTGCAGTTTGTAGGAAATCGAAACGCGGTTCCTTGAACGCTGCCCCGTGTGAATGCCAGGCGTTTGCAGACAAGCTTTACGATCAGGTGCGTTTTTGCGACATCGCAATGTGAGCGAACTCAGGTCTCCCGTTCTGATCAGCACAGGAGGCGAAACACACGCCAAATATGCAAAATATAGTACAACGCTTGTGGAGGCCAGGCTCGGATGGCGGTAGCGGATCCTGGCAGCGACATGCCACCAGCACTGCGTAACACAGGAGACAACGGTCGATGTATTGGCAGAAGTGTGTGTCGATGTGTATTTGATCGCGCACACCCGAGCGCGTGATCACCCTAGAGCCTACCACTCTAGGTGTGTTCATTAAGGATTGATATCAGGTCTTAAATCTGTTGAGTATTCGCTCTAATACTGCTCCGCCACGTTTCTTATCACCGTGCTACGTATAGGGACATACCGGCACGCGTATTTTGTCTGTCAGGCGCTCATGTATAATGCTATGTCCGTCTGTTCATCTGCAGCAGGCACAGCTGCTTCTATTCAGCATAGATACCTGTCGCACTTATTTATCGCTCTGTAAACGCCAAACGGACATTAGCTGTTGGCCGTATGGCGGACATCTGACCAGTCTGCAGTCCCTGTGGAAAACATCTGACAAATCTGTGTGCCCCGCGATAGATATCTGACTGGGCCTTGTGGTGGACGCTGGGCACCGCTGTCGGTCCTGCGGCAGGTGGTGGTCGCACCTGTCGATCCTACAGTGGGCAGTGCGCGCAGTTGTCGGCACGTGTCGAACGCTGGGTTCGGCCGTCGTGTCGAACGCTGGGTTCGGCTGTCGTGTCGAACGGTGGGTTCGGCCGTCGTGTCGAACGGTGGGTTCGGCTGTCGTGTCGAACGGTGGGTTCGGCTGTCGTGTCGGACGGTGGGTTCGGCTGTCGTGTCGGACGGTGGGTTCGGCTGTCGTGTCGGACGGTGGGTTCGGCTGTCGTGTCGGACGGTGGGTTCGGCTGTCGGCCGGCCGCTGGTGGCCGTGACCTCGGCCTGCCGCAGACGTGATAAGACGCCCTGTTGAAAGGGTGTTGAGAGCGGACTGTTATCGCCGCTCCCGCAGCTGTTCTCCCCCCCCCCCCCCCACCCATCCCTCCCACCCTTCGTCTCCACTCAGGGATCGGCTTACAGGGCGGGGTCGTGATGTATCTGTGCAATCTTGCGATGTGAGGCGCTGTGTACGAGCCCGATGTACCCCAGAGTCTCAGCACACCGTGCTGCGGTACGCCGCAGCTCTCTGGTCTGCTCCCTTCACGGAGTACGACACCGGAGAAGCCTCCAAGCTGAGGGGGCCGTGCTCTTGGCCACTCGTGCCTGGGGATGGGGGGGGGGGATATGGGGAGGGTCCTGGGGGACAGCGCGCGGAGTCTAGTGGCGCCGCGGTGAACCGGCCGGCTCACAGCGTCGGTGGTGCGGCACGGTGTCGCCTTGACGGGGCTGCCGGCCGGTCAGCAACTCAGCAAAGAGCCCCCCCCCCCCCCCCCCCCACCTGACCCCGACTTCCGGCTGGAGCCGCAGCTACGTGCGGTACGGCTCCGTCCCGACCGCAGATTGGCATAAGCACTCATCGGCACCATTGTCCCGGCGTCGCCCTCCGCCAGCGGCATTCTCTCGACATATCGCAAATAACTGCACTGACAGGCACGTCGTGTTCCTCATCCTGCGGTTGTCCGTGCGCGGCTTAACGAGGAAGACCGGCATGGGTTGGGCGACGGGCAGCCAATGTGTTCACCGCATACTACGGCCTTTCACTTCTGCGTACTTGACGCCCCCTCCCCCCCGTGACCTGAAACACGGTGAGCCGGCGGCGCCGCCTGCGAAAGTGGACTGCGCCGGCCGGCCGGCTGTCCTGACCTGGCCTGGCCTGGCCTGTCCTGGCCGCCCCAGGCTGGCGCTGACTTGTTCTCGGACGGCTGCTCGACCGGCACCAGGCCGCGCCGACGCTTGGCAGGGGCCATGGCTTTATGAGGATTAAGTTACAGTTCCACAGGTCTTGTCGGCCGGTTGGGATTGGTTAGGATTGAAGGACGGAGGTAGTGAGGGAATGAGTCGCGTCGATCAAGTTCTAAATTAAGTTCAGGCGGAACTCGGAGTCCTTTTCTGACCTTAATGAGGCTCAGTGGGGTCAGTCGCCAAGACTGTCCGTGAAATACTGGAGAAACAAATGTGAAGGATATGTGAGTTAGGGGCCACATCGGTGACGACTGTGTGCAGGGTGGTGAGACTCGGTTGGATCATGTTACTGCCGTAGCAATGCTCAAAATGGGTGCAAGTATTTGAGGAGCGCTCTGTGTCGCTTTCAGCTAAAGGGACTGTTCCACATTTAAGTGGGACTTTGAACTGAAATAGCCATTTTGAAAATCACTCAGTGCAGTTCTCAGCCCTGCCTTTCGTAAGACCCCAAACCCTCAAGTTTCTGAGCTACACGCCCGCAAAGATGCGCAGACTATTTCGTGCAGACTATTTCAAGGTCATTCAGATCTGTACGACGTCATTGCAACGCCATTCAAATCCTGTCACCCAGTTGGCCATGCGGCGTTCAATATCAAGAATAATACTGTTCTCGAGTCGTTCTAATCTGGCGTCCGTGAGCACGATTTCCGAATATAGCGGACCTCAGTCGGCTCTAAGTGAACATTGAGGGAGCTGTGCCGGTCCCAATCCCAAATGACGTTTTTACTTAATTTAAGAAGTTCAACATTTTTTAAAATTGTTACGAAAATAAGACTCGTAATCAAACAACTTATGAACGGCACCATAATTGAATATATGAGCACAAGTGAACATCTTAAACTCCCGGATTAATATGCAACAGCACTTCGAAGAGGGCCAAAACACGGGCACATCACGATATTTGGCTCAGCGAACTTTTCCACCATCAACATTGCCATTTCGTGGCGAGTTATGGGCTACAAGTGAGTACTATGGTGGCAGTTTGGCACGACCAGTTTGGTAACTTCTCGGCGTCATGCAGGCGTTCCATGATGCAGTCAAACAATGATATATTGAGGAGCAATTTTCTCAATAGAAACTTTTGTTTTCTACAGTAGTCTTGTCCACCTAAAGTGTACCAACAGTTAGAAGCGCGATTGTTTCATCAAGTCTGATTTCCTTCCACCCTTCAACTCTGATTCCCCCATTCCCTTTAACGTAATGTCAAGAGCAGGACATCACGGGAGCATCTCCGTCAAGCCGGGGCTGTGACCATTTCATTATAATCCGATTACGTGCCATTTGGTGAGAGTGATTCCCAAGTAGTGCTGAACATGTAAAGAAGAAAGTGCTGTGGCTCATGTAGATAACTAAAACGGACGAGAGGTGCGTCGTGTACCCTGTCATGAATCGAATGGGTATTATATTTATGGGGCTTACTTTCAACGGATTAGCCGCATGAGATCGCACGTGTGCTGATGTATGTCCAATTCAGCCCAACGGCGGTATTCATATTTTGCTGTAACGGATAGACAAGTTTACACTTCCCAGCTGGAGAAGTCTGCTGGCGAACAGCGAAGAATCACAGAGGTGAACAGCTCAGGAACGGGAGTAGCAGTTAAAAAAGAGAGAACCACAGTCATTAAAACTTTTGGAAGCTCATTAGTCCTAACACACGTTGTGGCAGTGAACATGGAGAGAACCGTTCGTTAACAACTTCGCACACATCGCTGGTGAATTGGAGCGTCCTGCTGATCACAATTTTGGCTCGCGTCCAAATGTGCGTGTGCGTGTGACGTCTGTACGTGTGTCAAACCAGTCTATGCTACCGGCACATTGGCACAGCCAGCGATATGTGTTACCGGCACAGTGTTACCGCCGGCACGCGTTTGTTGTCGGCACTGTTTTACCACCGGCACGTGTGTGTTACCGGCACAGTGCTACCGCCGGCACGCGTGCGTTATCGGCACTGTTGCCGCCGGAACGCGTGTGTTACCGGCGCTGTTTTACCGCCGGCACGTGTGTGTTACCGGCACAGTGCTACCGCCAGCACGCGTGTGTTACCGGCGCTGTGTTACCGCCGACACGCGTGTGTTACCGGCGCTGTTTTACCACCGGCACGTGTGTGTTACCGGCGCTGTTTTACCACCGGCACGTGTGTGTTACCGGCGCAGTGCTACCGCCGGCACGCGTGTGTTACCGGCGCTGTGTTACCGCCGGCACGCGTGTGTTACCGGCGCTGTTTACCACCGGCACGTGTGTGTTACCGGCGCTGTTTTACCACCGGCACGTGTGTGTTACCGGCGCAGTGCTACCGCCGGCACGCGTGTGTTACCGGCGCTGTTTTACCACCGGCACGTGTGTGTTACCGGCGCAGTGCTACCGCTGGCACGCGTGTGTTATCGGCACTGTGTTACCGCCGGCACGCGTGTGTCACCGGCGCTGTTTTACCGCCGGCACGTGTGTTCACCGGCACAGGGTTACCGCCGGCACGCACACATCACCCGCCCGCCAGGAGACTAGTGGGGCCCCTGTGGGCGGCGAGAGGCCCCTCCTCGACGCGCTGGTCCTAACCACATGACCACAGCACGCGGAGCCGCTCGCCGTCCCGGCTCTCAAGGGCCGCAGAGGAGGCCAGCGGTCTCGCGGAAGAAAGGCATTGCAGTGGTGCGTGCTGTTTTCTTGTAATCTTGCGTCCCCGCGACGCCGCCAGATTTTTCACGTTGACATCTAACATCGGTTTTTGCGTAAATTAAAAACCAGCGTGAAAGTGGTTTTCGACCTCAAGAGAAACTGCTGAGACTTGGCGACGTCGGTAAAGCGGTGATGTGCAATGACGTAGAGAGGAACTGGTTCTTGCGGTGCGACGACAAGCGCTGGGCATGCGAGAAACCTCAGTGCATGACTGCGCGAACATGAGTGAAGAGTCGTGTTAGTAGGACAAATCTCAGCGCGATCCTTTAATCCTTTCCTTTTCCTTTAATCCTCATGGGTTTCCTAGGTTTTCTTTAGTCCTCATGTTTCCTTTTTTGTGAACTGATCAGGTTATGATGCAAATGACAAAAATGGTGATCATGTGACGCAGGATTTCAAAAGACAAATTCAAAATTTGGGTGTAAACTTTGTTTTTATTTCGTAAATTTACACACATTGGCCACAGAACCACACACTGTTTTACTCTTTTAAGACTAGTTTTGAGTCGTTAGGCCCACAGCGATGATGAGACAAGCCATTTTCTCTGCAGTCGTGTTGATTCATGATGAAACTAGCGCACTTACATCGCCTTTTGTTGCCTGGATGGGCCGCTATCACCTGAATATGATTTACATATTCCCCAAAGCATTTCGTGAATGCGTGCTTGAAGCGAATTAAGTTTTTGCCTTGAGTTATGCAGTTTGTTTCACATTAACTGCCACCCAGAAAAATATCGATCATTTTTTACCAGCTTCATGAACCCTCAACGAAGCAGTCATTAAATACTTGGCGTCCGAAATGTGTAATCAGAAATAAATGAAATTAATCCAATTGTTTAAAAGCCACAGTCGGGAACACCGGGATGGCTCCTGGAGCTTTGACGCAGGATGAGCCGTCGGGCATTGAAGGCATCGGCTACAAGCTGTCAGGCATCGTGACAACGCGGCCGTGCGACTTAGCCCCACTCGGGTGGCACAACCGAGGGACACACCCCATTGTCGTGCCTCGAGAATTAGGCCTGAGCCCTCTGGCAGTGTGACACAGAAGGACACTAACCTCAATGCCCTTCCTCAACAGTACTGCTCGCTATCGGTGTTAAGGAGTCTACTCGTTTCAACAACGTCTTCACCGTCTGCAATCTGGTCGTCGTGGTGTACGTCATCATATGTGGCATCTTCAAAAGTGAGTTTTCGCCTCGGGTCATGTCCTTACCCAAGGATGGGATGTTGTGGCTGCAGTGGCGTTCAAGTCGTTGTTTGCCACATGTTCGCCTCTGTTTTGGAGTGTGTGACAGTCTTTGAGCGTACATGTCAGAACAGCAAGAAACATACATGTACTTATAGCGCGTTAATGCTGTAACCTTCCTTTTGCAACTGCGTTGCCCGTTTAGAGCCCGGCAGTATACCTGTGAAGATCCGTGCTGTTCACTCGGCATTATGAGTTGAAGATTCTTACGTTGAGCCAACGACGTTCAATATGCCAGAGTTAAATGACGTAACGCTAGACAACGATTATCTTTTCGGTAATCAATATGATCGTCATTTAGCATTACAACGTCTTTAACAAGTGCCCCTAGTCTATTGAACGTCGTGAACTCAACGTAAGGTCTTTTGGCTCACAATGCCGAAAAACCAGGAGCTGAGGACCTCTCTGTCTTATATCATTTTCCTCTCCTCCCCTTTCTGGAGCAACTCGCTGTTATTCAGACTGTCTGGTTCCATTCAGTGCATGGCTGGAGGGCATTCTTAAACGTTGCCCAACCAGCGTTGTTTCACCCGCCGAAGCGGTCAAAAGCCACAGTGAAAACGGCATTTAAAAGCCCTCGTCAGACAGTGTTAGAAAGACATGACTGAACAATGGTGAATGTAGCATTTCACTTGTATAATTACGTTGTAAGGATGAAGCTAGCACTTCGTACACCCCATCTGCTATCTCATGACTTACGTGCTATAACATTGCGGAAATTGGAGCTGAGTAGCTGTTAGAAGACTATCAGAGGATTTCTGGTGGCCGTCGACAGGTATGGCCTGTGATATGTCATGTCAGGTCAGAGGGATGAGGCTTGTAGCATTGACCCGTCCGGCTATATACAAAATGAAACAAGCCGCCTCAATTTGGAGAACGGCGTAAGAAAGGTCTTCGAAAACTGTGGGGCGTGTGCCATTAGTGTCAAAATAAAATGAACCTCAAAAGGTCAAATGTGGTCACTAAGGATAAGGTGTGACGAAGCTTGGCCTTGCGTGACCTGACATTGCAAAGCGGCCAGAACGGTTGTAATGCGCTGTAGTCATAAAGTTACAAAATATAACGAGAAAACAACGTTAAAGCTCGCTCCGTGGGAGAAATAAGCGCTGTTGGTAACTTGATGAAATGTCACCGACATGACCGCGAGAAAGAGGTCATAGATCACAAACTGTCATGGTAGAAATAATTAAAATCCATTTTGCCAAACTTTCCACCAGTTCCCAACACCGTTTAAAGCTATGTTCTTCGGAAGTCTTAAAGCGGGTCCCGGAAGCACCCCCGACGGGCAAGGGTTGATACATCATTCGCGTGCAGCACGCTCCGTTGGCTTGATGACATCTTGTCAGAACCAATTAATCCAGGCGATTTGTCTCAGCCTGATAGTAAGATGGAGTTTCCAGTTTATCCTGGTAGCCAGCTGCTCCTAGGATCCACAATAAGTTTCCCAGACGTGATTTTGAACCATTTTACGATGCATTGACAGTTACGGTCATTTGTACCTCCAACCTGTCACACTGCTTTCTTGGAAGTGGCTCGAACCAATCATCGAGGCGTCATCATCCCCGGAAACAATCCTTCATCGGGCGGTGGTGCCTGAGTACAGCTCAGCATACGCATTACATATCTGTCCGTATGCGTAATACCTGCGAAATGACGCGTTCCGCTTTGGGTGATTTGAGCTAATACTTATGCATGTAGGACGGCATTTGTTTTTGTTTCTCATGCATGCGTGCGTCAGCGGATTCGTTCTGCCACCATGTTAGAGTGGCTGAACTGCTAATTGTGCGTGCTCTTCCACGAGGCTTTTAGCCCACCTTTTGGGACATGGCAAGACGTCTTCTTCTTCATGTGTTCCGATTTCTTATCCTTGTCAGTTGTCGACCTTCACGATGCCAGGAGTTACTGGTCAACACTAGCACCTCCCAGTTGACCAGTACCTCCTGCTGTACTGATGGTCAATATCTCTCAGCATACAAACTCGGGCCTTATCGCCCCCCCCCCCCCCCCAAGAAAAAAACAGGAGCTCAAGGCCTTTCTTATTTATGTCGTCGTC
Organism: Pollicipes pollicipes; assembly: GCF_011947565.3. NCBI lineage: Eukaryota > Metazoa > Arthropoda > Thecostraca > Pollicipedomorpha > Pollicipedidae > Pollicipes > Pollicipes pollicipes. The sequence continues at coordinate 34,054,910 of NW_023596545.1, read as the reverse complement.
TGCTTTTGTCGAGCAACCGCTGACAAGGGACATCAAGTCCACTGAGATCGCCGCCGTCCGCGGCTGGCCTGACGCCGTCGTCAGTTGGCTGAGGACGCCGTCGTCAGTTGGCTGAGGATGCCGCTGTCCGCGGCTGGCCTGACGCCGTCGTCAGTTGGTTGGGGACACCGCCGTCCGCGGCTGGCCTGACGCCGTCGTCAGTTGGCTGAGGACGCCGTCGCCAGGACGCCGCTGTCCGCGGCTGGCCTGACGCCATCGTCAGTTGGTTGGGGACACCGCCGTCCGCGGCCGGCCTGACGCCATTGTCAGTTGGTTGGGGACACCGCCGTCCGCGGCTGGCCTGACGCCGTCGTCAGTTGGTTGGGGACACCGCCGTCCGCGGCTGGCCTGACGCCATCGTCAGTTGGTTGGGGACACCGCCGTCCGCGGCTGGCCTGACGCCGTCGTCAGTTGGTTGGGGACACCGCCGTCCGCGGCTGGCCTGACGCCATCTTCAGTTGCAGGAGCGATCGGGACGTCCCTTCAGACCGGGCTCAGCCGCCTCTCACCGACCCCCTTCCCCTCCCCCGCCACCAGGTGACGTGGACAACTGGAAGATCGACCCGAGCACCGTGCCCAACCCAGGCGGGAAGCTGGACCTGGGCAGCGGCGGCTTCTTCCCATTCGGCTTCAGCGGCGTGATGGCCGGCGCCGCCCGCTGCTTCTACGGCTTCGTCGGCTTCGACGCCGTCGCCACCACCGGTACGGTCGCCGCCGGCGCGCCGGTGTGCGGGCCAGGTGCTCGAACGGCGTCGCCATGTCGTCGGCCACGCTCAGAGGACAGCTCTTCGTGCGGTTCTGGGCCAGGGTTGGCGGGGGGAGGGCTCTTGGTAAGCTGGAGCCTTACGGGCTGATATTGTTTATTTCCTTTGTGCTGAAATAAGAGTGGTTGCCACCGGGTGGTCTGTTTGTAAAGTAAGTAATGATGGCATTACAGATAACTAATTAGGCGGATGTATGAGTTTGTTTTTGTCTAAGTGAGCTATGAATAATGATTCATTAACTAAACATATAAGCTCTTCTGGGTATGACTCAGCAAGTCGTGGCACAGCAAGAGCAGATCTGCCTGATTCATATACTAAATCTTATATAGCCTAATCAATAGAAATTGGCGCTGAAATAAATAATCCTACCATTGAACTGGGCGGATTTTTGGCAATCTAAAATCGCGCATAAACTCAACGCTGTTGTTTGATATTGGCTGTGAATAGACGATTTGTCTCTTCTAAAAGAGACCAAAATCATCACCGAATCATTGAAAGTGAGATGAATCAGTGAGTTAATTTACACGATGCGGTATGACTTCAATCAGAACTTCATTATTGAACCGAAATGTGAATAGGCAATCACCATTTTCCCACACTACCAAATTTTTAGCTGAAGGACGTCTGAATCGCTTAACGAGGGTCGTAAATTGATTGTGAATGGATTCTCAAGAATCTCAATCGAGCAATTGTCTATCATCCGCACGTGCCGCGTCTGGTCTGCTGCGGTCGGTTGGCGGTCGCTTCGCGGACGCCTTTATTGCCGCTTTGCAGTCCGTGCTTTGCAGAGCGGCTGAGTTTTTCATCGTGTCGGCGCCTATGACGGCCGCTTGCGGTTTTTACCTCGGACCTGTCCCACGCGGCGTGTGGAAGGCGCGTGTCCGGCGCGGGGGAGCAGCTGTGGGTCCGGACGAGCCTCTGGAGCCAGCTGGCCAGCGTCTGTTGGCATCGGCGGGCCTGGGCAGGCGAGCCGTGCGCTAGCGAGCGGTGTCCGCGCGGCCCGCGCCCCGCACCGGCCGGGGCCGTGCTCTCTTCAGCGTGTGCCGCCGTCCGCAGGCGAGGAGGCCAAGAACCCGCAGCGCGCCATCCCGCTATCGATCGTCATCGGCCTGGCCGTCATCTTCGCCTGCTACTTCGGCGTCTCGGCCGTGATGACGCTGATGTGGCCCTACTACCTGCAGGTGAGGGCGCTCGGCGGCTGGGCGCCGGGCAGCGAGGTTTCTAGCATCCCATTCCCATTTATGGGTTGGTAGGGGTTCTGACGGCCTCCGGACCGAGTACGTTAAACGGCAGTGATGCTGCTTTGCGGAAGACGGTAACGTGGTGCCGTGCTAGGTCTCACTCACTTATAATATGCTTGATAATGCGCATTTTTACGGACATTTGGGAGGCGCCGATGTATTTGGACTGCAGTGGTAAAGGTAAAAACAGATTTAGCAACACTTGTAAGTCGCGGGAGATAACGGTAGCGTAACAAAAATCTGCTTCAGAAACCAATTTGTAATTTTGGTGCAGGAAATCGACATTGTCAGTTGCGTTAACGGTAGCAATCTTGTAAATAATCAACATGCACTTGTGCACAACATTTAAACCGACAGTCCTTGGCATCCATACCATCGTTGTCCGTCCGATTCCGTAATGTGACAGCAGCCCGCGGCGCTGTGAGGCGCTGAGTGCCGCAGGACCCGGAACGGTACCGCGCCCCGTGTGGGAGCCCCTCGTCCCCGATCCCCCGTCCCCTTAGACAGGGTTCTGTTCCCGCTCCGCCGCGTTCTCACCACCCGTCCCCGTGTGGCCGACGGGGTCCAGTCCTTGGACAGAGCCCTGCCCCCGCTCCGCCGCCGTTTCACCGCCCGACCCCGTGTGACTGGCGGGGTCCACCCCTTAGACAGAGCCCTGCCCCGCCCCGCCCTGCCGCGGTCTCACCGCCCGCCCCTGTGTGACCGGTGGGGTCCAGCCCTTAGACAGGGTTTTGCTCCCGCTCCGCCGCGATCTCACCACCCGCCCCCGTATGGCCGGCGGGGTCCAGCCCTTAGACGGGGCCCTGCCCCCGCTCCGCCGCGTTCTCACCGCCCGGTTGGCCGGCAGGACGACGACGCTCCGCTGCCGTACGTGTTCGACCACCTGCACTGGGAGACGGCGCGCTGGATCGTCACCGTCGGCGCCCTCTTCGGCCTCTCCTCCAGGTGGGCGGGCCGCGCCGGCGGCCGTCACACTGTGGACTATAGAGGCTAGCGTTCGGAGCCGGCGGCCGTCACACTGTGGGCTATAGAGGCTGGCGTTCGGAGCCGGCGGCCGTCACACTGTGGACCATAGAGGCTAGCGTTCGGAGCCGGCGGCCGTCACACTGTGGACCATAGAGGCTAGCGTTCGGAGCCGGTGGTCGTCACATTGTAGACTATAGAGGCTAGCGTTCGGAGCCGGCGGTCGTCACACTGTGGACTATAGAGGCTAGCGTTCGGAGCCGGCGGTCGTCACACTGTGGACTATAGAGGCTAACGTTCGGAGCCGGCGGTCGTCACACTGTGGACTATAGAGGCTAGCGTTCGGAGCCGGTGGCCGTCACACTGTAGACTATAGAGGCTAGCGTTTGGAGCCGGCGGTCATCACACTGTGGACTATAGAGGCTAGCGTTCGGAGCCGGCGGCCGTCACACTGTGGGCTATAGAGGCTAGCGTTCGGAGCCGACGGTCATCACATTGTAGACTATAGAGGCTAATGTTCGGAGCCGGCGGCCGTCACACTGTGGGCTATAGAGGCTAGCGTTCGGAGCCGGTGGCCGTTACATTGTAGACTATAGAGGCTAGCGTTCGGAGCCGGCGGCCGTCACACTGTGGGCTATAGAGGCTAGCGTTCGGAGCCGGCGGTCGTCACACTGTGGACTATAGAGGCTGGCGTTCGGAGCCGGCGGCCGTCACATTGTGGACTATAGAGACTAGCGTTCGGAGCTGGCGGTCGTCACACTGTGGGCTATAGAGGCTAGCGTTCGGAGCCGGCGGTCGTCACACTGTGGACTATAGAGGCTGGCGTTCGGAGCCGGCGGCCGTCACATTGTGGACTATAGAGACTAGCGTTCGGAGCTGGCGGTCGTCACACTGTGGACTATAGAGGCTGGCGTTCGGAGCCGGTGGTCGTCACATTGTGGACTATAGAGGCTAGCGTTCGGAGCCGGCGGCCGTCACACTGTGGGCTATAGAGGCTAGCGTTCGGAGCCGGCGGTCGTCACACTGTGGACTATAGAGACTAGCGTTCGGAGCCGGCGGTCGTCACACTGTGGGCTATAGAGGCTAGCGTTCGGAGCCGGCGGCCGTCACACTGTGGGCTGTAGAGGCTAGCGTTCGGAGCCGGTGGCCGTCACATTGTAGACTATAGAGGCTAGCGTTCGGAGCCGGCGGTTGTCACACTGTGGACTATAGAGACTAGCGTTCGGAGCCGGCGGTCGTCACACTGTGGACTATAGAGGCTAGCGTTCGGAGCCGGCGGCCGTCACACTGTGGACTATAGAGGCTAGCGTTCGGAGCCGGTGGTCGTCACACTGTGGGCTATAGAGACTAGCGTTCGGAGCCGGTGGCCGTCACATTGTGGACTATGGAGACTAGCGTTCGGAGCCGACGGTCGTCACACTGTGGACTATAGAGACTAGCGTTCGGAGCCGGCGGTCGTCACACTGTGGACTATAGAGGCTAGCGTTCGGAGCCGGTGGCCGTCACACTGTGGACTATGGAGGCTAGCGTTCAGAGCCGGCGGCCATCACACTACGGACTATAGAGGCTAGCGTTCGGAGCCGGCGGCCGTCACACTACGGACTATAGAGGCTAGCGTTCGGAGCCGGCGGCCGTCACACTGTGGACTATAGAGGCTAGCGTTTGGAGCCGGTGGTGTCTGGTGCCGCCCAACACGGCTGGCTCGGCAGCCGGCACGGGCTGTTTGGCTGACCAGTGTTTACTGCCGGCCGACAGGGTCTGGCAAGGGCTTAGTGTCCGCTAGCCCAGCGTCTGACGTTGGTAACGCTGACCGAGTAGTGGGTAGAGCTGACGCAGTGTCTGCCAGAATTCGCCCTGTGTCTGGTGTCATTTGACCCATAACCCTGTGTCATCTGTCGCAGTGTCCGGCATTACGCCACCCAGTGTCCAGCGTGATCTGACTCATTGTTCGGTGTTATCTAACCCAATGTCTGGTGTTATTCATCCCAGTGTCCGGTATCATCTGCCCTAGTGTCCGGTGTCATTTGGCCCAGTGTCTGGTGTAATCTGACCCAGTGTCCGGTATCATCTGACCGAGTATCTAGTGTCATCTTACCCAGTGTTCGGTGTCATCTGACCCAGTGTATGGCGTTATCCCACCCAGTGTCCGGTATTATCTGACCCAGTGTCCGGTGTCATCTGGTTCAGTGTCCGGCGTTATCCCACCCAGTGTCCGGTATCATCTGATTCAGTGTCTGATGTCATCTGACCCAGTGTCCAGTGCCATCTGACCCGGTGTCCGGTTTCATCTGACCCAGTGTCGGGTATCGTCTGACCCATTGTCTGGTATGGTTTGACCCAGTGTCAGTACCATCTAACCCGTCGTCAGTACTACCTGACCCAGTGCCCGGCGTCATTTCACCCTGTATTTGGTATCGTCTGACCCTGTGACGTTTGCCGACAGTCTGCTGGGAGCGCTCTTTCCCCTGCCACGCATTCTGTACGCCATGGCCAACGACGGCCTCATCTTCCGTAGCCTGAGCAGCATCCACCCGCGCTTCCACACGCCGTTCTGGTCCACGCTGCTGTCGGGACTGTTCGCCGGTAAGCGGACGCCGTCACGCGGCGCCGACACGCTCGCCTCGTCCGCTCAGGGCTCCTCTGAAGCGGTGCTTCCGCCGGAAGTGTGGGCGCACGAGTCACACAATGGGATTGAAGATCCGACGTCGACACGGCGATGCTCTAACGGCGTTTTTGTTCGGTTGATAATAGCCACGCCGGTGAAAGTGGCGTTTCATGTTTTAATCAGACGTGTCAGCGATGATGGTGGAAGGGTGTTCGCGTCGGCTGTTCCACCCGGGGGCTATGTTCGCGCAATGAATGGTCTTTTTGCTGTCCCGCGGGTCGTCTGACCTTTCCTCAAAGTAGGAAGTATGCCGGAAGAACGCGGTGCACGCGTTGTAGTGCTGCCAATGCGACACGCGCTGCGGACGTTTACCATTCGGCGTCAATTAGCCGGTGTATTTACGCCGCGGTCCGGCGGCCGCGGCGGCGGCGGTGCTGCACGGCTGTGCGACACTCCGTACCGACCCCCTGCCTGTGTCGGCCAGCGCTGATGGCGGCCCTGTTCGACCTGGGCCAGCTGGTGGACATGATGTCAATTGGAACGCTGCTCGCCTACACCCTGGTGGCCGTCTGCGTGCTCGTGCTCCGGTGAGAGGCCCCGCCCCCGCCGGCCCGCCCCGGAGCCGCCCGCGCCGCAGAGGTGGCCATGCTTCGGTAGGAGGCCTCGCCCCGCTGGCCCGCTCCGGGGTCGCGCCGCAGTAGTGGCCGTGCTTCGGTAGGAGGCCTCGCCCCGCCGGCCCGCCCCGGGGTCGCGCCGCAGAGGTGGCCGTGCTTCGGTAGGACGCCTCGCCCCGCTGGCCCGCTCCGGGGTCGCGCCGCAGTAGTGGCCGTGCTTCGGTAGGAGGCCTCGCCCCGCTGGCCCGCTCCGGGACCGCGCCGCAGTAGTGGCCGTGTTCAGTGGCGGCCGCTCCCTCCGTTACCGTGCCGTGCTGTCAGTCGGTGTCCTGTTGTGCCGTCAGCTTGGCTTGCAGTTGGTGTTATTTCCGGGCGGGGGCGAATGCGCTGGGAATTATCAGGGCCTATTCGAGTTAGGCTTCCGGGCGGTATTTACTGGCACCAGGCTGTGATTTATTTTCGGAAAAAGCACACAGAGCTCCAGTCCGCAGCCTGGGTTGTCATTCAGTGTGGTGCTTACCCACTGCGGCCCAGTGGGCTTCGGTGCAGAATGAACAGAATCGTTAGACGGGTCCTCGCGAACGGCAGCGAGAGACCGGCTCATGAACTCTCAGCGCCACCATTACACTACCTGGCTTTCGGACGGTACCATAGGCTGGTTATTGAAGGCGCTACACATTCGGTCGGCGCGCATCACAAACTGACCCCTAGTTTGTGTTGCCACTTCACTTACGCAGCCAGTTGGGCAGGTACGAGGCGGTAAAAAACAAACCCGCACGTGTTAAAGAAGCGGTGGTTAGCTTTAGATTGCACACGGTTATATGCGGCATTCAATGTGAGGTTTCCGTGTGTTCAGCCTGCGACGAAACAACACGAGTCAAAAGTGAAAATGGTAAGCTTGGTCAAGAACGGGTCCGGTGCAGCGTGGTTTGTAGTCGGTCGCGATGTGATTGGGAAAAGCTTTAGCATTTCTGGCGTAGTTCGGAACAGATGATGATCGATGTCGTGCGGTAAATCAGGATGAGGTGATGAACAAAAGGATATTTGAAAGTTTCACATCGGCAGATACTTGACGTTTCACTCTTTGACGATTAATGATAACAAACTGCAGCAGAACGTTCGTCTGAAAATGAATGTCCGCAAATACCGATTAGGAAATGGTGTCCGATGTCCGCAGTCTGTCCAAAACACAATCCGCCGATATGAACAGCCGAAAACAAATTTCTAGACAGGTTGGAAGTAGAATAAAATCGGGCAAATGGTGTGATGTTAATGTGCCGGGAGTACCGCGGCGATGTTATCGCATTCATATGCGGATTACGAGATCACGAGATCACAAGGGTCCGAAAATCTAAAATCTTCTGTCATGCGTGGTGTCGCACGTGGCCTTTTGGTGTTCGAGCCTGGTGTCGTTTGACCCGCTGCTGTCCTCACGTGTTACCAGTAGAGAACATATGGCCGCTGTATCAGCCCAGAGCACCGTCTGGCGCTTCTGTGACGTTCCCGCGCTCGCTGCCGGTGTTCCAGTGCTCTGTGTACTGTGCACGTGCGCGCCTGAGTGTGCCTGTCTGCACTGGTGTTGCGAGGACGCACGCGGGATCCAGTCGCGACGCCAGCGCGGGGATGGCGTTTGTGGACCCACCGACGGGGGTCCCCGGTCTGCCCGGTGACGCCGGCCGCGCGGCGTCGACGCACGGCACAGGGGACACCTTTGGAGCGGTACCGAGCCGTGGGCCGCGGGAGATTCGCTGATCGTCCGCAGTGTTGCAGGTCTGACCGTCCCCAGTGTCGCAGGCCTGACCGTCCCCAGCATCGCAGGTCTGACCGTCCCCAGTGTTGCAGGTTCGCGCCGTCGCCGGCGGAGGCCAACCGTCACCGGCTCCTGCAGCAGCTGTAAGGACTCGCCGGTCGGCTGCGCCGCCGGCCTCGGTGGCGGGCGCCTGCTAACTTCCGCTCGCACCTCCCCTAGGTGACGGTGGCGGCGCCCGGCGCGCGCCGATGGCACGTCAGGCACGCCCGGGCGGCCGCGGGCGCGGACACAGGTGACGGCCGCGTGTGGTGCCATGACTAACGCGGGGGACGGCGGAGGGCGCGCGCGCGCTGACTAGCCCCCGGTGACGGCGCCGGCTGGCGCCCCGCCGCCGGCGTAGGCCGCGGCAGCAGCAGCCAGGGCTGGCTAGTAGGCACGATGTGTTGGTGGCAGACGAGAGCACGGGCCGTCTGTGGGGACTAGGATCGACTAGAATCACTGCACGCCGCTGACTGCCGCCCTCTTCCACGCCGGACAGTCAGACACCGGGACGCCAGCGGCGGGTGGGCTCCGGGAGTGGCGCGCTCGAGATCCCGGGGAGACCGTGTCGAGTCGGGCAGGCGGCGGGCCCCTCCGAAGGTCGCCGCGCATGCGCGCCGAGCGCCGGCCGTCCCCGGCGAGTCGTGACATGCGCTGGAAGAACGGGCCGGACCCCCGCGTCCTTCGTCCATACCTGCGGGTCGTCACGACCTCCGCAGTCCCCTACGGCAGGCTATGTGCCGGAGGTTCTCTGCGTGTTCATAAATACGCCTTATGTGAAACGGTCTGTATTTTTTTTCCTGTTCGGCTTTCCATGGGAGCATTGCGCGGAGCTTAAAACCCAGACACGTTGATTGTGTGGTTTTGCAGCTGCCTCGGTTTTGGGCTCAGCAAAATTAGTGTCCAGCGATGTCGAATCGTTGATGCCATTGGTGGAGACACGTCGGTGGCGGCACCGAATCCCCAGCATCGTTACTATCGGCGCTCAGGTTGGAAGCTGTTAAGTGTATGTACCAAGTATGCAAACTACCAAAAATATGCAAGAAACCCGCGTTGACAAACCACTTTCAGTCAGGTTGGCAGATCAACGACCCGACGAGGAGTCAGTTGCTTTGTTGGCGCTACGATGTGCCTAACACGGTGGGGGCTCCAGTGAATGGTTCTCACGTGGTAAACTTCCAAATCCAGTTGTTATCTCCTGTTTTTATCTTCTGAAGTAAAGTATGCCATCGCTGATAGTTAAAAAAGGAGCTGTTTGAGGACGCTAAACAGGCAATTTCGTGAGTTAGAGATCACATTTTTGTTGAGGCTAATCAGAGATACATTCACCGATGCTTCATGCCGTTGCATCACATCAGCCTCATATTTGCAGTTGGAGTGGTTTGTCCGAGAAAGCTGCATTGTAATGTTAACAGTAAGAACATGCCTCGGCCAAATCATTAAAAGTACAGACGACGAAACCGGTCTTGTTAAGCTGCGCGGCAGCTAGGCTGCAGCGCCGTCGTCGCGTTGTACGTGCGCCTCGAAGGATGGCAGATGGCGGGAACAATATTCATATATTATATATAAATTGAACGCGCCTGTGCAAATGCGTCTACTTCTGTCGCGGTTTGGACCAGCTAGGTCTGCCAGGGATGAGGCGTATTTACTCCTAGAAAATGACAGCACTCAGGCGGACGCGGCCTTTGCAAAATGCGTGCTGCGTATGCAGCATTCCCTTGTTGCCAATAGTCACCGGAGATCCAAGCGATGGCTACCAGCAAATTCGCCTCGTTCCCAAACTGCAGAGCAGCGCATGACATTTTGCCAACGCTGCATGCAGTGGCAAGGCACATGCACCTCGATTGCATCCCCGCCTACGGATTGAGAGTGACTTGATAATCAGCAGCGCGTAGGAAAATGTCCCGGGTAGGAATAAAGGCTCGGCTATTGCGTTTCGGCGCCGTGCATGTCGGCGAGTCAGCACCGTCGCGTGTCAGCCGCCCACCGCGGCCTGCGGCAGTTGGAGGTCGGTGCCGCGAGGCAAGCTCCGCAGCGATCCCGCCTCCGAGCACTGCCGCCCGCCGGAGCGCACCCGGCGCCCGCACTAGCCCCGCCTGCTGCCTGCCTGTCGTCACCGGCTCCCCGCTAACCGCACCGGCCGCCGGAGCAGCCCCGCACGCCGCCCCGGTCCGGGCACTAATCTCACCAGCCCGCCGGAGCAGCCCCGCACGTCGCCCTGGTCTGGGCACCAACCGCACCTGCCGCCGGAGCAGCCCCGCACGCCGCCCCGGTCCGGGCACTAACCGCATCTGCCGCCGGAGCAGCCCCGCACATCGCCCTGATCTGGGCACTAACCGCACCTGCCGCCGGAGCAGCCCCGCACGTCGCCCCGGTCTGGGCACTACCGCACGCCGCCTGCCGGCCCGTCGGCGTAGTGGCCGGTTCTGACTTGGAGCACGGACTGTGTCGCACTGCATGGACGACGTGCGGTGGGGGCGCGGACGTGTGGTCGGAGACGGGCCGAAAGCACAGAGTGCGGCCCTCCGAACCTGGCAGGCAGCGGCTCTCGCGTGGCTCCTCACTACAGCGGCTGCGGCTTCACCGAGCCGTTGTCTACACGACTGGTTGTATGGATGTCAACGTTTCGAACGTCGCCGCACGCTGTCCGGCAACGAGTGCCGCCGGACACCGCGGCGCCTGTTGTCCTCCCTCCCGCGTGGCGGGGCGACCCTCCCGCGCCGCCGGTCGGCGCCGTGACGCCGCGCGCCCCGCCGCAGGTACCGGGACGAGAGCCTGGGCCTGGTGGACCACGACGCGGACGGGCCGGGCGGCCTGGCCATCGGCGCCAGCACCGACCGGCTGCTGCCGCCCCGGCCGTCGGAGCGCGGCCTGCTGGCGCTGGTGCTGAACCGGCCGCGCCTCAGTCAGCCCTCGCACCGCTCTGCCAAGCTCGTCAACCACGTGGCCGTCGCGTACGGTGCGTGGCGCTGTGGTGGTGATCACCGTGGTAGTGCTGACGCTGGGGCGTTTGAGGAGTGTGGTCCGATTTGTTAGCTCTGCGTGCCCTTCAGATGTACTGTATGTTTCTCCAGTGTCCTGGTGAAGTGATGTGTTTCCTGGTATGATCACACGGTGTCTTCTGTGACGGTTTGATGTCTAATTTCCCACCATTTCCGTTATTTTCTTCTAACTGTGGTCACATGGCATATGCCAGCAGTATCTGCATACAGAGTGTTCTTCGGTGTCAGGCCGCTGTATGTCTATGTTTGCTACGTCCGATACAAGCCGCGAAGTTACGTGGGTTTTATCTACGGTGCCCCGTCGCGTTTCAAGGGATGTGGCGAAGATCGCAATGCCGGTGTCCCTGACCTGTGCCGGTGTCCCTAACCTGTGCCGGTGCTCCTGACCGGTGCCACACCTGTGCCGGTGTCCCTAACCTGTGCCGGTGCTCCTGACCGGTGCCACACCTGTGCCGGTGTCCCTAACCTGTACACGGTGTCCCTGACCTGTGCCGGTGCTCCTGACCTGTGCTGGTGTCCCTGACCTGTGCCGGTGCCCCTGACCGGTGCCAGTGCCCCTGACCTGTGCCGGTGCCCCTGACCTGTGCCGGCGCCCCTGACCTGTGCCGGCGCCCCTGACCGGTGCCACACCCGTGCCGGTGTCCCTGACGATGCACCGGTGTCACGCAGGTGTGGTGACAGTGGCGTTCTGTCTCGTGATCGTGTACGGGGCGGACGCCCTGATGGCCGTCGAGGCGTGGGCTGTCATTCTGGCCGCCATATTGGGCGCCGCCATGCTCGCCTGCTTCGGCGTGGTGCTGCTGCAGCCGCAGTCCAAGGCGCACCTCTTCTTCCGGGTGAGTGTGCCGCCTCCGTCTGAGGCAGACCTGTGTGCGGCGCTGTCGGCCGCCGGACCCCCCCGACCGCGGTCCTGCACGAACTCGTGGACTGCGCGCCGCCAAGGCCGTACGGTGTTCGCATTTAAATGTACACCTGGCTTTAGTTCCTTTCGCCTCTTTCTTTGTACTTTCAGTGCATGCTGGCCGCTCGCTGTTGGATGTGTGGGAGGACCGAAACTATTTCATGTTCACTGTGATGTTCGCTGTCCAGGGTAACAAGTAAACCATACGTTCACGACTACCAATTCGAATGTGAACGAACAGGCGGTCATGTGACGAAAAACAAAACATTTAACGGGATATGACGTCACTGAGGCCCATCGCGCAAATTTTGAGCACGATGTCGTCTTCGGCTGGTGCCTGCCGTCGCCATGTCGCCGACGTAGTGCCCCCGCGCGAGGCCCCACCTGAAGTTGATGTGCGATGGGTCGGCAGGTGCCACTGGTGCCGCTGCTGCCCATGGTGAGCGTCTTCGTCAACGTGTACCTCATGATGAAGCTGAGCTCGGCCACCTGGGTCCGCTTCGGCGTCTGGATGGCGCTCGGTAAGAGGGCGGCTCGCCTGCGGACGGCATGGCATCACGCATGCGTTTGTTCCCTTCTCAGTTACTCGGCTGAAGTGCATTTTCCTTCCGCACTCTTTGGGGCCGTCGGCTCCCGCACTACCTGCGACTTGCTCTGCTAACGGCATGCCACTAACACCGGCACCTATAACTGCACTGGCACCGGCGCCTCTAACACTGTCCACCGCATGCCGCCCGCTCTGCACGTCCGGGGCCGCGCGCCGAGGCCGAGCCGCGCCTCTGACCTCCCCGCTCCCCCATAGGCTTCGTCATGTACTTCGGCTACGGCTTGTGGCACAGCGTGGCGCGGCGCGGGACGCGCACGGGGCCGACGCGACCGGCGAACCTCGACCTTGAGATGGACGGCGGTCTCAAGGTGCCGGTCATCACCATCGAGCCGGCGACCCCGGCGCCGAGCTCCGTCAACGCCTCGCCGTCGCTGGCGGGCCGTGCGCCGGCCGCCGGGCCGGACGCCGAGCCGACCGAGCTGGTGGTGGAGACGGCGCCGCCCGACGACGCCAACGCCGTGGACCTCGAGCACCTGTACTCGGCCGTCGCGCCGCCGGACGAGCTCCGCACGCACTGGCACGAGGGCCGGCCCGACGCGCACGGGCAGGAGTCGACCGCCGAGGCGGTGGCCGAGGACGCGGAGGCGTTCTACGGCACTCCGTTCGCGAACGAGCTGGAGTGCGAGTCCGGCGATGGACACGAGCTGCCCTCCTCTCCTCCCGCGGACGAGGACGAGCGTCCAGCGGCCGCTGCAGACGAGCCCACGCGGACGGTCGCGCTCGACACGGACGAGCAGGAGCGCTCGGTGCTGCTGGCCAGCCGGCTGGCGCAGCAGCAGCGCGGCCTGCACAGTGTCATCGCGGCCACGCTGCGCTCCGACTGGCGCGATTCGGGCCGTGGCCGCCAGCTGGGCATGGCGCAGCGCCAGGTGGACGAGGGCCGGGCGCAGGTGGGCTACCGGGCGCCGCCGCCGGCCGCCGACGACCACGGCGAGCCGGCGCGCCACTGGGCGGAGCGCGACGCGCAGAGCCACGTGGCCATTTGTCGCTGCCTGGGTGCGCCGACTGACGGCGCCGCCCGGCCCATCCGGGTGAGCGCCGAGGTGCACTCGGAGGCGCCGCCGGCCGAGCCGGAGTCGAGCGTGCACGCGCTGCTGGCTGACACCGCAACGGACCCGCAGCTCGGCCAGCAGGCTCCGGACGAGCACGCGGAGCCCTACAGCAGCCCCGGCGCTGGCCCGGCGGTGCTGCCGTCGGAGGAGGCGCTGGCCGCCGACGATCCGCAGCTGGCCTCAACGCTCGCTCCGACAGAGCGCCTGCACGAGGGCGTGCTCGCTCAGCTCGGGCCCGGTGGAGACGCGCCGGAGGCTCCGGAGGAGTCCGGTGAGGTGGCGCCCCCTGCCAAACCGCCGCCCGCCGGGAGTAGTGGCCTAACGGCGGAGGAGATGGCGGCGGCGGAGGAGGTCGTGGTGGCGCTGCACGGTGCCGTCTGCGATTGCTTCACACGCGGCTGGACCGACCTGGGCAGGGGCGCCGCGCTGGCTGACGAGCAGCGCGCGCGCGATGGCAGCCGACCGGCGCCGCCGCCTCCGCCGCCCGCCGAAGCGCAGCCGCAGCGGCCGCTGACGCCTGAGGAGCAGCAGGGGGCTCTGGAGACGGTGATGGCGCTGCACGCCGCCGTCAGCGGCAGCCTGAGCAGTAGCCGCACGCCGCCCAACACGCCGACCGGTGGCCGGCGCGAGCGTCCGCCGCTGGCACCGCTAGCGCTGCCGCGGCGCACCTCGCCGACGCGGCACGTCCTGCAGCGCCTCAAGTCCGACTCCAGCTTCACCAACATCCCGCCGAAGTCGCCCGACAGTCCGCTGGCCAGGCGCATCGGCGCCAAGTTCGTCATCATCCCGGTGAACGACGACGGCACCGACTCGGAGCGCGAGGACGAGCCGGCCGCGCCCGACGACGAGGTGAGCCGCGCCTTGCGCGCCGTCCAGGACGAGGTGCTCACCGTGCTGGCGCGCGTGGACGACGGGCCGGCCGACGAGGCCAGCGCCGACGAGCGGCAGCCGTCCACCAGCTCGCACGAGCCGACCGAGGAGGCGAGCGAGCACTCGGACGAGCCGGACGAGAGCTCCAGCCCGCGCAGCGAGCGGTCGGCCGGCCCGGCCGAGCCGCTGGGCGAGCCGCCGGTCGGGGTGCGCCGAGCCATGAACACGGTGCTGGACGAGATCCGCGCCGCGCAGTCGGGACCCGGCGGCGACGACTCGCCGTCCGACGAAGGATCGGACGAGCAGCCCCTGGCTGCTGGTCCGGCCGCGGCCGAGACGAGCTCCTCGTCGGCGGAGCCACCTATCGGCGCTAAGCCGAAGGTGCATTTGGTCCGGGCGCCGCAGGAGCCGAGCATGAAGGACACGCTGGACCAGATCATCAAGCAGGCGGTCGAGAAGGCGACGCGCCGCGTCACAGATGGTTCCGGCGAGGATGACGAGGGCTCCGGCGACGAGACGACCGCCTCGGAGGAGCCGGCGGAGCCGCCGGTGGCGCCAGCCCGCCGTCAGGCCGAGCGCCAGCAACCGAGTTCGGCCGGCGAGCCGGCGGCCGGCGCAGACGGCGCGTCGCCGCCGTCGCCGCCGGCCGTGGACCACCTCGGGGACGGGATGCACCGCGTGCGCAGCCGCAAGAAGCCAGCCGCCACGTCCGACGTGGCCGAGTTTGATGGCGCGCTTCGATAAGAAATGAAGGATGGCGGCGCGCGTCGAGGGCAAGTGGTGACGATGCGGTGGGCGGTGGCGGATTCTGGCGGCCTGAGGGCGGCGGCGGTGGTGGAGGCTTAGACTCGGTTGGGTCAGCGCATGGCATGATAAGATGTCCTTGGGCGCTGCTTCTCTCACCGCATGGAATGCACTACTGCATGCGTCTATCGGTATATTCAACCGCAGTTACGTTTTTGTGACGTGCAAGTTTTCTTGCGTGCGGTTGGCAATGCTGCATTCGGTAACGAGATTATCCACTGGGCGATCATGCAATAATTTATGTGAGCGACATCGTGTAAGACATGGCTGGCTATCTGGCCTGTTCCCGATAGTGTTGACTTCGGTTTTATGTTGATTGATTAGCACGTCTGACGAGTCCCTGTCGCATCGTTGGGGTGATCACCGCGCGTTCATGGACACTCCGCGCGTGTCCAAGCGACAAGTTCAGCATGTTTGCGCCACTCAGGTCCAGGCATCCCATGTCAAGCATCCCGTGCAGTAATTTACAACGTGTTTATTACAAATCTGGAGAGGTGGCAGAGGACCCATCCATGCGCATGTGTTTGCCCGGCATCCAAATACTCCAGTTCCTGCGAAGCACCGCTGTAAATGTTGGCGGTGGCGGCCGACACGGCCTGCAGCGACGGGCGGCGCTCGTGCCTGTCGCGCTGCCCGGTCCGGCTCGCGCAGCTGCCGTGCTGGCCGATATGGGCACTGCAAGTGCCGCGCTGAAACAGTGACGGAGAACGCCCGTCAGTTCATTCGGGGAGATTCCTTGCAGTGCCACTCGTGAGACGTGAGACGAAATACACAGGACGAACGCTGGCGGTGTCTTGCTTGCTGGCTGTGTAGTGGGCATAAGTTCCGAACTGAGCGAGTCTTTCACTCACGATTGCCGTCCACTTGCTTTCAATGGAAACGGGAGCAGTCAAATTGGATTCCTGTCCGGTGCCAGGCGAAACTCGCGACTTAAGGACCGTTCGTCGGCCACCTTTTTGGATCACGCCTGCGTGTGGTTCATTTTCCTCCTTGTCGCGCGTTAGCTGTACATATGTCGTGCCATGAGGCCCAGACCACCATCATTTAGCTGTGTCTTCCATCATGAACTATTGCTTATCTCGGAGACCATTTTTCGACTTCCGGCGCGGGCACAAACAAGGTGAGTTTTGATTTTTTTATTAGAGACAACGCTGCGAAGTGAACAGTCCAGGATCTATCACATTGTTTATTTCCGTGTTGTGTTACCCGTTTTGAATATTGGGCATGGATCAATGCAACTGCGTTGTCGCTATTGAATGACGCCATTTACAGCGTGACGAAAACATCGACCTTCGAAGACCACACGCTGTGGCTGTATGTCGACAACCCTGCCGCGTTGTTGGGCGATATTTTGCGGGACATAGGTTGGCGACGGCGATCAGTCGCCTTCAGCCCGCGGTGCTCAGCGTCTGCTGGAGGGAGCGCCGTATCCACCTCACCGTGCCGGTCTGCCGGCAGGGTTCTGCTTGTACTTCGGCTACGGCTACCACCACTCCGAGGCGGGCCTGCAGTCGCTGGAGGAGGCCACGCCGCTAGAACCGCTCCACTCGGACGACGGCTCTGAGTACTCGGATCACTCCGAGCGGCGCAAGCTGGTGGACTGATCGGTACCTCCCGCACCGGAGACCGATTGGTACCCGCAGCACCGGAGGCTGATCGGTGCCCACAGCACCGGAGGCTGGTCGGTACCTCTAGTACTGGAGGCTGGTCTGTACCTCTGGTACCGGAGGTGGGTCTGGTACCTCTAGTACTGGAAGCTGGACGGTACCTCTCGTACCGGAGGCTGGACAGTACCTCTAGTACTGAGGCTGGGACGTACTCCGGTGACCAGCCGCGGGTCCTGAGAAACGGTTGCTGTAACCAGCCGGCTCGCCCGGCGCCGGCGGCCGGCTCGCCCACTGCCGCGCCGGCAGAGCGTGCCGTCTGTGCTGCCTGTGCCGTCTGTGCCGCCCTGTGCCGTCTGTTCCGCCTGTGCCGCTCTGCGTCGGTCGATGGTTGTGACCTGTGCTGTGTAGCTGTCAGGCGCGGGCTGTCGCGCGTGGTCGCACGGCCTGCTGGTAGCGCCTGTCGTGTCCAGAAGGCGCCTCCGCGGCGGCCGGGACCCCCGGTAGGCAGAGAGCATTCACGCGTCTCTGACCATAGACGCAACAAAACGTGGGGAAGTTAGTTTACAGCTCGGCCCCAGGTGGCTGATGGATGGGGTACACGTCTTCCTGACCATTTGCATTTGTTTCGAAAGGGCCAGCGCGGTTGTTCCGACATTTGGTCGGTCCGCACATTCCAGAATCATGACTGCCTGGCGTTCCCTAACGTTTGAAGGGTCGGGCAGCGTCATATACCGCAGGTCTAGCAGATCCTGCAATCAAGCGTGTGCTACGAACGTTAGACTTCCTGGAGATGTCATGTATTTTTCCAACAGATAGCTAATGGCACGACACGACACCAGGTCATTGCGCGACACATCATAACTTATGCTGGTGGCTTGACCATTCGAGGTCTTGGTGGCTGGTTTACGCCGCATCATTGTATACTATTATGGGGTCGTACCTATGTGCAAAGGGTTGACGGCTTGCATTGCCATGTTGGTCCGCGTACGTAAGATGAATTTTACATGAAACTATTACATGTTGCCTGCGGTAGATTTGGCAGAATGCCGTAAACGCCCAAAAACACTGTTTGGTTTCTTTCCAGGAACGCTTATCTTATGAACCCCAAAATGGGACGCAATGGACAGGCGCCACGACCTACCACTTCCCGCGTTGCCGCAGATGTTCTCAGCAACCGTACTGCCCAGTCTGTAGGAGGGGCAGAGGGCAAACATTCTCCTGGTTCGACATCGACGACTGTCGAAGGGCGCGGATCATCTGTCGACAGCTGTAGTGGACGTGTGACCCGCAGGATGTTTCGCGTCACCGGGCCTGCGGGATGTCTCGCGTCACCGGGCCTGCAGGATGTTTCGCGTCACCGGGCCTGCAGGATGTGTCGCGTCACCGGACCTGCAGGATGTTTCGCGTCACTGGGCCTGCAGGATGTTTCGCGTCACCGCGCCTGCAGGATGTGTCGCGTCACCGGACCTGCAGGATGTCTCGCGTCACCGGTCTGAGCTCCACGGACGGCTGCGCCCTGCACGCACGTGATGCACGTGGTAAAGCGGAGGGCACAACTTCAGTGGGACCAAATATGTGTCTAGTTCGGGAAAGCACTGCCCGGACTTTTGTAATTATTTCAGAATAATCTCAGATTTTTTTGTCCTCACGTAGTGAGATGTTAGATTTACGTGTCCCATGTCGTTGCCATGGGTGCAGACTGATGAGAAAAGTTGTTGTGGCAAAACTGCTGGAACGAGCATATTGCAAAAGCAAAATGTTGAAATTGGGTTAATTTCCTCAGAAGTTTGTGCGGTGGCTTCTGCACCTGCCATGCCGTCTTCGCCACTGGAGATCCTTTTCAGAAGGATTTTGTTAAAATTCGCACTCAATTTAGGCATGGTTTTTAGTAGGGACTCCCTACATCATGTAGCTAGATCCATCACAAGTGATGTGTTTTTGGCTTAATCGATTCGTTCTCCGTCCTTGTTGCTACGTTAATGGCGCCGTGACGCGCCGCGTCTGACGCCGTCCCCATCAAGGACGGGCGGAGCCCCAGGTTCTGCGCAGCTCTGAGCTATGTGGCTATGGCTGGCATTGTAGGGTTCCCGCCGCGGCGGCGCTGTTCTTTTATTGTGCTCTGGGGCCTGCGCGGCGTCTTGTCCCCACCCCCCCCCCCCCACCCGGCCCCATGTCTTCGTTTGATGGTGTGCTGTTCCCCGGGGCCGGTCATACAGCATATCGTAAAACTGGGGCGTTGAATTGTCAGCTGTTTCCCCTCAGGTACGTGTCATTTTCCGCCGGCGGCGGTGATGCTGCGCTGGTGGCGCTGATCGCTGGTCTAGCCACCTGTAACTAAAGTAAAGGTGCTTCCCTTCTCCCTCCCCCTTCCCTTTCCATTCCAGTATTAGCCAGCGCACTGCTGGCCATTTTTTGAAGGTAGCCATGGTCACGGCTTAGCTTAGAACGGACATTGCATCCAGGGAAACAGCCTGTCCCATTGCCAGTTTGCCGGAAGAAGTTTTGTCTTCAAATGGGCACGGCTGTGATATTCTGTTTCTGTGCTTGCATTCCATTTGTATTTATGCGTTAAGTTATTTAGTTTGTGATGCATTTGTTGTTTTATTCATGCGGGTATTTAGCGCATTTTCTTGCACGCATGCACTGAAGGTAATACATTCCGCCACAGGGACGTTAATTCACGTCCAGCACTCCCAAACATCCGCCACCACCCGTTTTCCTAGGGATTGACTGGACGTGCTCTCGTGTGTTTCATCATTGTGGTGTAGTTTTGTTGCAGAAAGCTGCTATATGCGAACCACCATTTGATTTTATATTTATCATTGGCATGCATATTTTTAACGCACATGGGTTGTCATATATCCATATCAACGTCAGACTGCACTTCTGCGCAGTGTATCAATGTGACTTCTTTCATTGATGGAACGGAAAAAAGCAACGGCTGGCGTTTGTTCTTGCCCGCCTTTGCATTGTTTTATGGGTCCACGTTGCGAGTTTCTTCTCAGGAAGCCAAAGTACCAACGGTAGACTCCTGAACGGCAGACTGTCTTTGTATTCGGTTAAAAGTTTTACGTGGTTGGCCGTGGTACTACGGTCATTGCCATGCATAGCTAGTTCCAAGATCCCAGACACCATAGCCGCAGTGTAGGAATTCATGTTCAATGAACAAATTTTTCCAAGCATTTTGACCTGCCACGCTGTGCAGTCGCCACACAGTCCCCCCTGTTCCAGCTCAGTCCTCGCGGCCAGCTGCCGATGGCCGTCGGTGACGATCTAGACGGGTGCGATCTTGATGGCGACCCCACATGCTTGCAATAGACTGGGGTAGTGGCCCACGCTATACCAGGTTGAGCAATTGGGGGAGGTGCAGGGACGTTGGACGAGGTTTCTTCCGTAGGCGAATTGAAACCCTTCTGCCCGACCATGAAGAAGTGGATGTTTGCTCTCACTGACGATGGTTGAACTAAGTCTTATGACGCAGCTGTTTCTCAAATGGGTAATTTTTGGTGTAAGATTGCTGTTAAAACACTTGGAGACGGGTGGAATTTGTGATTTGCTGGAACGACATTGCGTTGGCTTGGCTTATCTCTTGTTGAATAACGTTAGCAAATTATATTTTTGACATGTAGATAAGTGCGCAGGAATGGGATCAAACGGGTGCCTGCTGGAGCGGCTCTGCTTACATCTCCAACATACGTTATTGGGTAGCATTCACAAAACACGTACTTTTGCAAACAGTTGGGGAGCTAGAACTAGGCCTGTGAACGCACTTCTGGGTCGATGGAACGTCCAGCGCCGGCAGGTCCGCGTGAGGTGCGAGTTCAAACACGGCTCGTTGGCGGGGCGGGGTCCGTTTCCGAAGCGTGTCCGTCCCAGCGGGCCTGTTAGACCGTGGCTCGCAGTCCTCCGGGTGGCGGGCGGTCGTGCGCGCACCCGTAGGCTATCTCTCGCTGCCGCTGAGGGCCGCTCGCCGGGCTGGCCTGGCCGCGCGCGGGCCGCGGCCGAGCGGCGAGGCCGTCCCGGTGCCCGTTGCCCGCTGGGCCGGGCCTCCACGAGGCCGGGGCTCTGCTGTCGGCCCGGACGTGACTGGACTGCGCGCGTGGGATCTGCTGTTACGGGTGTGTCGTGGTGCTTCGCGCTGGCTGTCTTGTGTGCTGGGTGTTCGTGACAGTGATGTGACAATATATATTGATGTGAGCGTGCTGGTGCGTTTGGAAGGAGCAGTTCACGGAAGAAACAGCCCGAGTGGCGTTCCCTTTTGCAGCGTCGGCTATGTGCGGGCGGCTTTGCGTCGTCTGGCAGTTGTTCAGATGAATGCTTTACGCAATGAATCTACGATATTTATACGTCCTTGTGTGTACGGCGAATAAGACTGTCATCAAGATCAATCCCCGCTCCTTATGACAGAATGCGTTCCGTCATCTACTGTAAATGCACGCATGGCATGGATCGGACTCAGCGACAGGTTTCATCTGCGTATTCTATTATTTCAAATGGAGCGTTTCTTCAGACTTTTTCAGTATGGTACACATTATATCGAGCAAATCTAGCCCAACAGATTTTTGGTGGTATTATGCGGTGTTTTGGGCGATATCAATATCTATGGGGGCCAGACCACGGAGGACCGAACCATCCTTAGACAAAAGAATTACGGTAGGACGCCGGTTGGCTACGAACCTCCCGTTCTCCGAGAGCACTCTTGAGCGATGATAACAACCAGAGGTTTATCAAACCAATCTATTATTGGACGGCAACAAAACCACCCCAGCGCAAACCGTGCATTAGCCAGTAGTAAATCAACCTGCTTACCTGCACAACCAAGGAGGCCGGCAGGTCTGAGGTGCAGATCAGTGGTCACAGGAGGCCAGTCTGGGGCGGAAGCCAATCCTCATCAGACCAGTATGCCTGGCGAGAGTACTCGGTCTGAGATCGAGGGCCGTCAGTGAGCCGGAGACCAATCGGCCTGAGGCGGAGGCCAATCGGTCTGAGACGGAGATCAATCAGTCTGAGGCGGAGACCAATCGGCCTGAGGCGGAGATCAATCAGTCTGAGGCGGAGACCAACCGGTCTGAGACGGAGACCAACCGGTCTGAGACGGAGACCAATCAGTCTGAGGTGGGAACCAGCTGGCCCGTCGCGGCTCCTGTGCTTTAGAGCAGTGGCAGGTCGGCCCCCGACCAGTGATATCAGCATGTCCTTCAGCCTCCCGTCCGTTCCTCCTCCCCTTCGCTTTCAACAGCCCCCCAAATGCTCATTACAGGCGTGGGAATATCCATTTGTCTTCTCGCCTATTGGCTTGGTGGACTTCTTTCAGCTCCTGATGTGTCCGTTTATCGCGTGGGTAAATTCTCCCCCCGTGGCCCGCCCAGATAATATGGAGCCGGCTTGGGCTGGCCCCAGTGGTCGCCAATTCACACGCTCCCAATGTCCGCCAGTATTATGCGGCCGGCCGGGCCTTGTCCACATGTCCTGGTCATGAGGTAGAAATCTGGCGGATCTGCCGAACCACTTTTCATGTGGGGACGAATGCACTCAGGCGAGCGGCTTCAGCTTTTCCCGTGTTCATTTTGGGTCGCTTCTCGGTATTTGCTTTGAATGAATTGAAGTAATTCCGTCAAAAATCTGCTTCTTAAGCAGTTTAAACGGGTGCACGGTGTCAGATGTCATTGCAGGGCTGGCACAGGAAACGTGGGACCTTCCTACGGATGTGTTCGGGTTACGGCATACAGAGATTATTGGTATTTGCAATGGTAGTGCTCACAGGTGCCAGCACGTCGTAGACAAATGCATGTGCACAAACCAATAAGAATAGCACTTATTGTGAGGTGAACATTTCACTGAACAAGCGTTTGAGACCGTCCGTTTGCCCGAACCGATTAAGGAATACGATTGGAACCGGCATCCCTCCCTATTCCATCCCTCACCTCCACGTATTTTGAAAAACTGCATCCCTGTAGGTCTACATTTACCGACAGCATGGTTCTTCAAGCACGTGAACAATATCAACTTTGTTTTCGTGATGTCATTGTACAATCAGCTGGAAGCGTTGGCGACCTTCATTACCTTCCGATAATCATTGCCGGTGCAAAATTCAGAAAACAGAAAACAGAATTTCCACTTCCTAACATAATCCCAATTGTTTTAAGAAAAGCCCATGTAATGTTGGTGTCAAGTGGTGCATACGACATTTTTGAACACCCCTAGCACCTTCATATAGCTTTATGTGCGATGTGATGACAACTAAAAGTGTTTTATCTCACGCGTGTCCACCGAGCAGTGTGCTAAGTCTGAGGTGAAACAGGCAATTTGAGAGGCCTACACCAGCGATGCTCGACCTCTTACCTCAAAACTGCTGATCCTCTGAGAAACAGGAAGCCCCGGATAAATCCTTGACATGTGTCGCTACAGCGACCTCCATTTACTTCTGAAGGTGCCGCTCAGGTATCCACAAACAGCAATTTCCCAGATCGGCAGAGCTTTTAAACGCCATTTCCTTTAAAAAACTGATGATTAGCTACGTTCTTCTAGCCAGTCATCTTCTCACGACATGAACACAGCCAACAGCAGCCCACAGTCTTGCACTGAACTCAACGCACTACCGCGTGGCGAGAAATCAAGCCCATCTGTCTCAAGTGGCACGACACTTAAAAACGCTGTTTAGCAAACTGACCACGTTCATTGCGAGATGCTGTGGCCGGCCACGATTCTTACGACTAAAAATACACCTAATTATTTGGTATTATATACTGTTCAGTATGTGAAGTGGATCTTGGCTGAAAAATCTGTGAAAAGCTCTGATCTACGGAGGCATTGGAAAAGCACTGTGTCACCGCTGATCTGTAAAGTGCGCAGTAATATAGTATAGTTTATAGTATGTTTTTCCACCTGCTAAACTTATCCTGGTTAACGCTACTATGTTTGGCAGCATCTTATGGCTCAACTTTCTCATGCAGCGAAACGTCAACGTTTCGACATGTGCTCACGCTGCAAGCGTTGGCAAGTACAGACCAATACTGAGCCTTGAGTTTCGTTGCGCAGGAACAATCTGTTGTTATAGGGTCTTGTCTGTTGAAATTTGCTTTCGGAAATTTGTCACTAGTTGGTTTGCAAAGGTATCGGTTTTTGTCGTCGATCACATCCGGTAAATCAGAAGCTTTTTTGACCCCTGAGCTTGCACATGTTAACTGGACGGCCTGATCCACTCGTTGCATGCAACTGTCGCTGAAGTTTTCTTCCGTCCATGACATGTTCTCGTTGACGGATTTGGTTTGTTGACACTCTCTGTGACCGTTAAAAAACTCGCTTGCCTCGCCTTTTCTCTCAAGCTGGATGCTGCCCAGCTGTATGAATTTTTATGTTCCACGACAGGCCGCGTTACGAAATAATTGAGAAGCATTATTTAGCCACACAGGGCTAATGGGCGCCTATGGATTCTGTTGATTCAGCACTGCCTTGCCGTGCACCGAACTGATCTCGTCTGTTGTCGAAGTGTCAGTGGCTTATTGACTGTTGAGGTATTAGTTTCTTTTGGCGTGCAGCGATAACAGCTCTTGCGCCCTGGAAGTCGTCGCCAATCACGGATTTGTCGTACAGATGTCCAGGGAATTACCGGTCCGAAGATCTGAAAATTTCTTGCACTGAGAACGATTCAGAACCATTGTCATTGCTTTTCTGATGTTGGTAACGAAAAGTTGGACTCGTTCGCTTGTTTTTTTTCTCGTTGAGACTGTTTTCAACCGGCTATTATCCCATAGTTTCTCGACCATTATCGGCCAGCCAAGCACGATCGATCCTTTTACTGTTTTCAGTTTTAAAAGTGTTGCTTTATTTTCTTGGTCTCGGAGGAGCGCCTACAGGGGTCATGTCCTAGTTCACGTATTCCCCTTCTGAGTCTGATCCACTAAGTAAATCCGGTAAACTCAGTCAACCAGAAAACTACTGTTTTTTGTTCCGTCTGTCCTGTACCAGTCTCGAATTACAACCGTTTGAATACTTAATTGCGCTCACCTTTAAGTAATATGTTGCTTCGAAATTAAGGGTATGATGTCGATTGCTGTAAATTAACACGCGCTTTGGTGGGGAGGGTCAAATTGCCCCCCCCCCGAAGGTTTTCCAGAATGGTTTCCGAACAGCGCGGCGTAACCGCGCCAAATTTTGCATAGCTATTGACAATTAAATAGCGCATTGTTTGGTGTGAGACATTTAGATGTACCTTGTATGGTCACTGACCTATGGCATATCAAAGTCAGGCCATGGTTTTAGGGAAGTCAGTTTCTAGGGAATCGTTCAATCTGATGCAACAACGGAGTGTTTGACGAAGCTATACATCTTTGAGGTGCTTTATTAGACAACACAACATTGGATGAGCAAATTATGTTGACCTAAGGTCAGGTATGAAGGTCAGACCAAGGTCAAAACCAACCTCTTACTGTTCTAGGCCTTGCTGTATGGGGTAGTTTCCGGTGCTCATTTTGAATTCATTGATAGCAGGAACCGCATCATACATGTTCCACTGACTTCTTAGGGGTCAGAATAGGTCATTGACCCAAGATGATCCAGGTCGACATTTTTTAGGAACATGCTGCTTGGAGTAATCTCTGTCGCTTATTCAAATGCAAACCTCAGTCTTCTATGATTTTGGTCACAATGACCATCAAAAGATCAAGGAAGGTCACTGACCTAAAATGAGCTCGTGACCTTCTGCTTAGAAACAGTTATCTAGGTTCTGGGGGCACTTTGGAGACCATCCTGGAACTTGACCTTGTTTGACCTTATTTGACCCGAAGATCACAACCTAGTGACCTCAGAGTTTGACCTAAGTGAGTTCACGTACAGGTCAACACATCCTGCAAATTTGGTGTCTCCAGCTTTCTTAGTTCCCGAGATCTTAAGGGGGTCAAATTAACCCACCCCCACCCGAACGAAGGGTATCTAGCCGGCCATCCGGGCGCGTGTTGACACCTATACAGGATAAAAAACTAACTCTTCACTGGTAAAAATGTTTGGTATAAGCGGAAGGACCCTGGGCTTTTTGTTTTCTGGCATTGTGAGCTCAGAGTTCTCGTGCAAGCAGCTATCAACCTTCCACATACCAGGAGGCACTGGTGAAACGACGTTATTCAGCAGATAGTTGTTTTATTGGCATTACTGGACGTTTCGAGCTATATTCATGGTCACAAAGAACAAGTTA
>NW_023596545.1:33994329-34027862 GCF_011947565.3 Pollicipes pollicipes | reverse complement strand
TCGAAGCCTGTGCACGTATGCTCAGGCATTGCACGCTCGCGCCAGCCTGGCCGTCACGTGCTTAGAAGATGGTTTGTTTACGGCCAGTGATCACAGCTGCGTGCAGTTTGTAGGAATCGAAATCGAAACGCGGTTCCTTGAACGCTGCCCCGTGTGAATGCCAGGCGTTTGCAGACAAGCTTTACGATCAGGTGCGTTTTTGGCATCGCAATGTGAGCGAACTCAGTCTCCCGTTCTGATCAGCACAGGAGGCGAAACACACGCCAAATATGCAAAATATACAACGCTTGTGGAGGCCAGGCTCGGATGGCGGTAGCGGATCCTGGCAGCGACATGCCACCAGCACTGCGTAACACAGGAGACAACGGTCGATGTATTGGCAGAAGTGTGTGTCGATGTGTATTTGATCGCGCACACCCGAGCGCGTGATCACCCTAGAGCCTACCACTCTAGGTGTGTTCATTAAGGATTGATATCAGGTCTTAAATCTGTTGCGTATTCGCTCTAATACTGCTCCGCCACGTTCTTATCACCGTGCTACGTATAGGGACATACCGGCACGCGTATTTTGTCTGTCAGGCGCTCATGTATAATGCTATGTCCGTCTGTTCATCTGCAGCAGGCACAGCTGCTTCTATTCAGCATAGATACCTGTCGCACTTATTTATCGCTCTGTAAACGCCAAACGGACATTAGCTGTTGGCCGTATGGCGGACATCTGACCAGTCTGCAGTCCCTGTGGAAAACATCTGACAAATCTGTGTGCCCGCGATAGATATCTGACTGGGCCTTGTGGTGGACGCTGGGCACCGCTGTCGGTCCTGCGGCAGGTGGTGGTCGCACCTGTCGATCCTACAGTGGGCAGTGCGCGCAGTTGTCGGCACGTGTCGAACGTGGGTTCGGCGTCGTGTCGAAGGCTGGGTTCGGCTGTCGGTCGGACGCGGGTTCGGCTGTCGGCCGGCCGCTGGTGGCCGTGACCTCGGCTGCCGCAGACGTGATAAGACGCCCTGTTGAAAGGGTGTTTGAGAGCGGACTGTTATCGCCGCTCCCGCAGCGTTTCCCCCCCCCCCATCCCTCCACCCTTCGTCTCCACTCAGGGATCGGCTTACAGGGCGGGGGGTCGTGATGTATCTGTGCAATCTTGCGATTGAGGCTGTGTACGAGCCCGATGTACCCCAGAGTCTCGCACACCGTGCTGCGGTACGCCGCAGCTCTCTGGTCTGCCCTTCACGGAGTAGAACACGGAGAAGCCTCCAAGCTGAGGGGGCCGGGCTCTTGGCCACTCGTGCCTGGGGATGGGGGGGGGGGTTATGGGGGGAGGTCTGGGGGACAGCGCGCGGAGTCTAGTGGCGCCGCGGTTGAACCGGCCGGCTCACAGAGGTCGGTGTGCGGCAGGTTGTCGCTTGACGAGGCTGCCGGCCGGTCAGCAACTCGCAAAGACCCCCCCCCCCCCCCCACCTGACCCCGACTTCCGGCTGGAGCCGCAGCTACGTGCGTGCGGCTCCGTCCCGACCGCAGATTGGCATAACACTCATCGGCACCATTGTCCCGGCGTCGCCCTCCGCCAGCGGCATTCTCTCGACATATCGCAAATAACTGCACTGACAGGCACGTCGTGTTCCTCATCCTGCGGTTGTCCGTGCGCGGCTTAAACGAGGAAGACCGGCATGGGTTGGGCGACGGGCAGCCAATGTGTTCACCGCATACTACGGCCTTTCACTTCTGCGTACTTGACGCCCCCCCCCCCCCGTGACCTGAAACACGGTGAGCCGGCGGCGCCGCCTGCGAAAGTGGACTGCGCCGGCCGGCCGGCTGTCCTGACCTGGCCTGGCCTGGCCTGTCCTGGCCGCCCCAGGCTGGCGCTGACTTGTTCTCGGACGGCTGCTCGACCGGCACCAGGCCGCGCCGACGCTTGGCAGGGGCCATGGCTTTATGAGGATTAAGTTACAGTTCCACAGGTCTTGTCGGCCGGTTGGGATTGGTTAGGATTGAAGGACGGAGGTAGTGAGGGAATGAGTCGCGTCGATCAAGTTCTAAATTAAGTTCAGGCGGAACTCGGAGTCCTTTTCTGACCTTAATGAGGCTCAGTGGGGTCAGTCGCCAAGACTGTCCGTGAAATACTGGAGAAACAAATGTGAAGGATATGTGAGTTAGGGGCCACATCGGTGACGACTGTGTGCAGGGTGGTGAGACTCAGTTGGATCATGTTACTGCCGTAGCAATGCTCAAAATGGGTGCAAGTATTTGAGGAGCGCTCTGTGTCGCTTTCAGCTAAAGGGACTGTTCCACATTTAAGTGGGACTTTGAACTGAAATAGTCATTTTGAAAATCACTCAGTGCAGTTCTCAGCCCTGCCTTTCGTAAGACCCCAAACCCTCAAGTTTCTGAGCTACACGCCCGCAAAGATGCGCAGACTATTTCGTGCAGACTATTTCAAGGTCATTCAGATCTGTACGACGTCATTGCAACGCCATTCAAATCCTGTCACCCAGTTGGCCATGCGGCGTTCAATATCAAGAATAATACTGTTGTCGAGTCGTTCTAATCTGGCGTCCGTGAGCACGATTTCCGAATATAGCGGACATCAGTCGGCTCTAAGTGAACATTGAGGGAGCTGTGCCGGTCCCAATCCCAAATGACGTTTTTACTTAATTTAAGAAGTTCAACATTTTTTAAAATTGTTACGAAAATAAGACTCGTAATCAAACAACTTATGAACGGCACCATAATTGAATATATGAGCACAAGTGAAACATCTTAAACTCCCGGATTAATATGCAACAGCACTTCGAAGAGGGGCCAAAACACGGGCACAGTCACGATATTTGGCTCAGCGAACTTTTCCACCATCAAACATTGCCATTTCGTGGCGAGTTATGGGCTACAAGTGAGTACTATGGTGGCAGTTTGGCACGACCAGTTTGGTAACTTCTCGGCGGTCATGCAGGCGTTCCATGATGCAGTCAAACAATGATATATTGAGGAGCAATTTTCTCAATAGAAAACTTTTGTTTTCTACAGCAGTCTTGTCCACCTAAAGTGTACCAACAGTTAGAAGCGCGATTGTTTCATCAAGTCTGATTTCCTTCCACCGCTTCAACTCTGATTCCCCCATTTCCCTTTAACGTAATGTCAAGAGCAGGACATCACGGGAGCATCTCCGTCAAGCCGGGCTGTGACCATTTCATTATAATCCGATTACGTGCCATTTGGTGAGAGTGATTCCCAAGTAGTGCTGAACATGTAAAGAAGAAAGTGCTGTGGGCTCATGTAGATAACTAAAACGGACGAGAGGTGCGTCGTGTACCCCTGTCATGAATCGAATGGGTATTATATTTATGGGGCTTACTTTCACGGATTAGCCGCATGAGATCGCACGTGTGCTGATGTATGTCCAATTCAGCCCAACGGCGGTATTCATATTTTGCTGTAACGGATAGACAAGTTTACACTTCCCAGCTGGAGAAGTCTGCTGGCGAACAGCGAAGAATCACAGAGGTGAACAGCTCAGGAACGGGAGTAGCAGTTAAAAAAGAGAGAACCACAGTCATTAAAACTTTTGGAAGCTCATTAGTCCTAACACACGTTGTGGCAGTGAACATGGAGAGAACCGTTCGTTAACAACTTCGCACACATCGCTGGTGAATTGGAGCGTCCTGCTGATCACAATTTTGGCTCGCGTCCAAATGTGCGTGTGCGTGTGACGTCTGTACGTGTGTCAAACCAGTCTATGCTACCGGCACATTGGCACAGCCAGCGATATGTGTTACCGGCACAGTGTTACCGCCGGCACGCGTTTGTTGTCGGCACTGTTTTACCACCGGCACGTGTGTGTTACCGGCACAGTGCTACCGCCGGCACGCGTGCGTTATCGGCACTGTTGCCGCCGGAACGCGTGTGTTACCGGCGCTGTTTTACCGCCGGCACGTGTGTGTTACCGGCACAGTGCTACCGCCAGCACGCGTGTGTTACCGGCGCTGTGTTACCGCCGACACGCGTGTGTTACCGGCGCTGTTTTACCACCGGCACGTGTGTGTTACCGGCGCTGTTTTACCACCGGCACGTGTGTGTTACCGGCGCAGTGCTACCGCCGGCACGCGTGTGTTACCGGCGCTGTGTTACCGCCGGCACGCGTGTGTTACCGGCGCTGTTTTACCACCGGCACGTGTGTGTTACCGGCGCTGTTTTACCACCGGCACGTGTGTGTTACCGGCGCAGTGCTACCGCCGGCACGCGTGTGTTACCGGCGCTGTTTTACCACCGGCACGTGTGTGTTACCGGCGCAGTGCTACCGCTGGCACGCTGTGTTATCGGCACTGTGTTACCGCCGGCACGCGTGTGTCACCGGCGCTGTTTTACCGCCGGCACGTGTGTTCACCGGCACAGGGTTACCGCCGGCACGCACATCACCACCCGCCCGCCAGGAGACTAGTGGGGCCCCTGTGGGCGGCGAGAGGCCCCTCCTCGACGCGCTGGTCCTAACCACATGACCACAGCACGCGGAGCCGCTTCGCCGTCCCGGCTCTCAAGGGCCGCAGAGGAGGCCAGCGGTCTCGCGGAAGAAAGGCATTGCAGTGGTGCGTGCTGTTTTCTTGTAAGCTTGCGTCCCCGCGACGCCGCCAGATTTTTCACGTTGACATCTAACATCGGTTTTTTGCGTAAATTAAAAACCAGCGTGAAAGTGGTTTTCGACCTCAAGAGAAACTGCTGAGACTTGGCTACGTCGGTAAAAGCGGGTAATGTGCAATGACGTAGAGAGGAACTGGTTCTTTGCGGTGCGACGACAAGCGCTGGGCATGCGAGAAACCTCAGTGCATGACTGCGCGCACATGAGTGAAGAGTCGTGTTAGTAGGACAAATCTCAGCGCGATCCTTTAATCCTTTCCTTTTCCTTTATCCTCATGGGTTTTCCTAGGTTTTCTTTAGTCCTCATGTTCCCTTTTTGTGAACTGATCAGGTTATGATGCAAATGACAAAAATGGTGATCATGTGACGCAGGATTTCAAAAGACAAATTCAAAATTTGGGTGTAAACTTTGTTTTTATTTCGTAAATTTACACACATTGGCCACAGAACCACACACTGTTTTACTCTTTTAAGACTAGTTTTGAGTCGTTAGGCCCACAGCGATGATGAGACAAGCCATTTTCTCTGCAGTCGCGTTGATTCATGATGAAACTAGCGCACTTACATCGCCTTTTGTTGCCTGGATGGGCCGCTATCACCTGAATATGATTTACATATTCCCCAAAGCATTTCGTGAATGCGTGCTTGAAGCGAATTAAGTTTTTGCCTTGAGTTATGCAGTTTGTTTCACATTAACTGCCACCCAGAAAAATATCGATCATTTTTTACCAGCTTCATGAACCCTCAACGAAGCAGTCATTAAATGCTTGGCGTCCGAAATGTGTAATCAGAAATAAATGAAATTAATCCAACTGTTTAAAAGCCACAGTCGGGAACACCGGGATAGCTCCTGGAGCTTTGACGCAGGATGAGCCGTCGGGCATTGAAGGCATCGGCTACAAGCTGTCAGGCATCGTGACAACGCGGGCCGTGCGACTTAGCCCCACTCGGGTGGCACAACCGAGGGACACACCCCATTGTCGTGCCTCGAGAATTAGGCCTGAGCCCTCTGACAGTGTGACACAGAAGGACACTAACCTCAATGCCCTTCCTCAACAGTACTGCTCGCTATCGGTGTTAGGAGTCTACTCGTTTCAACAACGTCTTCACCGTCTGCAATCTGGTCGTCGTGGTGTACGTCATCATATGTGGCATCTTCAAAAGTGAGTTTTCGCCTCGGGTCATGTCCTTACCCAAGGATGGGATGTTGTGGCTGCAGTGGCGTTCAAGTCGTTGTTTGCCACATGTTCGCCTCTGTTTTGGAGGTGTGTGACAGTCTTTGAGCGTACATGTCAGAACAGCAAGAAACATACATGTACTTATAGCGCGTTAATGCTGTAACCTTCCTTTGCAACTGCGTTGCCCGTTTAGAGCCCGGCAGTGTACCTGTGAAGATCCGTGCTGTTCACATCGGCATTATGAGTTGAAGATTCTTACGTTGAGCCAACGACGTTCAATATGCCAGAGTTAAATGACGTAACGCTAGACAACGATTATCTTTCGGTAATCAATATGATCGTCATTTAGCATTACAACGTCTTAACAAGTGCCCCTAGTCTATTGAACGTCGTGAACTCAACGTAAGGTCTTTTGGCTCACAATGCCGAAAAACCAGGAGCTGAGGACCTCTCTGTCTTATATCATTTTCCTCTCCTCCCCTTTCTGGAGCAACTCGCTGTTATTCAGACTGTCTGGTTCCATTCAGTGCATGGCTGGAGGGCATTCTTAAACGTTGCCCAACCAGCGTTGTTTCAACCCGCCGAAGCGGTCAAAAGCCACAGTGAAAACGGCATTTAAAAGCCCTCGTCAGACAGTGTTAGAAAGACATGACTGAACAATGGTGAATGTAGCATTTCACTTGTATAATTACGTTGTAAGGATGAAGCACTTCTTTCACCCCATCTGCTATCTCATGACTTACGTGCTATAACATTGCGGAAATTGGAGCTGAGTAGCTGTTAGAAGACTATCAGAGGATTTCTGGTGGCCGTCGACAGGTATGGCCTGTGATATGTCATGTCAGTCAGAGGGATGAGGCTTGTAGCATTGACCCGTCCGGCTATATACAAAATGAAACAAGCCGCCTCAATTTGGAGAACGGCGTAAGAAAGGTCTTCGAAAACTGTGGGGCGTGTGCCATTAGTGTCAAAATAAAATGAACCTCAAAAGGTCAAATGTGGTCACTAAGGATAAGGTGTGACGAAGCTTGGCCTTGCGTGACCTGACATTGCAAAGCGGCCAGAACGGTTGTAATGCGCTGTAGTCATAAAGTTACAAAATATAACGAGAAAACAACGTTAAAGCTCGCTCCGTGGGAGAAATAAGCGCTGTTGGCAACTTGATGAAATGTCAACCGACATGACCGCGAGAAAGAGGTCATAGATCACAAACTGTCATGGTAGAAATAATTAAAATCCATTTTGCCAAACTTTCCACCAGTTCCCAACACCGTTTAAAGCTATGTTCTTCGGAAGTCTTAAAGCGGGTCCCGGAAGCACCCCCGACGGGCAAGGGTTGATACAATCATTCGCGTGCAGCACGCTCCGTTGGCTTGATGACATCTTGTCAGAACCAATTAATCCAGGCGATTTGTCTCAGCCTGATAGTAGATGGAGTTCCAGTTTATCCTGGTAGCCAGCTGCTCCTAGGATCCACAATAAGTTTCCCAGACGTGATTTGAACCATTTTAACGATGCATTGACAGTTACGGTCATTTGTACCTCCAACCTGTCACACTGCTTTCTTGGAAGTGGCTCGAACCAATCATCGAGGCGTCATCATCCCCGGAAACAATCCTTCATCGGGCGGTGGTGCCTGAGTACAGCTCAGCATACGCACTACATATCTGTCCGTATGCGTAATATCTGCGAAATGACGCGTTCCGCTTTGGGTGATTTGAGCTAATACTTATGCATGTAGGACGGCATTTGTTTTTGTTTCTCATGCATGCGTGCGTCAGCGGATTCGTTCTGCCACCATGTTAGAGTGGCTGAACTGCTAATTGTGCGTGCTCTTCCACGAGGCTTTAGCCCACCTTTTGGGACATGGCAAGACGTCTTCTTCATGTGTTCCGATTTCTTATCCTTGTCAGTTGTCGACCTTCACGATGCCAGGAGTTACTGGTCAACACTAGCACCTCCCAGTTGACCAGTACCTCCTGCTGTACTGATGGTCAATAGCTCTCAGCATACAAACTCGGGCCTTATCGCCCCCCCCCCCTAAGAAAAAAACAGGAGCTCAAGGCCTTTCTTATTTATGTCGTCGTCTGCTTTTGTCGAGCAACCGCTGACAAGGGACATCAAGTCCACTGAGATCGCCGCCGTCCGCGGCTGGCCTGACGCCGTCGTCAGTTGGCTGAGGACGCCGTCGTCAGTTGGCTGAGGACGCCGCTGTCCGCGGCTGGCCTGACGCCGTCGTCAGTTGGTTGGGGACACCGCCGTCCGCGGCTGGCCTGACGCCGTCGTCAGTTGGCTGAGGACGCCGTCGCCAGGACGCCGCTGTCCGCGGCTGGCCTGACGCCATCGTCAGTTGGTTGGGGACACCGCCGTCCGCGGCTGGCCTGACGCCGTCGTCAGTTGGCTGAGGACGCCGTCGTCAGTTGGCTGAGGACGCCGCTGTCCGCGGCTGGCCTGACGCCATCGTCAGTTGGTTGGGGACACCGCCGTCCGCGGCTGGCCTGACGCCGTCGTCAGTTGGTTGGGGACACCGCCGTCCGCGGCTGGCCTGACGCCATCGTCAGTTGGTTGGGGACACCGCCGTCCGCGGCCGGCCTGACGCCATTGTCAGTTGGTTGGGGACACCGCCGTCCGCGGCTGGCCTGACGCCGTCGTCAGTTGGTTGGGGACACCGCCGTCCGCGGCTGGCCTGACGCCATCGTCAGTTGGTTGGGGACACCGCCGTCCGCGGCTGGCCTGACGCCGTCGTCAGTTGGTTGGGGACACCGCCGTCCGCGGCTGGCCTGACGCCATCTTCAGTTGCAGGAGCGATCGGGACGTCCCTTCAGACCGGGCTCAGCCGCCTCTCACCGACCCCCTTCCCCTCCCCCGCCACCAGGTGACGTGGACAACTGGAAGATCGACCCGAGCACCGTGCCCAACCCAGGCGGGAAGCTGGACCTGGGCAGCGGCGGCTTCTTCCCATTCGGCTTCAGCGGCGTGATGGCCGGCGCCGCCCGCTGCTTCTACGGCTTCGTCGGCTTCGACGCCGTCGCCACCACCGGTACGGTCGCCGCCGGCGCGCCGGTGTGCGGGCCAGGTGCTCGAACGGCGTCGCCATGTCGTCGGCCACGCTCAGAGGACAGCTCTTCGTGCGGTTCTGGGCCAGGGTGGGCGGGGAGAGGGCTCTTGGTAAGGTGCAGCCTTACGAGCTGATATTGTTTATTTCCTTTGTGCTGAAATAAGAGTGGTTGCCACCGGGTGGTCTGTTTGTAAAGTAAGTAATGATGGCATTACAGATAACTAATTAGGCGGATGTATGAGTTTGTTTTTGTCTAAGTGAGCTATGAATAATGATTCATTAACTAAACATATAAGCTCTTCTGGGTATGACTCAGCAAGTCGTGGCACAGCAAGAGCAGATCTGCCTGATTCATATACTAAATCTTATATAGCCTAATCAATAGAAATTGGCGCTGAAATAAATAATCCTACCATTGAACTGGGCGGATTTTTGGCAATCTAAAATCGCGCATAAACTCAACGCTGTTGTTTGATATTGGCTGTGAATAGACGATTTGTCTCTTCTAAAAGAGACCAAAATCATCACCGAATCATTGAAAGTGAGATGAATCAGTGAGTTAATTTACACGATGCGGTATGACTTCAATCAGAACTTCATTATTGAACCGAAATGTGAATAGGCAATCACCATTTTCCCACACTACCAAATTTTTAGCTGAAGGACGTCTGAATCGCTTAACGAGGGTCGTAAATTGATTGTGAATGGATTCTCAAGAATCTCAATCGAGCAATTGTCTATCATCCGCACGTGCCGCGTCTGGTCTGCTGCGGTCGGTTGGCGGTCGCTTCGCGGACGCCTTTATTGCCGCTTTGCAGTCCGTGCTTTGCAGAGCGGCTGAGTTTTTCATCGTGTCGGCGCCTATGACGGCCGCTTGCGGTTTTTACCTCGGACCTGTCCCACGCGGCGTGTGGAAGGCGCGTGTCCGGCGCGGGGGAGCAGCTGTGGGTCCGGACGAGCCTCTGGAGCCAGCTGGCCAGCGTCTGTTGGCATCGGCGGGCCTGGGC
Source organism: Pollicipes pollicipes (assembly GCF_011947565.3). NCBI lineage: Eukaryota > Metazoa > Arthropoda > Thecostraca > Pollicipedomorpha > Pollicipedidae > Pollicipes > Pollicipes pollicipes. Next base: position 34,017,993 of record NW_023596545.1, on the reverse strand, counting down.
AGGCGAGCTGTGCGCTAGCGAGCGGTGTCCGCGCGGCCCGCGCCCCGCACCGGCCGGGGCCGTGCTCTCTTCAGCGTGTGCCGCCGTCCGCAGGCGAGGAGGCCAAGAACCCGCAGCGCGCCATCCCGCTATCGATCGTCATCGGCCTGGCCGTCATCTTCGCCTGCTACTTCGGCGTCTCGGCCGTGATGACGCTGATGTGGCCCTACTACCTGCAGGTGAGGGCGCTCGGCGGCTGGGCGCCGGGCAGCGAGGTTTCTAGCATCCCATTCCCATTTATGGATTGGTAGGGGTTCTGACGGCCTCCGGACCGAGTACGTTAAACGGCAGTGATGCTGCTATGCGGAAGACGGTAACGTGGTGCCGTGCTAGGTCTCACTCACTTATAATATGCTTGATAATGCGCATTTTTACGGACATTTGGGAGGCGCCGATGTATTTGGACTGCAGTGGTAAAGGTAAAAACAGACTTAGCAACACTTGTAAGTCGCGGGAAATAACGGTAGCATAACAAAAATCTGCTTCAGAAACCAATTTGTAATTTTGGTGCAGGAAATCGACATTGTCAGTTGCGTTAACGGTAGCAATCTTGTAAATAATCAACATGCACTTGTGCACAACATTTAAACCGACAGTCCTTGGCATCCATGCCATCGTTGTCCGTCCGATTCCGTAATGTGACAGCAGCCCGCGGCGCTGTGAGGCGCTGAGTGCCGCAGGACCCGGAACGGTACCGCACCCCGTGTGGGAGCCCCTCGTCCCCGATCCCCCGTCCCCTTAGACAGGGTTCTGTTCCCGCTCCGCCGCGTTCTCACCACCCGTCCCCGTGTGGCCGGCGGGGTCCAGTCCTTAGACAGAGCCCTGCCCCCGCTCCGCCGCGGTTTCACCGCCCGACCCCGTGTGACTGGCGGGGTCCACCCCTTAGACAGAGCCCTGCCCCGCCCCGCCGCGGTCTCACCACCCGCCCCTGTGTGACCGGTGGGGTCCAGCCCTTAGACGGGGCCCTGCCCCCGCTCCGCCGCGTTCTCACCGCCCGGTTGGCCGGCAGGACGACGACGCTCCGCTGCCGTACGTGTTCGACCACCTGCACTGGGAGACGGCGCGCTGGATCGTCACCGTCGGCGCCCTCTTCGGCCTCTCCTCCAGGTGGGCGGGCCGCGCCGGCGGCCGTCACACTGTGGACTATAGAGGCTAGCGTTCGGAGCCGGCGGCCGTCACACTGTGGACTATAGAGGCTAGCGTTTGGAGCCGGTGGTGTCTGGTGCCGTCCAACACGGCTGGCTCGGCAGCCGGCACGGGCTGTTTGGCTGACCAGTGTTTACTGCCGGCCGACAGGGTCTGGCAAGGGCTTAGTGTCCGCTAGCCCAGCGTCTGACGTTGGTAACGCTGACCGAGTAGTGGGTAGAGCTGACGCAGTGTCTGCCAGAATTCGCCCTGTGTCTGGTGTCATTTGACCCATAACCCTGTGTCATCTGTCGCAGTGTCCGGCATTACGCCACCCAGTGTCCAGCGTGATCTGACTCATTGTTCGGTGTTATCTAACCCAATGTCTGGTGTTATTCATCCCAGTGTCCGGTATCATCTGCCCTAGTGTCCGGTGTCATCTGGCCCAGTGTCTGGTGTAATCTGACCCAGTGTCCGGTATCGTCTGACCGAGTGTCTAGTGTCATCTTACCCAGTGTTCGGTGTCATCTGACCCAGTGTATGGCGTTATCCCACCCAGTGTCCGGTATCATCTGACCCAGTGTCCGGTGTCATCTGGTTCAGTGTCCGGCGTTATCCCACCCAGTGTCCGGTATCATCTGATTCAGTGTCCGATGTCATCTGACCCAGTGTCCAGTGCCATCTGACCCGGTGTCCGGTTTCATCTGACCCAGTGTCGGGTATCGTCTGACCCATTGTCTGGTATGGTTTGACCCAGTGTCAGTGCCATCTAACCCGTCGTCAGTACCATCTGACCCAGTGCCCGGCGTCATTTCACCCTGTATTTGGTATCGTCTGACCCTGTGACGTCTGCCGACAGTCTGCTGGGAGCGCTCTTTCCCCTGCCACGCATTCTGTACGCCATGGCCAACGACGGCCTCATCTTCCGTAGCCTGAGCAGCATCCACCCGCGCTTCCACACGCCGTTCTGGTCCACGCTGCTGTCGGGACTGTTCGCCGGTAAGCAGACGCCGTCACGCGGCGCCGACACGCGCGCCTCGTCCGCTCAGGGCTCCTCCGAAGCGGTGCTTCCGCCGGAAGTGTGGGCGCACGAGTCACACAATGGGATTGAAGATCCGACGCCGACACGGCGATGCTCTAACGGCGTTTTTGTTCGGTTGATAATAGCCACGCCGGTGAAAGTGGCGTTTCATGTTTTAATCAGACGTGTCAGCGATGATGGTGGAAGGGTGTTCGCGTCGGCTGTTCCACCCGGGGGCTATGTTCGCGCAATGAATGGTCTTTTTGCTGTCCCGCGGGCCGTCTGACCTTTCCTCAAAGTAGGAAGTATGCCGGAAGAACGCGGTGCACGCGTTGTAGTGCTGCCAGTGCGACACGCGCTGCGGACGTTTACCATTCGGCGTCAATTAGCCGGTGTATTTACGCCGCGGTCCGGCGGCCGCGGCGGCGGCGGTGCTGCACGGCTGTGCGACACTCCGTACCGACCCCCTGCCTGTGTCGGCCAGCGCTGATGGCGGCCCTGTTCGACCTGGGCCAGCTGGTGGACATGATGTCAATTGGAACGCTGCTCGCCTACAACCCTGGTGGCCGTCTGCGTGCTCGTGCTCCGGTGAGAGGCCCCGCCCCCGCCGGCCCGCCCCGGAGCCGCCCGCGCCGCAGAGGGTGGCCGTGCTTCGGTAGGAGGCCTCGCCCCTCCGGCCCGCCCCGGGGCCGCGCCGCAGAGGTGGCCGTGCTTCGGTAGGAGGCCTCGCCCCGCTGGCCCGCTCCGAGGTCGCGCCGCAGTAGTGGCCGTGCTTCGGTAGGAGGCCTCGCCCCGCTGGCCCGCTCCGGGGTCGCGCCGCAGTAGTGGCCGTGCTTCGGTAGGAGGCCTCGCCCCGCTGGCCCGCTCCGGGGTCGCGCCGCAGTAGTGGCCGTGCTTCGGTAGGAGGCCTCGCCCCGCTGGCCCGCTCCGGGGTCGCGCCGCAGTAGTGGCCGTGCTTCGGTAGGAGGCCTCGCCCCGCTGGCCCGCTCCGGGGTCGCGCCGCAGTAGTGGCCGTGCTTCGGTAGGACGCCTCGCCCCGCTGGCCCGCCCCGGGACCGCGCCGCAGTAGTGGCCGTGTTCAGTGGCGGCCGCTCCCTCCGTTACCGTGCCGTGCTGTCAGTCGGTGTCCTGTTGTGCCGTCAGCTTGGTTTGCAGTTGGTGTTATTTCCGGGCGGGGGCGATTGCGTTGGGAATTATCAGGGCCTATTCGAGTTAGGCTTCCGGGCGGTATTTATTGGCACCAGGCTGTGATTTATTTTTAGAAAAAGCACACGGAGCTCCAGTCCGCAGCCCGGGTTGTCATTCAGTGTGGTGCTTACCCACTGCGGCCCAGTGGGCTTCGGTGCAGAATGAACAGAATCGTTAGACAGGTTCTCGCGAACGGCAGCGAGAGACCGGCTCATGAACTGTCAGCGCCACCATTACACTACCTGGCTTTCAGGCGGTACCATAGTGGTATAGGCTGGTTATTGAAGGCGCTACACATTCGGTCGGCGCGCATCACAAACTGACCCCTAGTTTGTGTTGCCACTTCACTTACGCAGCCAGTTGGGCAGGTACGAGGCGGCAAAAAACAAACCCGCATGTGGTAAAGAAGCGGTGGTTAGCTTTAGATTGCACACAGTTCTATGCGGCATTCAATGTGAGGTTTCCGTGTGTTCAGCCTGCGACGAAACAACACGAGTAAAAAGTGAAAATGGTAAGCTTGGTCAAGAACGGGTCCGGTGCAGCGTGGTTTGTAGTCGGTCGCGATGTGATTGGGAAAAGCTTTAGCATTTCTGGCCTAGTTCGGAACAGATGATGATCGATGTCGTGCGGTAAATCAGGATGAGGTGATGAACAAAAGGATATTTGAAAGTTTCACATCGGCAGATACTTGACGTTTCACTCTTTGACGATTAATGATTACAAACTGCAGCAGAACGTTCGTCTGAAAATGAATGTCGGCAAATACCGATTAGGAAATGGTGTCCGATGTCCGCAGTCTGTCCAAAACACAATCCGCCGATATGAACAGCCGAAAACAAATTTCTAGACAGGTTGGAAGTAGAATAAAGTCGGGCAAATGGTGTGGTAAAATCGGGCAAATGTTAATGTGCCGGGAGTACCGCGGCGATGTTAGCGCATTCATATGCGGATTACGAGATCACGAGATCACAAGGGTCCGAAAATCTAAAATCTTCTATCATGCGTGGTGTCGCACGTGGCCTTTTGGTGTTCGAGCCTGGTGTCGTTTGACCCGCTGCTGTCCTCACGTGTCACCAGTAGAGAACATATGGCCGCTGTATCAGTCCAGAGCACCGTCTGGCGCTTCTGTGACGTTCCCGCGCTCGCTGCCGGTGTTCCAGTGCTCTGTGTACCGTGCACGTGCGCGCTTGAGTGTGCCTGTCTGCACTGGTGTTGCGAGGACGCACGCGGGATCCAGTCGCGACGCCAGCGCGGGGATGGCGTTTGTGGACCCACCGACGGGGGTCCCCGGTCTGCCCGGTGACGCCGGCCGCGCGGCGTCGACGCACGGGACAGGGGACACCTGTGGAGCGGTACCGAGCCGTGGGCCGCAGGAGATTCGCTGATCATCCGCAGTGTTGCAGGTCTGACCGTCCCCAGTGTCGCAGGCCTGACCGTCCCCAGCATCGCAGGTCTGACCGTCCCCAGTGTTGCAGGTTCGCGCCGTCGCCGGCGGAGGCCAACCGTCACCGGCTCCTGCAGCAGCTGTAAGGACTCGCCGGTCGGCTGCGCCGCCGGCCTCGGTGGCGGGCGCCTGCTAACTTCCGCTCGCACCTCCCCTAGGTGACGGTGGCGGCGCCCGGCGCGCGCCGATGGCACGTCAGGCACGCCCGGGCGGCCGCGGGCGCGGACACAGGTGACGGCCGCGTGTGGTGCCATGACTAACGCGGGGGACGGCGGAGGGCGCGCGCGCGCTGACTAGCCCCCGGTGACGGCGCCGGCTGGCGCCCCGCCGCCGGCGTAGGCCGCGGCAGCAGCAGCCAGGGCTGGCTAGTAGGCACGATGTGTTGGTGGCAGACGAGAGCACGGGCCGTCTGTGGGGACTAGGATCGACTAGGATCACTGCACGCCGCTGACTGCCGCCCTCCTCCGCGCCGGACAGGACACCGGGACGCCAGCGGCGGGTGGGCTCCGGGAGTGGCGCGCTCGAGATCCCGGGGAGACCGTGTCGAGTCGGGCAGGCGGCGGGCCCCTCCGAAGGTCGCCGCGCATGCGCGCCGAGCGCCGGCCGTCCCCGGCGAGTCGTGACATGCGCTGGAAGAACGGGCCGGACCCCCGCGTCCTTCGTCCATACCTGCGGGTCGTCACGACCTCCGCAGTCCCCTACGGCAGGCTATGTGCCGGAGGTTCTCTGCGTGTTCATAAATACGCCTTATGTGAAACGGTCTGTATTTTTTTTCCTGTTCGGCTTTCCATGGGAGCACTGCGCGGAGCTTAAAACCCAGACACGTTGATTGTGTGGTTTTGCAGCTGCCTCGGTTTTGGGCTCAGCAAAATTAGTGTCCAGCGATGTCGAATCGTTGATGCCATTGGTGGAGACACGTCGGTGGCGGCACCGAATCCCCAGCATCGTTACTATCGGCGCGCAAGTTGGAAGCTGTTAAGTGTATATACCAAGTATGCAAACTACCAAAAATATGCAAGGAACCCGCGTTGACAAACCACTTTCAGTCAGGTTGGCAGATCAACGACCCGACGAGGAGTCAGTTGCTCTGTTGGCGCAACGATGTGCCTAACACGGTGGGGGCTCCAGTGAATGGTTCCCACGTGGTAAACTTCCAAATCCAGTTGTTATCTCCTGTTTTTATCTTCTGAAGTAAAGTATGCCATCGCTGATTGTTAAAAAAGGAGCTGTTTGAGGACGCTAAACAGGCAATTTCGTGAGTTAGAGATCACATTTTTGTTGAGGCTAATCAGAGATACATTCACCGATGCTTCATGCCGATGCATCACATCAGCCTCATATTTGCAGTTGGAGTGGTTTGTCCGAGAAAGCTGCATTGTAATGTTAACAGTAAGAACATGCCTCGGCCAAACCATTAAAAGTACAGACGACGAAACCGGTCTTGTTAAGCTGCGCGGCAGCTAGGCTGCAGCGCCGTCGTCGCGTTGTACGTGCGCCTCGAAGGATGACAGATGGCGGGAACAATATTCATATATTATATATAAATTGAACGCGCCTGTGCAAATGCGTCTACTTCTGTCGCGGTTTGGACCAGCTAGGTCTGCCAGGGATGAGGCGTATTTACTCCTAGAAAATGACAGCACTCAGGCGGACGCGGCCTTTGCAAAATGCGTGCTGCGTATGCAGCATTCCCTTGTTGCCAATAGTCACCGGAGATCCAAGCGATGGCTACCAGCAAATTCGCCTCGTTCCCAAACTGCAGAGCAGCGCATGACATTTTGCCAACGCTGCATGCAGTGGCAAGGCACATGCACCTCGACTGCATCCTCGCCTACGGATTGAGAGTGACTTGATAATCAGCAGCGCGTAGGAAAATGTCCCGGGTAGGAATAAAGGCTCGGTTATTGCGTTTCGGCGCCGTGCATGTCGGCGAGTCAGCACTGCCGCGTGTCAGCCGCTCATCGCGGCCTGCGGCAGTTGGAGGTCGGTGCCGCGAGGCAAGCTCCGCAGCGATCCCGCCTCCGAGCACTGCCGCCCGCCGGAGCGCACCCGGCGCCCGCACTAGCCCCGCCTGCTGCCTGCCTGTCGTCACCGGCTCCCCGCTAACCGCACCGGCCGCCGGAGCAGCCCCGCACGCCGCCCCGGTCCGGGCACTAATCTCACCAGCCCGCCGGAGCAGCCCCGCACGTCGCCCCTGGTCTGGGCACCAACCGCACCTGCCGCCGGAGCAGCCCCGCACGCCGCCCCGGTCCGGGCACTAACCGCATCTGCCGCCGGAGCAGCCCCGCACATCGCCCTGATCTGGGCACTAACCGCACCTGCCGCCGGAGCAGCCCCGCACGTCGCCCCGGTCTGGGCACTACCGCACGCCGCCTGCCGGCCCGTCGGCGTAGTGGCCGGTTCTGACTTGGAGCACGGACTGTGTCGCACTGCATGGACGACGTGCGGTGGGGGCGCGGACGTGTGGTCGGAGACGGGCCGAAAGCACAGAGTGCGGCCCTCCGAACCTGGCAGGCAGCGGCTCTCGCGTGGCTCCTCACTACAGCGGCTGCGGCTTCACCGAGCCGTTGTCTACACGACTGGTTGTATGGATGTCAACGTTTCGAACGTCGCCGCACGCTGTCCGGCAACGAGTGCCGCCGGACACCGCGGCGCCTGTTGTCCTCCCTCCCGCGTGGCGGGGCGACCCTCCCGCGCCGCCGGTCGGCGCCGTGACGCCGCGCGCCCCGCCGCAGGTACCGGGACGAGAGCCTGGGCCTGGTGGACCACGACGCGGACGGGCCGGGCGGCCTGGCCATCGGCGCCAGCACCGACCGGCTGCTGCCGCCCCGGCCGTCGGAGCGCGGCCTGCTGGCGCTGGTGCTGAACCGGCCGCGCCTCAGTCAGCCCTCGCACCGCTCTGCCAAGCTCGTCAACCACGTGGCCGTCGCGTACGGTGCGTGGCGCTGTGGTGGTGATCACCGTGGTAGTGCTGACGCTGGGGCGTTTGAGGAGTGTGGTCCGATTTGTTAGCTCTGCGTGCCCTTCAGATGTACTGTATGTTTCTCCAGTGTCCTGGTGAAGTGATGTGTTTCCTGGTATGATCACACGGTGTCTTCTGTGACGGTTTGATGTCTAATTTCCCACCATTTCCGTTATTTTCTTCTAACTGTGGTCACATGGCATATGCCAGCAGTATCTGCATACAGAGTGTTCTTCGGTGTCAGGCCGCTGTATGTCTATGTTTGCTACGTCCGATACAAGCCGCGAAGTTACGTGGGTTTTATCTACGGTGCCCCGTCGCGTTTCAAGGGATGTGGCGAAGATCGCAATGCCGGTGTCCCTGACCTGTGCCGGTGTCCCTAACCTGTGCCGGTGCTCCTGACCGGTGCCACACCTGTGCCGGTGTCCCTAACCTGTGCCGGTGCTCCTGACCGGTGCCACACCTGTGCCGGTGTCCCTAACCTGTACACGGTGTCCCTGACCTGTGCCGGTGCACCTGACCTGTGCTGGTGTCCCTGACCTGTGCCGGTGCCCCTGACCGGTGCCAGTGCCCCTGACCTGTGCCGGTGCCCCTGACCTGTGCCGGCGCCCCTGACCTGTGCCGGTGCCCCTGACCGGTGCCACACCCGTGCCGGTGTCCCTGACGATGCACCGGTGTCACGCAGGTGTGGTGACAGTGGCGTTCTGTCTCGTGATCGTGTACGGGGCGGACGCCCTGATGGCCGTCGAGGCGTGGGCTGTCATTCTGGCCGCCATATTGGGCGCCGCCATGCTCGCCTGCTTCGGCGTGGTGCTGCTGCAGCCGCAGTCCAAGGCGCACCTCTTCTTCCGGGTGAGTGTGCCGCCTCCGTCTGAGGCAGACCTGTGTGCGGCGCTGTCGGCCGCCGGACCCCCCCGACCGCGGTCCTGCACGAACTCGTGGACTGCGCGCCGCCAAGGCCGTACGGTGTTCGCATTTAAATGTACACCTGGCTTTAGTTCCTTTCGCCTCTTTCTTTGTACTTTCAGTGCATGCTGGCTGCTCGCTGTTGGATGTGTGGGAGGACCGAAACTATTTCATGTTCACTGTGATGTTCGCTGTCCAGGGTAACAAGTAAACCATACGTTCACGACTACCAATTCGAATGTGAACGAACAGGCGGTCATGTGACGAAAAACAAAACATTTAACGGGATATGACGTCACTGAGGCCCATTGCGCAAATTTTGAGCACGATGTCGTCTTCGGCTGGTGCCTGCCGTCGCCATGTCGCTGACGTAGTGCCCCCGCGCGAGGCCCCACCTGAAGTTGATGTGCGATGGGTCGGCAGGTGCCACTGGTGCCGCTGCTGCCCATGGTGAGCGTCTTCGTCAACGTGTACCTCATGATGAAGCTGAGCTCGGCCACCTGGGTCCGCTTCGGCGTCTGGATGGCGCTCGGTAAGAGGGCGGCTCGCCTGCGGACGGCATGGCATCACGCATGCGTTTGTTCCCTTCTCAGTTACTCGGCTGAAGTGCATTTTCCTTCCGCACTCTTTGGGGCCGTCGGCTCCCGCACTACCTGCGACTTGCTCTGCTAACGGCATGCCACTAACACCGGCACCTATAACTGCACTGGCACCGGCGCCTCTAACACTGTCCACCGCATGCCGCCCGCTCTGCACGCCCGGGGCCGCGCGCCGAGGCCGAGCCGCGCCTCTGACCTCCCCGCTCCCCCATAGGCTTCGTCATGTACTTCGGCTACGGCTTGTGGCACAGCGTGGCGCGGCGCGGGACGCGCACGGGGCCGACGCGACCGGCGAACCTCGACCTTGAGATGGACGGCGGTCTCAAGGTGCCGGTCATCACCATCGAGCCGGCGACCCCGGCGCCGAGCTCCGTCAACGCCTCGCCGTCGCTGGCGGGCCGTGCGCCGGCCGCCGGGCCGGACGCCGAGCCGACCGAGCTGGTGGTGGAGACGGCGCCGCCCGACGACGCCAACGCCGTGGACCTCGAGCACCTGTACTCGGCCGTCGCGCCGCCGGACGAGCTCCGCACGCACTGGCACGAGGGCCGGCCCGACGCGCACGGGCAGGAGTCGACCGCCGAGGCGGTGGCCGAGGACGCGGAGGCGTTCTACGGCACTCCGTTCGCGAACGAGCTGGAGTGCGAGTCCGGCGATGGACACGAGCTGCCCTCCTCTCCTCCCGCGGACGAGGACGAGCGTCCAGCGGCCGCTGCAGACGAGCCCACGCGGACGGTCGCGCTCGACACGGACGAGCAGGAGCGCTCGGTGCTGCTGGCCAGCCGGCTGGCGCAGCAGCAGCGCGGCCTGCACAGTGTCATCGCGGCCACGCTGCGCTCCGACTGGCGCGATTCGGGCCGTGGCCGCCAGCTGGGCATGGCGCAGCGCCAGGTGGACGAGGGCCGGGCGCAGGTGGGCTACCGGGCGCCGCCGCCGGCCGCCGACGACCACGGCGAGCCGGCGCGCCACTGGGCGGAGCGCGACGCGCAGAGCCACGTGGCCATTTGTCGCTGCCTGGGTGCGCCGACTGACGGCGCCGCCCGGCCCATCCGGGTGAGCGCCGAGGTGCACTCGGAGGCGCCGCCGGCCGAGCCGGAGTCGAGCGTGCACGCGCTGCTGGCTGACACCGCAACGGACCCGCAGCTCGGCCAGCAGGCTCCGGACGAGCACGCGGAGCCCTACAGCAGCCCCGGCGCTGGCCCGGCGGTGCTGCCGTCGGAGGAGGCGCTGGCCGCCGACGATCCGCAGCTGGCCTCAACGCTCGCTCCGACAGAGCGCCTGCACGAGGGCGTGCTCGCTCAGCTCGGGCCCGGTGGAGACGCGCCGGAGGCTCCGGAGGAGTCCGGTGAGGTGGCGCCCCCTGCCAAACCGCCGCCCGCCGGGAGTAGTGGCCTAACGGCGGAGGAGATGGCGGCGGCGGAGGAGGTCGTGGTGGCGCTGCACGGTGCCGTCTGCGATTGCTTCACACGCGGCTGGACCGACCTGGGCAGGGGCGCCGCGCTGGCTGACGAGCAGCGCGCGCGCGATGGCAGCCGACCGGCGCCGCCGCCTCCGCCGCCCGCCGAAGCGCAGCCGCAGCGGCCGCTGACGCCTGAGGAGCAGCAGGGGGCTCTGGAGACGGTGATGGCGCTGCACGCCGCCGTCAGCGGCAGCCTGAGCAGTAGCCGCACGCCGCCCAACACGCCGACCGGTGGCCGGCGCGAGCGTCCGCCGCTGGCACCGCTAGCGCTAACCGCGGCGCACCTCGCCGACGCGGCACGTCCTGCAGCGCCTCAAGTCCGACTCCAGCTTCACCAACATCCCGCCGAAGTCGCCCGACAAGTCCGCTGGCCAGGCGCATCGGCGCCAAGTTCGTCATCATCCCGGTGAACGACGACGGCAACCGACTCGGAGCGCGAGGACGAGCCGGCCGCGCCCGACGACGAGGTGAGCCGCGCCTTGCGCGCCGTCCAGGACGAGGTGCTCACCGTGCTGGCGCGCGTGGACGACGGGCCGGCCGACGAGGCCAGCGCCGACGAGCGGCAGCCGTCCACCAGCTCGCACGAGCCGACCGAGGAGGCGAGCGAGCACTCGGACGAGCCGGACGAGAGCTCCAGCCCGCGCAGCGAGCGGTCGGCCGGCCCGGCCGAGCCGCTGGGCGAGCCGCCGGTCGGGGTGCGCCGAGCCATGAACACGGTGCTGGACGAGATCCGCGCCGCGCAGTCGGGACCCGGCGGCGACGACTCGCCGTCCGACGAAGGATCGGACGAGCAGCCCCTGGCTGCTGGTCCGGCCGCGGCCGAGACGAGCTCCTCGTCGGCGGAGCCACCTATCGGCGCTAAGCCGAAGGTGCATTTGGTCCGGGCGCCGCAGGAGCCGAGCATGAAGGACACGCTGGACCAGATCATCAAGCAGGCGGTCGAGAAGGCGACGCGCCGCGTCACAGATGGTTCCGGCGAGGATGACGAGGGCTCCGGCGACGAGACGACCGCCTCGGAGGAGCCGGCGGAGCCGCCGGTGGCGCCAGCCCGCCGTCAGGCCGAGCGCCAGCAACCGAGTTCGGCCGGCGAGCCGGCGGCCGGCGCAGACGGCGCGTCGCCGCCGTCGCCGCCGGCCGTGGACCACCTCGGGGACGGGATGCACCGCGTGCGCAGCCGCAAGAAGCCAGCCGCCACGTCCGACATGGCCGAGTTGATGGCGCGCTTCGATAAGAAATGAAGGATGGCGGCGCGCGTCGAGGGCAAGTGGTGACGATGCGGTGGGCGGTGGGCGGATTCTGGCGGCCTGAGGGCGGCGGCGGTGGTGGAGGCTTAGACTCGGTTGGGTCAGCGCATGGCATGATAAGATGTCCTTGGGCGCTGCTTCTCTCACCGCATGGAATGCACTACTGCATGCGTCTATCGGTATATTCAACCGCAGTTACGTTTTTGTGACGTGCAAGTTTTCTTGCGTGCGGTTGGCAATGCTGCATTCGGTAACGAGATTATCCACTGGGCGATCATGCAATAATTTATGTGAGCGACATCGTGTAAGACATGGCTGGCTATCTGGCCTGTTCCCGATAGTGTTGACTTCGGTTTTATGTTGATTGATTAGCACGTCTGACGAGTCCCTGTCGCATCGTTGGGGTGATCACCGCGCGTTCATGGACACTCCGCGCGTGTCCAAGCGACAAGTTCAGCATGTTTGCGCCACTCAGGTCCAGGCATCCCATGTCAAGCATCCCGTGCAGTAATTTACAACGTGTTTATTACAAATTCTGGAGAGGTGGCAGAGGACCCATCCATGCGCATGTGTTTGCCCGGCATCCAAATACTCCAGTTCCTGCGAAGCACCGCTGTAAATGTTGGCGGTGGCGGCCGACACGGCCTGCAGCGACGGGCGGCGCTCGTGCCTGTCGCGCTGCCCGGTCCGGCTCGCGCAGCTGCCGTGCTGGCCGATATGGGCACTGCAAGTGCCGCGCTGAAACAGTGACGGAGAACGCCCGTCAGTTCATTCGGGGAGATTCCTTGCAGTGCCACTCGTGAGACGTGAGACGAAATACACAGGACGAACGCTGGCGGTGTCTTGCTTGCTGGCTGTGTAGTGGGCATAAGTTCCGAACTGAGCGAGTCTTTCACTCACGATTGCCGTCCACTTGCTTTCAATGGAAACGGGAGCAGTCAAATTGGATTCCTGTCCGGTGCCAGGCGAAACTCGCGACTTAAGGACCGTTCGTCGGCCACCTTTTGGATCACGCCTGCGTGTGGTTCATTTTCCTCCTTGTCGCGCGTTAGCTGTACATATGTCGTGCCATGAGGCCCAGACCACCATCATTTAGCTGTGTCTTCCATCATGAACTATTGCTTATCTCGGAGACCATTTTTCGACTTCCGGCGCGGGCACAAACAAGGTGAGTTTTGATTTTTTTATTAGAGACAACGCTGCGAAGTGAACAGTCCAGGATCTATCACATTGTTTATTTCCGTTTTGTGCTACCCGTTTTGAATATTGGGCATGGATCAATGCAACTGCGTTGTCGATATTGAATGACGCCATTTACAGCGTGACGAAAGCATCGACCTTCGAAGACCACACGCTGTGGCTATATGTCGACAACCCTGCCGCGTTGTTGGGCGATATTTTGCGGGACACAGGTTGGCGACGGCGATAAGTCGCCTTCAGCCCGCGGTGCTCGGCGTCTGCTGGAGGGAGCGCCGTATCCACCTCACCGTGCCGGTCCGCCGGCAGGGTTCTGCGTGTACTTCGGCTACGGCTACCACCACTCCGAGGCGGGCCTGCAGTCGCTGGAGGAGGCCACGCCGCTAGAACCGCTCCACTCGGACGACGGCTCTGAGTACTCGGATCACTCCGAGCGGCGCAAGCTGGTGGACTGATCGGTACCTCCCGCACCGGAGACCGATTGGTACCCGCAGCACCGGAGGCTGATCGGTGCCCACAGCACCGGAGGCTGGTCGGTACCTCTAGTACTGGAGGCTGGTCTGTACCTCTGGTACCGGAGGCTGGTCGGTACCTCTAGTACTGGAAGCTGGACGGTACCTCTAGTACCGGAGGCTGGACAGTACCTCTAGTACTGGAGGCTGGACGGTACTCCGGTGACCAGCCGCGGTCCTGAGAAACGGTGCTGGTAACCAGCCGGCTCGCCCGGCGCCGGCGGCCGGCTCGCCCACTGCCGCGCCGGCAGAGCGTGCCGTCTGTGCTGCCTGTGCCGTCTGTGCCGCCTGTGCCGTCTGTTCCGCCTGTGCCGCTCTGCGTCGGTCGATGGTGTGACCTGTGCTGTGTAGCTGTCGGCGCGGGTGTCGCGCGTGGTCGCACGGCCTGCTGGTAGCGCCTGTCGTGTCCAGAAGGCGCCTCCGCGGCGGCCGGGACCCCCGGTTAGGCAGAGAGCATTCACGCGTCTCTGACCATAGACGCAACAAAAGTGGGAAGTTAAGTTTACAGCTCGGCCCCAGGTGGCTGATGGATGGGGTACACGTCTTCCTGACCATTTGCATTTGTTTCGAAAGGGCCAGCGCGGTTGTTCCGACATTTGGTCGGTCCGCACATTCCAGAATCATGACTGCCTGGCGTTCCTAACGTTTGAAGGGTCGGGCAGCGTCATATACCGCAGGTCTAGCAGATCCTGCAATCAAGCGTGTGCTACGAACGTTAGACTTCCTGGAGATGTCATGTATTTTTCCAACAGATAGCTAATGGCACGACACGACACCAGGTCATTGCGCGACACATCATAACTTATGCTGGTGGCTTGACCATTTCGAGGTCTTGGTGGCTGGTTTACGCCGCATCATTGTATACTATTATGGGCGTACCTATGTGCAAAGGGTTGACGGCTTGCATTGCCATGTTGGCCGCGTAAGATGAATTTTACATGAAACATTACATGTTGCCTGCGGTAGATTTGGCAGAATGCCGTAAACGCCCAAAAACACTGTTTGGTTTCTTTCCAGGAACGCTTATCTTATGAACCCAAAATGGGACGCAATGGACAGGCGCCACGACCTACCACTTCCCCGCGTTGCCGCAGATGTTCTCAGCAACCGTACTGCCCAGTCTGTAGGAGGGGCAGAGGGCAAACATTCTCCTGGTTCGACATCGACGACTGTCGAAGGGCGCGGATCATCTGTCGACAGCTGTAGTGGACGTGTGACCCGCAGGATGTTTCGCGTCACCGGGCCTGCGGGATGTCTCGCGTCACCGGGCCTGCAGGATGTTTCGCGTCACCGGGCCTGCAGGATGTGTCGCGTCACCGGACCTGCAGGATGTTTCGCGTCACCGGGCCTGCAGGATGTTTCGCGTCACCGTGCCTGCAGGATGTGTCGCGTCACCGGACCTGCAGGATGTCTCGCGTCACCGGTCTGAGCTCCACGGACGGCTGCGCCCTGCACGCACGTGATGCACGTGGTAAAGCGGAGGGCACAACTTCAGTGGGACCAAATATGTGTCTAGTTCGGGAAAGCACTGCCCGGACTTTTGTAATTATTTCAGAATAATCTCAGATTTTTTTGTCCTCACGTAGTGATATGTTAGATTTACGTGTCCCATGTCGTTGCCATGGGTGCAGACTGATGAGAAAAGTTGTTGTGGCAAAACTGCTGGAACGAGCATATTGCAAAAGCAAAATGTTGAAATTGGGTTAATTTCCTCAGAAGTTTGTGCGGTGGCTTCTGCACCTGCCATGCCGTCTTCGCCACTGGAGATCCTTTTCAGAAGGATTTTGTTAAAATTCGCACTCAATTTAGGCATGGTTTTTAGTAGGGACTCCCTACATCATGTAGCTAGATCCATCACAAGTGATGTGTTTGGCTTAATCGATTCGTTCTCCGTCCTTGTTGCTACGTTAATGGCGCCGTGACGCGCCGCGTCTGACGCCGTCCCCATCAAGGACGGGCGGAGCCCCAGGTTCTGCGCAGCTCTGAGCTATGTGGCTATGGCTGGCATTGTAGGGTTCCCGCCGCGGCGGCGCTGTTCTTTTATTGTGCTCTGGGGCCTGCGCGGCGTCCTTGTCCCCCCCCCCCCCCACCCGGCCCCATGTCTTCGTTTGATGGTGTGCTGTTCCCCGGGGCCGGTCATACAGCATATCGTAAAACTGGGGCGTTGAATTGTCAGCTGTTTCCCCTCAGGTACGTGTCATTTTCCGCCGGCGGCGGCGATGCTGCGCTGGTGGCGCTGATCGCTGGTCTAGCCACCTGTAACTAAAGTAAAGGTGCTTCCCTTCCCCTCCCCCTTCCTTTCCCATTCCAGTATTAGCCAGCGCACTGCCGGCATTTTTGAAGGTAGCCATGGTCACGGCTTAAGCTTAGAACGGACATTGCATCCAGGGAAACAGCCTGTCCCATTGCCAGTTTGCCGGAAGAAGTTGTTGTCTTCAAATGGGCACGGTTGTGATTATTCTGTTTCTGTGCTTGCATTCCATTTGGTATTTATGCGTTAAGTTATTTAGTTTGTGATGCATTTGTTGTTTTATTCATGCGGGTATTTAGCGCATTTTCTGCACGCTATGCACTGAAGGGTAATACATTCCGCACAGGGACGTTAATTCACGTCCAGCACTCCCAAACATCCGCCCACCACCCAGTTTTCCTAGGGATGACTGGGACGTGCTCTCATGTGTGTTTCATCATTGTGGTGTAGTTTTGTTGCAGAAAGCTGCTATATGCGAACCACCATTTGATTTTATATTTATCATTGGCATGCACATTTTTAACGCACATGGGTTGTCATATATCCATATCAACGTCAGATAGACTGCACTTCTGCGCAGTGTATCAATGTGACTTCTTTCATTGATGGAACGGAAAAAAAGCAACGGCTGGCGTTTGTTCTTGCCCGCCTTTGTATTGTTTTATGGGTCCACGTTGCGAGTTTCTTCTCAGGAAGCCAAAGTACCAACGGTAGACTCCTGAACGGCAGACTATCTTTGTATTCGGTTAAAAGTTTTACGTGGTTGGCCGTGGTACTACGGTCATTGCCATGCATAGCTAGTTCCAAGATCCCAGACACCATAGCCGCAGTGCAGGAATTCATGTTCAATGAACAAATTTTTCCAAGCATTTTGACCTGCCACGCTGTGCAGTCGCCGCACAGTCCCCCCTGTTCCAGCTCAGTCCTCGCGGCCAGCTGCCGACGGCCGTCGGTGACGATCTAGACGGGTGCGATCTTGATGGCGACCCCACATGCTTGCAATAGACTGGGTAGTGGCCCACGCTATACCAGTTGAGCAATTGGGGAGGTGCAGGGACGTTGGACGAGGTTCTTCCGTAGGCGAATTGAAACCCTTCTGCCCGACCATGAAGAAGTGGATTGTTTGCTCTCACTGACGATTGGTTGAACTAAATCTTATGACGCAGCTGTTTCTCAAATGGGTATTTTTGTGTAAGATTGCTGTTAAACACGTGGGAGACGGGTGGAATTTGTGATTGCTGGAACGACATTGCGTTGGCTTGGCTTATCTCTTGTTGAATAACGTTAGCAAATTATATTTTTGACATGTAGATAAGTGCGCAGGAATGGGATCAAACGGGTGCCTGCTGGAGCGGCTCTGCTTACATCTCCAACATACGTTATTGGGTAGCATTCACAAAACACGTACTTTTGCAAACAGGTTGGGGAGCTAGAACTAGGCCTGTGAACGCACTTCTGGGTCGATGGAACGTCCAGCGCCGGCAGGTCCGCGTGAGGTGCGAGTTCAAACACGGCTCGTTGGCGGGGCGGGGTCCGTTTCCGAAGCGTGTCCGTCCCAGCGGGCCTGTTAGACCGTGGCTCGCAGTCGCTCCGGGTGGCGGGCGGTCGTGCGCGCACCCGTAGGCTATCTCTCGCTGCCGCTGAGGGCCGCTCGCCGGGCTGGCCTGGCCGCGCGGCGGGCCGCGGCCGAGCGGCGAGGCCGTCCCGGTGCCCGTTGCTCCCGCTGGGCCGGGCCTCCACGAGGCCGGGGCTCTGCTGTCGGCCCGGACGTGACTGGACTGCGCGCGTGGGATCTGCTGTTACGGGTGTGTCGTGGTGCTTCGCGCTGGCTGTCTTGTGTGCTGGGTGTTCGTGACAGTGATGTGACAATATATATTGATGTGAGCGTGCTGGTGCGTTTGGAAGGAGCAGGTTCACGGAAGAAACAGCCCGAGTGGCGTTCCCTTTTGCAGCGTCGGCTATGTGCGGGCGGCTTTGCGTCGTCTGGCAGTTGTTCAGATGAATGGTTTACGCAATGAATCTACGATATTTATACGTCCTTGTGTGTACGGCGAATAAGACTGTCATCAAGATCAATCCCCCGCTCCTTATGACAGAATGCGTTCCGTCATCTACTGGTAAATGCACGCATGGCATGGATCGGACTCAGCGACAGGTTTCATCTGCGTATTCTATTATTTCAAATGGAGCGTTTCTTCGGACTTTTTCAGTATGGTACACATTATATCGAGCAAATCTAGCCCAACAGATTTTTGGTGGTATTATGCGGTGTTTTGGGCGATATCAACATCTATGGGGGGCCAGACCACGGAGGACCGAACCATCCTTAGACAAAAGAATTACGGTAGGACGCCGGTTGGCTACGAACCTCCCGTTCTCCGAGAGCACTCTTGAGCGATGATAACAACCAGAGGTTTATCAAACCAATCTATTATTGGACGGCAACAAAACCACCCCAGCGCAAACCGTGCATTAGCCAGTAGTAAATCAACCTGCTTACCTGCACAACCAAGGAGGCCGGCAGGTCTGAGGTGCAGATCAGTGGTCACAGGAGGCCAGTCTGGGGCGGAAGCCAATCCTCATCAGACCAGTATGCCTGGCGAGAGTACTCGGTCTGAGATCGAGGGGCCGTCAGTGAGCCGGAGACCAATCGGCCTGAGGCGGAGGCCAATCGGTCTGAGACGGAGATCAATCAGTCTGAGGCGGAGACCAATCGGCCTGAGGCGGAGATCAATCAGTCTGAGGGGCAGACCAACCGGTCTGAGACGGAGACCAACCGGTCTGAGACGGAGACCAATCAGTCTGAGGTGGGAACCAGCTGGCCCGTCGCGGCTCCTGTGCTTTAGAGCAGTGGCAGGGTCGGCCCCCGACCAGTGATATCAGCATGTCCTTCAGCCTCCCGTCCGTTCCTCCTCCCCTTCGCTTTCAACAGCCCCCCCAAATGCTCATTACAGGCGTGGGAATGATCCATTTGTCTTCTCGCCTATTGGCTGGTGGACTTCTTTCAGCTCCTGATGTGTCCGTTTATCGCGTGGTAAATTCTCCCCCCGTGGCCCGCCCAGATAATATGGAGCCGGCTTGGCTGGCCCCAGTGGTCGCCAATTCACACGCTCCCAATGTCCGCCAGTATTATGCGGCCGGCCGGGCCTTGTCCACATGTCCTGGTCATGAGGTAGAAATCTGGCGGATCTGCCGAACCACTTTTCATGTGGGGACGAATGCACTCAGGCGAGCGGCTTCAAGCTTTTCCCGTGTTCATTTTGGGTCGCTTCTCGGTATTTGCTTTGAATGAATTGAAGTAATTCCGTCAAAAATCTGCTTCTTAAGCAGTTTAAACGGGTGCACGGTGTCAGATGTCATTGCAGGGCTGGCACAGGAAACGTGGGACCTTCCTACGGATGTGTTCGAGTTACGGCATACAGAGATTATTGGTATTTGCAATGGTAGTGCTCACAGGTGCCAGCGCGTCGTAGACAAATGCATGTGCACAAACCAATAAGAATAGCACTTATTGTGAGGTGAACATTTCACTGAACAAGCGTTTTAGACCGTCCGTTTGCCCGAACCGACTAAGGAATACGATTGGAACCGGCATCCCTCCCTATTCCATCCCTCACCTCCACGTATTTTGCAAAACTGCATCCCTGTAGGTCTACATTTACCGACAGCATGGTTCTTCAAGCACGTGAACAATATCAACTTTGTTTTTCGTGATGTCATTGTACAATCAGCTGGAAGCGTTGGCGACCTTCATTACCTTCCGATAATCATTGCCGGTGCAAAATTCAGAAAACAGAAAACAGAATTTCCACTTCCTAACATAATCCCAATTGTTTTAAGAAAAACCCATGTAATGTTGGTGTCAAGTGGTGCATACGACATTTTTGAACACCCCTAGCACCTTCATATAGCTTTATGTGCGATGTGATGACAACTAAAAGTGTTTTATCTCACGCGTGTCCACCGAGCAGTGTGCTAAGTCTGAGGTGAAACCAGGCAATTTGAGAGGCCTACACCAGCGATGCTCGACCTCTTACCTCAAAACTGCTGATCCTCTGAGAAACAGGAAGCCCCGGATAAATCCTTGACATGTGTCGCTACAGCGACCTCCATTTACTTCTGAAGGTGCCGCTCAGGTATCCACAAACAGCAATTTCCCAGATCGGCAGAGCTTTTTAAACGCCATTTTCCTTTAAAAAACTGATGATTAGCTACGTTCTTCTAGCCAGTCATCTTCTCACGACATGAACGCAGCCAACAGCAGCCCACAGTCTTGCACTGAACTCAACGCACTACCGCGTGGCGAGAAATCAAGCCCATCTGTCTCAAGTGGCACGACACTTAAAAACGCTGTTTAGCAAACTGACCACGTTCATTGCGAGATGCTGTGGCCGGCCACGATTCTTACGACTAAAAATACACCTAATTATTTGGTATTATATACTGTTCAGTATGTGAAGTGGATCTTGGCTGAAAAATCTGTGAAAAGCTCTGATCTACGGAGGCATTGGAAAAGCACTGTGTCACCGCTGATCTGTAAAGTGCGCAGTAATGTAGTATAGTTTATAGTATGTTTTTCCACCTGCTAAACTTATCCTGGTTAACGCTACTATGTTTGGCAGCATCTTATGGCTCAACTTTCTCATGCAGCGAAACGTCAACGTTTCGACATGTGCTCACGCTGCAAGCGTTGGCAAGTACAGACCAATACTGAGCCTTGAGTTTCGTTGCGCAGGAACAATCTGTTGTTATAGGGTCTTGTCTGTTGAAATTTGCTTTCGGAAATTTGTCACTAGTTGGTTTGCAAAGATATCGGTTTTTGTCGTCGATCACATCCGGTAAATCAGAAGCTTTTTGACCCCTGAGCTTGCACATGTTAACTGGACGGCCTGATCCACTCGCTGCATGCAACTGTCGCTGAAGTTTTCTTCCGTCCATGACATGTTCTCGTTGACGGATTTGGTTTGTTGACACTCTCTGTGACCGTTAAAAAACTCGCTTGCCTCGCCTTTTCTCTCAAGCTGGATGCTGCCCAGCTGTATGAATTTGTATGTTCCACGACAGGCCGCGTTACGAAATAATTGAGAAGCATTATTTAGCCACACAGGGCTAATGAGCGCCTATGGATTCTGTTGATTCAGCACTGCCTTGCCGTGCACCGAACTGATCTCGTCTGTTGTCGAAGTGTCAGTGGCTTATTGACTGTTGAGGTATTAGTTTCTTTTGGCGTGCAGCGATAACAGCTCTTGCGCCCTGGAAGTCGTCGCCAATCACGGATTTTTCGTACAGATGTCCAGGGAATTACCGGTCCGAAGATCTGAAAATTTCTTGCACTGAGAACGATTCAGAACCATTGTCATTGCTTTTCTGATGTTGGTAACGAAAAGTTGGACTCGTTCGCTTGTTTTTTTCTCGTTGAGACTGTTTTCAACCGGCTATTATCCCATAGTTTCTCGACCATTATCGGCCAACCAAGCACGATCGATCCTTTTACTGTTTTCAGTTTTAAAAGTGTTGCTTTATTTTCTTGGTCTCGGAGGAGCGCCTACAGGGGTCATGTCCTAGTTCACGTATTCCCCTTCTGAGTCTGATCCACTAAGTAAATCCGGTAAACTCAGTCAACCAGAAAACTACTGTTTTTTGTTCCGTCTGTCCTGTACCAGTCTCGAATTACAACCGTTTGAATACTTAATTGCGCTCACCTTTAAGTAATATGTTGCTTCGAAATTAAGGGTATGATGTCGATTGCTGTAAATTAACACGCGCTTAGGTGGGGAGGGTCAAATTGCCCCCCCCCCCGAAGGTTTTCCAGAATGGTTTCCGAACAGCGCGGCGTAACCGCGCCAAATTTTGCATAGCTATTGACAATTAAATAGCGCATTGTTTGGTGTGAGACATTTAGATGTACCTTGTATGGTCACTGACCTATGGCATATCAAAGTCAGGCCATGGTTTTAGGGAAGTCAGTTTCTAGGGAATCGTTCAATCTGATGCAACAACGGAGTGTTTGACGAAGCTATACATCTTTGAGGTGCTTTATTAGACAACACAAACATTGGATGAGCAAATTATGTTGACCTAAGGTCAGGTATGAAGGTCAGACCAAGGTCAAAACCAACCTCTTACTGTTCTAGGCCTTGCTGTATGGGGTAGTTTCCGGTGCTCATTTTGAATTCATTGATAGCAGGAACCGCATCATACATGTTCCACTGACTTCTTAGGGGTCAGAATAGGTCATTGACCCAAGATGATCCAGGTCGACATTTTTTAGGAACATGCTGCTTGGAGTAATCTCTGTCGCTTATTCAAATGCAAACCTCAGTCTTCTATGATTTTGGTCACAATGACCATCAAAAGATCAAGGAAGGTCACTGACCTAAAATGAGCTCGTGACCTTCTGCTTAGAAACAGTTATCTAGGTTCTGGGGGCACTTTGGAGACCATCCTGGAACTTGACCTTGTTTGACCTTATTTGACCCGAAGATCACAACCTAGTGACCTCAGAGTTTGACCTAAGTGAGTTCACGTACAGGTCAACACATCCTGCAAATTTGGTGTCTCCAGCTTTCTTAGTTCCCGAGATCTTAAGGGGGTCAAATTAACCCACCCCCACCCGAACGAAGGGTATCCAGCCGGCCATCCGGGCGCGTGTTAACACCTATACAGGATAAAAAACTAACTCTTCACTGGTAAAAATGTTTGGTATAAGCGGAAGGACTCTGGGCTTTTTGTTTTCTGGCATTGTGAGCTCAGAGTTCTCGTGCAAGCAGCTATCAACCTTCCACATACCAGGAGGCACTGGTGAAACGACGTTATTCAGCAGATAGTTGTTTTATTGGCATTACTGGACGTTTCGAGCTATATTCATGGTCACAAAGAAACAAGGTTAAGGAAATAACTTCAATTGAATACTGAGACACGGAAATCGCGAAACTGCTCAGAATCTGCGCTGCACTGAACGCTACTAGTAAAAATGTCAAAATAGTAAATCATCCGTGATTACACATCCTTACACCTAATACGCTGTCCCACGCTAAGAACGGCTCGAAACGCAGGCGACCAGGCCCGAATATTATGATAACCCGTCACGATTATTAGGCTACAGAATTACATACGACGATCATCAGGTACCACGACATTGCATGAACCTGACGAACATTCCGGCCATTCAGGCTGTCACGTGCTGGTCAGAACACACGGCGCAGCTAAGGGCTGTCCGAGATACAGGTGACCAATCGGAAAGACTTAGATCACCCGCTGCGAGCATCAAGACAGAAGAAAATTTGTCACAGGTCGCCGGCTTTCACTATAACAAGAAGAAAGGTTGTTATGGGCATCTTCTAAACAATACTGCTCGAATCAGGTTTTAAGGTGACGTTTATGTGTTCAGCCTCGACGAAGATTGAAATGTGCAGCGATTCTCAGATCTTGAAGCCTGCGTTGTTCCTCGCTGTTCCTAAAATTACTATTTGAATTAAGCATTGATGCGTCATGCTCTCTTGCTGCGTACCAGTCAACCGGGCGTTCCGCTAGCAGTTGTCAGCAGAACATTTCTGAATACATAATGCCAGAAAGATCGATACCTTGGCACGTCCGATTCATGAATTTCTGCTTAAATCGGGAAAGAAACAGCTCATAAATATATATATATATATATATATATAATATATATATCTATATATCTTATCTCTCTCTCTCTTCTCTCTCTCTCCTCTCTCCT
>NW_023596545.1:33891873-33991873 GCF_011947565.3 Pollicipes pollicipes | reverse complement strand
CGACTGGCAATCTGTCTGGTTTTCCGTGATGTCTCGTCAGCTCGCGCGGTCAAGGTCGTTCAAGGTCGAGGCGCCGTGCAGAGGCGCGCCCAGCGAGGCGACGGGCGCGCCTCATTACACGTACCACACTATCCCCCTACCAACTGCACTCCCTTTCTCTCTCCTCGTGTCCTACCTCTTGCTTTATGCCGTCCACTCGCAATATGTTAGGAGGTTGACGTTCTCTGACACTGCTCTAGAGCGTCACTTGTGACTATCTGTTGGGCTGCTTTATTGTTGGCTGTCGTTAAGTGACTGGCTTTCATCCTCGTCTTCAAGGTCGTCCGAATCTAAATAAAACTGGTCATTGCAGGGAACCAGTGCTTGCCCACTGGAATAGGTGGTTGAATTCCTTCCGCTGCCAAACCTGATGTGTGTGGTGGCGTCACTGTTGCTGCTCCGTCTTCGGTCTGGATGAGCAGTCGCCTTTCCCTGCGTACCATAGGCTCCAATTGATGACAGTGGCGCATATGTCGGTGGCGAAAGTTAGTTTCCTTTTTGAGCTGATACGTATTACCTTGCCTACAACTGATGGCAACAGGAGGCCTCTTCGCATCGTGGCTGGAGTTTTCCTGTCATTCCCGACTTTTCCAGTAACTTCATGAATATCCTATCTCCCTCCTGGTATTGAGTTTCATTTCCATTCTGCTGGCTTCTAAACACCCTCTCATTCTTCCTCTCCTCTTCCCTGGCAGCCGCCTGCTCGCGAGTGCTGGTGAGGTTTTCAGCGATATCTCTTGTGCAACCTTTTTCTGAAACGGCGTGACCTGACACCTGCCGTCCAATTGAGCCATCTCTGGAATGTGCGGATGACGACCATACTGCAGATAGAACGGTGACTATCTTGTTGTGCTGAGGGGGACGCTCATGTATTGGAAACGAGCAAAATTTGCATAATTGTCCCAGCTTCCACCAAATTATTGTGTGTTCCCTTGCAGCAAAGAACCTATCGTTTGATTGACGCGATCAACTGCTCCATCTGACTGCGGTTAGTAGGCGCTAACCCGTTTTTTGTCAATCACCATCGACCTCGCTAATGCAGCTACCTCTGATTATCGAATTTCTGCCCTCGACCAGTGAGGAGGGACTCGGGAAGTACATGCCTGTAGACGACTACGTCAACGGTTTCAGTTACGGTTCAGTTCCCAGTTTCGGTTTCAGCTGTCTTGTCAGGGATTGGTGCTAGCTTTACGCTTTTGGCCCGCAAGTCCAGGGCCACAAGAACGTAACGATTTCCTCTTTTTGTTGGTATTCTACCAAACAGTCCCGTCAGGTCCACGGTAGCATGATACCACGGAGCTGTTGGTTGACTAGTTATCTCCAGGGAAGCTTTCAAATAACGCTGAGGCTCGTTGTGGCAGGCAGAAATGAAATAGCTGCGGCAATAGTTCCTGATATTCCGATCCATCCCTGTTTGTATGTACCCCGCTTACAGCTCCAAAGCACGGTTCTTGTTCGCACCAAAATGACCGGACCTTTCGTACTTGAGGAGGAGTACCTGGGCGGTCGGTCGTTGCGGAACCGGCAGGTTCTTCCTTTTTCCTCTTCTTCTTGGAAGTTTGCCGCGCTGACGATCGATTTTCAGTGTCAAGCCTTGATGGTGCCGCTGCCAACTGCGCAGCACAGCTGGTCCCTTGGGTCCCGTTCAACGGGACCTCCTGATTCAAGTCTCGCAGAGGATTGTCCGTCTGCTGCGTGCCCTTGAACTAATTGACGCTCAGCTCCTCCGCAGTGTGAGACGTGACGTCGGCAGGGCGGGATCCGTCGCAGTTTGAGTCGTATAAACATGCATTCAGGATAGTGCATCAGCGGGACAGTTACGAGCACCTCGCCGGTAATGAGTAATGAACTGGAATTCCTCCAACTCCTCGATCCATCTGGCGTCACGTACCCCGGGATCCCCGGTATTTCGTAGCCACTAGAGACCGCAATGATCCGCAAACTTTTGGAACTGCTCACCGAGCAGACACGCGCGAAACTTGCGCAGAGCGAAAATGAACCCAGAAACATCCCTGTCCCTAGTGTGTCAATTTTCCTCGCTGTCCGAAAACATTTTCGAAGCAAAGCAAACAGGTCTGTTGACTTTCTCGAACGCCTGGTCTCTACGATCGTTCCACGAGAAACGGACCTTGCCAGAAATCTTACGCAAGCGGCGGCTAGAAGCCGTCGGTCGTGCACAACGTCGCTGTAGTAGATACACATACCAGTAAACTGACGAACCAGCTTCGTTGTTTCCGGCCGAGGCCAATCTCTGCCTGCCTCCACCGTATCAGGGTCGGGCTCCTATCCAAAGGCCGGTGCAAGGTGCCTCAAGAACTTGATCCGACGAAGACCGGGCACCACCTAAGAGTCTTTCACTGTCAATCCTGCTTGCGGATGCCGATGCAAGACAAATTGCAGCAGAAAAAAGTTATGTTACGGTCTTTCTACCCACGATGATGTCATCTAAGTAAGCTGTCATTCCATTGCCTAGCAGACGTAACAACTCCAACATCAGGCGTGAGAAGCAACCAGGGTCGCCCTTAGCACCGAACGGCATTACCAGTCCGTAGCTAACGCGGTTTTTTCGGTCACTGGGAGCTACCGAGACTTGCCAGTATGCAGTCCGAATCCAAGTTGTGAAAATCTGTCAGCTGCCGAACTGTCCAAACACTCTTTAATCGTCGGAAGGTACGTGACTTCATCCACTGTGTGGCGATTGCGTTCTCTGAAGTCTACTGCGAAACGATAGGACTCATCCAACTTTTTGACCATCACAATTAGCGCAAACCGGGGCGAGCTGGATGGCTGGATGACTCCACGAGCCTCCATCTCAGCGATCTGTCTCCCTGACCTCGGGTCTCAAGTGATACGGAGTCCGTCGCGCTCAGACTGCTACTGGAGAGCACTGTCCAGTGTTGATGGTGAACTGGGCCCGATGCGTACAACCCAACTCATCGTCGCTGTTTGCAAAAACGTCCCGATAACTGCCGCGCAGTTTCCGAAGAGCTCATCGATTCAGCTCTCCCACTTCGGTGACCGACAGATCAGCCTGAACGGGGCCATCCCTGTGAGGGCACTTCCCGCCGACAGCTGCCGCCACCCGACCGTCACACACTTCTCCCAGATCCGAGTTAGCGCAAAGCGTCACCGGCTCCGTGCCAATGTTCTTCAGCAGGATCGATGTCCCGTTGCCGACATCGGGACGTGCAAAACAAGGAGAGAAGGCATCCCCATACCGCTGCGCCTTGGAAATTCCAGGCTCAAGCATCGTTTCCTGTGCATTCGCACCGAAGCCTACTGCTCGGAGCTCACCGTCTTCAGCTGCGACGTTTTGAACGGGGCGGATTGCAATGCCGACAATGAAATGGCTTCGTCGACACGCTCAGCGTGGTTCGGCAGTTTGTCGATGGCTATGTCTGGGAACAAAACGCGGATCTGAGATGCTACCACGGAGTTAATGCACTCTAAGAAACGGCTTCTGACCAAGGCAGCTGCCACTAAAAAGGCAGGATGCGTACCCGGAAAAGTGCCACAAAAAGCGTTTGTAAACCAGTAAGGAACATGCCGTACCTTCTCTCGGAATGTCTACGGCGTTTCTTCGAAGCTGTCCTGATAACCTCTCGAAAGATTGCTGAACTCCGCTGAAGTGCTGCCCTCAAGCACTGCACGTCCTTGGTGTGCTCTTCCGACAGCGAGTCTTTGACGCTTATCCGCGGGCCCAGGGCCAGCGGTGCCTTGCTCACTGATTTCTTGACATCGCCTACAGAGAGGCGATATGTGTCCATACGACGAAGGCAATCGTCGAGGTCCTACCCATTCCCACACCAGTCTCTTCGGGGGCGTGGGTTGAAATTCCACCGCTGCCACCAGTGTGATCGTCCTCACTCGTCGGTTATAGTCGACTGGCGTCCATTTTGATTTTCCGTGCCGTTCCGCCAGGTCGCCCAGTCAAGGTTGTTCAAGGTCGAGCCGCCGCGCAGACGGGCGCCCAGCGAAGCGACGGCCACGCCTCATCACACATGCCACATTAAATGTATTTCGAGTCCCAAAGTTCCTTTACATGGTGCTGCAGAACTACAATTTCTGATGACTTTTAGCACCAATAAGTCGGAAAGCTTCGTTACATGAGACCAAATCAGGTCAAAAATACAGTCAAGATATGTCATGCCACGTCGAGGCAGGGTGAAATATCACAGCCATATTACGCAGAATAAAAGTTCCCAATGTGCTTTTCTGGTACATCATATGGAAACATTTAGTAGGAAAATGCACCTAATTACTTGTGATTGCCTGACCTAAGGTCATGTTTGTTCAGGATAAGAAGCATCAGGTGGTTGCTGTTTACCCTTCAATTAATGTCACGCTACGTATGAGAGTACTCATAGCCTTATTTCAATTCAAATCACTACGAGAAACGACAGATTTCCACGCGTTCGCGTGTCGGGACGTGGCTGTTCCACATGCCTGAAGAGTCCCACGTTATTGGTTCCAAGACGCAATCGCAAGCGGACGGGGATAATATTAATGCGAACCTGAGTTGAACGTTGTCGTAGCACTAGCCGGTTTCGTGCGACCTATCCACGCGTCGAGGCTGATGAGGAAGTAAATGATAATGCTTCGGAAACATTATTTTAGGCCTTCTCCTGTAATGAGACCATCTGTTTACTAAGACAAAATCGGCGAGTTTTCAGCCTCCAAATTATGCTTTCTAGATTTCCACTGCGGTTGGAGTGTTGCTATGTATTCAGGAAGTACAAGAAAACCGCACTTATCGCAAGTGCAATTGCCAGCTATCGATGATTTTGTTACTGCCACCTGTCAATGTCGATGCAATGTTTCTGTGTTACATTGAATTGCATTTCCGTGTTCTGGCTCTTTAAAGGCTACAAAACTGAATCCCTCGTAGCCAATGGGAGTGCTGTTCTGCCTTAGCGGTGAGCCTCGCTGAAAAGTTATTGCATTTACATGGTCTTCGTAAAGCACACGTTGCCAACTTATTCTCCACTCGGCATGGTTAGTTTCCCTGACAATTTTTCAAAGTAAGGCGTTCGGGTAATGCATTTGATGATCACAATCGCTCACCTTTCTTACCGCCACGAATGGATGAATGAATGAATGAATGACGACTACGGGACGCCGGCAACATACAGCGCGTGCGCGTTTCGTCATTTTACTTAGGACACTGACCGCCGGCGGCTGGGTGATGAACCGGTGGCGTTTTGACGGTGCCAAAATGTGGACTTGTAGCCCTTCAAGTAAATTTGATGCATGAACTTGACGGCGCACAGAAATTACAAATAAATACAGTTTCAGTACAGTTTCGACAACAGTGTTGTATTCGGAGCCATTTTTAAAAAGGCCGACATTTTTGGTTTGCTCGACGGTTATCGGCGCAACTGTACGTCGCATAAACTCGTGCTCCCCACATAAAATGACGATGGTACGTCGGCTGACGCTTTGACATTGGATTCGCGCGTCTACATGCTCTGGCTGGCGAGCTACGATAGAAAACGCGAAAAACGGGCGTAAGCAGCCAAACACATCTTAGCCGCGTCTGTGCACGTGACCTGTGGCACGTGCTACTGCAAATCTGACGCAACGCAATTCCCCGCTCAATTATCTACCAAAGCGTGTCAATTTCTTGTCGCTTCGTCCCCTGGTTGCCGAGATGCGGTCATGGCTTCGAACGGCTGCTCGTCGGCTTTGTCGTCGATCACGTTTTCGGGCCGCCCGTGCAAAACCAATGGGTGTAAAACGGTCCCTCCGCCACGTGCTACGGCCAACCTCGGGCCGTGGCCCCGTGGAAAACCGGCTCGTGCGCCTGTGCGTCGTGTCCAAAGTTCACCTCCCATCTACCCGCTGTTTGGCCCGTGGACGGCGTTACGCAAAAAGGCGCAGACAGACGCACCCTAAGCAAATAATATATAGACAAGTATGACCCGTCGACCTTTGGCGAAATATACGACTCATGAGATCGATTTTGAGGCTGAATTCGTGAAACATATGGTTTGGGCCACGGCTCATTCTGAGCAGCACATTTTTCTGACGCTATGTTTACCCTTTTGTTGGTGTAGCTGACCACTATCAATTTATCCACTGGCAGTTATGACTCAGCCGTTTTGTGGAAGGGGGGGGGGGGGGGCAGACGGAGAAGCAATATAGCGGGCTCTCTGCCGTCGCCCCTATCCCTCCCCACTTTTACGGTTACTGCCTGTTCCCTTTGGCAGTCGTGCCATGCACTGTTGACCATGCCCTTGCAACAGGGCAGCGCTCCACTTTCTGCTCCCGGTGCCAGCGCCGATATTGTCCCATCCACTTTAGCAGACACGCACATCTTGCTGAGTTCAAATCTTCGCGCACAAACATACACGTACACAATTACCATGACCTCAGGGTGCCAACCGCACCAATGATGGCGAAGTCAGCGCAACTATGTCACGGCGATTTTTGGAACGGTGCCAATCTACGGCTTTCTTTGACTCGTTTTAAGATTCGTCTTGACTTGTCGAAGAATTAAGCACTCTTTACAGCGTACGGTTCTGGACGTGTCGTCATTCGTTTACATTCCCCGAATTTTGGCTGGTGCCATGCAGTCATCGAATCACTTACGCCGGTTCTTGACGTCCCACGCCTGTGCGCGGCGATTGGTGCTGGTCATTGATGCTCGGACGGGCCATTGCTGACTGGAGGGCCCATTTTGGACGGCGAAGAGCTTATTGTGTCCTTCAGAGAACCCATTCTAGGCTTAGAGTGCCCATGCTGGTCTGCAGAGGGCTCATTATGACCTGGAGAGGGCCTGTTATGAGCTGCAGATGGTCTGTTATTGACTGTCGAGAGGCCCTCGGCGGTCAGTACCGAGGGACTCTCGCGCCATTCGGGCCTGTACATGACTCATTCTGACCTGAAGAGCGGCTTGTCCAGGCTCGTAGATGACCTTTAATTGGCTGCAGCTCCCATCATTCTGGACTGTCAAGGATCCATTATGGCACGTAGAGGGCAATTTATCGACTTGAAGGGCCAGTTGTGGCCTGTAGAGGACGCATTCAGGTCTGAAGAGGGCCCAGTCTGGCCTGTAGAAGGCCTTTTACCGACTGCGGAGGGTCCTTTCCGGTTTGCGCAGGGACCCAATCAGGCTGGTAGAGGGCCAATGAAGGACTGTAGAGTGCTCACACTGGCTTGTAGATTAGCCATTATTGGCAGGGGGGGGGAGGGGGGCTCATTCCGCCTGTTGGGGCCCATGCTGATCTGTAGACGACCCATTATTGACTGGAGGGCCCATCCCGCCCTGTAAAGAGCCCATTCTGACCTTTAGAGAACCGATTGCGATCTGTAGATATGTAAACGACACGTTATGAGTTGTAGAGCGTCCATTATTGACTGTCGAAGGCTTATTCTGGCCTGTACGTGGCCCATTCTGACCTGAAGAGGAGCCCATTCAAACTTGCAGAGGGCCCATTGTTGACAGAGGTTCCCAATATTCCGGCCTGTAGAGGAGCCATTCTTACCTGCAGAGGATTTCTTTCTGACTGGAGGGCCAATTTTGGGCTGTTGAGGGCCCATTCTGACCAGTAGATCGCCCATTCTGACCTGTGAAAGGTCTGTTGTCGACTACGGAGAGTTCATTATGGCATGTTAAGGGACCCACTCAGGCTTACAGGGGACCCATTATTGACTGTAGAGTACTCGTTCTGGCTTATAGAGGAGTAATTATTGGCAGTGAGGAGTCCATTCTCGTTTCAAGAGGTCCATTCTGGCCAGGAGAGGGTTCATTATCGACTGCACAGAACCCAGTCTATTCCGTAGAGAGCCCATTCTGGCATGTAGAGGACCCATCATGACATTAGAGGCCATATTATCGGCGATGCCCCATGCTGGCCATCTGTAGAAGGGCTCGTTCAGGCCTGTAGAGGGCCCCTTCCGTTCTGTAAAAAACCCATTCTGTCCTAACGAGGACCCATTCTGACCAGTAAAGATCCCATTCTGAGCTGTGGGAGGTCATTATTGACTGTAAAGGACCAACTCTGGCTTGTAGGGAAACCCACTCTATAATCTTAGGCAGGAGCGGATGCAGAGGGCGGAGGGGGGGTCACGCGGCCATGACCCCCCCCCCCCTTGGCCTCCGAAGGGGCTTATTGGCTCCGAGTGGCCCATAGCCGCCGAACAGGCGCAGTTTTGTTAACACAAGACGCAACAAAACTGGGTATCTCCGGACTTCCAGGCCACCAAGAACAGTTGTAAGCAAAAGCGAAGGGCCTATGAGAATTTCAAAAAATTATCCAATGATTTGAAAAGTTGTGAACTGGAAATTTAAAGCCCCATCACACTGTCAAGGGCCCCGCACCGTTTCCGGGGTCCTATATACCCACTTGCAGGGTTATTTCGGTCGTTAAGGAGCATTCCACGTTGCCCTATTTCTTTGCATTTGCTTGGAGGGCCGTGAGCTGTTGTTGGAGCCCCTCCTGTTAGCGTGCAGGGACACTGTTGTCAATCATGGGCCCTTCCACGGATCAGTTCTATTCGCCAGAAAGGCTCTGTGAGCTATAGCCGTAGCCCCATATCTTAATCTGCCGGGGTATTTTCGGTTGCCCAGGGGCCCTTTACGTGTGTCTCGGTTAACCTATCGACGCACTTGCGATATGCTCATGGACCCTCTACATTGGTCTAGGGCGTTTGCAATCCTCTGTCACCCACTTAGGGCCCTAGCTCTTCTCCGGGGCCCATCTGATGGCCTTCTTGGACACACTCAGTCATTCGGGGACCTTCCACACTGGGTCTTGGGTACTTCTTTTCTGAATGGGGGCCCTACGCTTTTTTTGGGGGGGGGGGCTATCTGATAACCTGCCCGAGCACATTCGACCGTTTGGGGCCTCTTAGTTGGGCCTTGGGCACGTCCTATTTGAATGGGGCCCCACGCACTGTCTGGACCCTCACTGCTTGCCTCCTCAGCCACACTGGATTGTTCGAAGGCCCTGCACATTGGTTCTTGGTGTTTGAATTAAGGGGTGATCCTCGGGGTGAAGGATTGAGCTCCAATCGGGGTGATCTGATAACCTGTTTGGGTACACTCCATCTTTCGGGGGCTCTCCGCACCGGATTTTGGGTATTCTTGTTTGAATGGAGGGCCTTACGCTCCTATCGGGGACCTTTCTGACAAAATGCTTGGGCCCATTCGATCGTGGGGACCTCTACATCTGCTTTTGGGTACTTGCTTTTTTAATGGAGAGCCCTCCGCCCTTTTCGTGGGCCCTATCTGTTAGCTTTCTCTGGTGCACTCGATTATTCGGGGCCCTCCACATCGTGCCGTGGGTATTTTATATTTGAACGGAAGGCCTTATGCTCTTGCCTTGCCTTGGAATGGGGCTCTTGCGGGGGCTCCATTTGTTGACCTGCTTGGGCACACTCGAATATCCGGGGGCCCTCCACATCGTGTCTTGGGTACCTCATACCTGAATAGAGGGCCTTACGCACTTGTCGGAGACCCCATCTGTTCGCCGCTTCGGCCACACTAGATTGTTCGGGGCGCTATATATTGGGTCTTGGTGTTTGAATTTAGGGCCCTACGCTCCTGTCTGGGCCACCTGATAATGTGCTCGGGTAAATTTCATCTTTCGGGGCCCCCCGCGGTGGGTTTTCAGGTACTTCTTATTTGAATGGAGGCCCCTT
This sequence comes from Pollicipes pollicipes, assembly GCF_011947565.3. Taxonomy (NCBI): domain Eukaryota; kingdom Metazoa; phylum Arthropoda; class Thecostraca; order Pollicipedomorpha; family Pollicipedidae; genus Pollicipes; species Pollicipes pollicipes. Next base: position 33,982,189 of record NW_023596545.1, on the reverse strand, counting down.
CGCTGTTGTCGGGCTCGTTTCGATTATCTGCTTGGGCACATTCCATCATTTCGGGGCCATTTACATAGGGTCTTCGGTGCTTCCCATTCGAATGGAGGGCACTATGCTCTTGTTGGGAGCCCTATTTGTTAACCTGCTCGGGCGCACTCCATCATTCGGGGGCGCTCTACATTCGGTCTTGGGTACTTCCCATGTGAATGGAGGGCCCTACGCTCGTCATGGGGACCCTATATGTTAACCTGCTCCGACACAGTGGATCATTTGGGGGTCCTCTGCATTGGGTCTTGAACACTTTTTATTCAAATGGAGGGCCCTACACTGTTTTTGGGAGCCTTATCCGTTAACCTGCTCGGGCACACTCCATCATTTGGGGGCCCTCTACATTGGGTCTTGGGTACTTCCCATTTGAATGGAGGGCCCTACGCTCTTGACGGGGGCCCTATATGTTATTCCTGCTCGGGCCCACTCGGTCGTTCAGAGCGTCGTGATTGATGACATTGCGTCGTTAGTATTTCTCATTTGAATGGATGTTCTTAGCGGGCCCCATTTATTCAGCTGCTCGGGCCGGTGGCGGATGCAGGGTGTGCGTGGGGAGGGGGGGGGGGGGCCACAGGGCCATGCCCCATGGACCATGCCGAGGGGATCTAAGGGCTCTGAAGGAGCCCATAACCGGCCGGCCGGACGCAGTTTTCGTACGACAAAAACACAACAAAATTTGATGCATTTGGGCCTACAGATGACCAAGAACCATTGCTAGCAAAAGTAAGGAGTTCATGAGCAAACGAAGTTCATTCTTCGCTGGTTGAGAAAGTGTTGCTTGGTGGAAGTTTTGGGGCTCATTATGCTGTCCAGAGGCATCACGCTGTTGGTTGCCTGTCACTATGTGTCCACTTGCCGGGTCAATCTGATCGCTAAGGAGCTTGCCACGTTGCCCTTGGTCTCTTTGCAATTTCTCGTAGGGCCCAATGTGCTGTTGGGGCGCTATCGGCCTCCATGCCTGAGCACTGTTGGTCAATCAGGTTTTCCTCCAGGGATTCTTTCCATTCGCCCGAAAGGCTCTATACACTTTTTCCGGGGTCCCATGTGCCAAGGTAAACTCAGTTGCTCAGGGACCCTTGACATAAATATCGGGTTCTTTCCACTTGCTTAGAGGGCCTTGTGCTGTTGCTAAGGCTCGGCAGCCGGGAGGTCGAATAGTACCGTTGAACCATCGTGTAAGCGCCATATTGCAACCCACTACCTTAAGTTAACACGCGCCCCGGGTGGCCGGCTAGATACCCTTTGCTCGGGCGGGGGTCAATTTGACCCCCACTGAGATCTCTGGAACTAAGAAAGCTAGAGACACCAAATCTACAGTGTGTTTTGACCTGTGCGTGAACTCACTTAGGTCAAGGTTTGAGGTTCCTAGGTCATGACCTCCGGGTCAAATAAGGTCGAATTCAAATTCCAGGTTGGTCTCCAAAGTGCCCCGAGAACCTAGATGACTGCTTCTAAGCACGAGGTCACATGCTCATTCAAGGTCAGTGACCTTGTTTGACCTTTTAAAGGTCATGGTGACCAAAATCATCCAAGACTGCTCTGAGTTTGTCATTTGAATAAGCGACAAAGATTACTCTAAGCAGTTTGTTTCTAACAAAATGTTGGTCTGTGTCATTTTAGGTCAATAACCTATTCAGACCTCAAAGAAGCCCATGGAAGATTTATAATGGGGCTCCTGCTATCAATAGATTTGAAATGAGCACCGGAAACTATTCCATACAGCAAGCCCTAAAGAAATAAAACAGGTCGGTTTTGACCTTGGTCTGACCTTCATACCTGACCTTAGGTCAACGTAATTTGTTCACTCGATATTTTGTGTTGCCCAAGAAAGCATCTCAGAGGCGTATAGCTTCGTCTAACACTCCGTTGTTTCATCAGATTGAACAAATCCCTAGAAATTGGCTTCGCTGAAACCAATGCCTAGCCTTGACCTATCATAGGTCAGTGACTTTACAAGGTACATCTAATTTTGTATACTCATCAACGACCCGCTATTTAATTTTCTACAGTTATGCAAAATTTGCTGCGGCTACGCCGTGTCGTTCGGAAACCATTCCGGAAAAATCCTCGGGGGTCAGTTTGACCCCCACCTGAGCGCTTGTTAATTTCCAGTCCAATTACCGCAAAAGAATCAACCAAAAACTTCGTGAGGAGTGAAAATGAACCAGTGAAAACTTTGGTATAATTTCATTGCTAAAATTTTTAATTTTTGCCAACATCGACATGCATTTGGTTTTTGACTCCTGACATTCATGAATTTTCCGATAACCTGTGGTACAACCGTGCGTGGCACAAACCCGTGGTGCGCCGTGAAACCATAGCCGGTACATTGTGTGATGTTTTGAAACATAATGCACGCATCTACCTACACTGGGTGCTGAGATGTGACCCAAAGCGTAAAAATCGTCATAAACAATCAGTTTCACATTTCCAACACGTGTGCACGTGCCACGTGCCACACCACACCATAAACTTGCCAACACCCCATTTCCCTTTCGATTTCCGATCGAGTTTTGCAAACCTGTGTCGCTCCGACATGCCGTTCTGAGCTATGGTCACGATGTCCAACGATTGTTTGGACATTTCCTGCTGGTCACATTTCCGGGCGTTTTTCATGCAAATCCAATGGGCCTAAAAACGGCGCTTTCACCACCTGCCACGCCCGAACCTCGGACCGTATCAACTACACGTGGAGCATCGCCTTGTGCGCACGTGCAGCGTGTGCAAATTTCTATCATATCATATCATATCATATCATATCATATTAAAATTTCATATCCCTATCCGTTTGACCCTTTTTTAGCTTGTGCCATTCTTCAAAGCGATGCGCACGTGCAGTTTTGATTTGTCAATGATATGTTTGATTTTTAAGGGAAGTGCTCACCAGTGTAAGGGAATTTTAAGAAACTGTCGTCTGCCAGAGCGTGTTTCTGTTTCCCACCACACCTCTCCCATGCACTACAGATTTATTTGTGTCTTCCAACATTCTCCGCAAAAGTCATAGAGCGCTCCATTACCAAACAGCAGATCCCACATTTTGTTCACGCTCTTGCCTTTTCACAACTTCATGAATTGTTAAGAGACGCATGAGACATAGTTCTAAATAATTGTACTTATTGGAGCTTAATGGTGCATCCGTTAAGCTCATGTTTAGCATTGCTAGGACTTAAGCAAAGCCGGGACACCAAAGACGGCTTCAACGCATACAAACCAGAGAGAGTGTGCCACGCTACCAAAATGTGCCAAGAAGTGCCGCGCTGATAAAGCGACACGAACATTTTCAAAATTATGTCAAAAAATAGTGCAGAGCACACCAGATCAACTTAACTTATGCTTAACTCAGACCATGCTATTTTATTTACCAATACTTCGGGTGACTTCTCAAGTCTGGAAAGAACATTTACCGAACATTCAAAGCCAGGTGAGCGAGGAGCAACGGTGAACTGTTCAGAAGATCAATGCTATAAATCAGCATCATATGCGACTTGGTCTCAGGTCATCGACTTGGGACATATTTGCGGCATGTTTGACTTGACTAGACTTTCAACGGAACATTTCCCGCAGCTTTGATTTGATTTCTCCGAAACACAGAGAGAGAGACGCAAAAATAAACCAAATTCAGCTGAGTAGCCTTGAACCTCGGACAAAGTCAGGGACAGCAGAACTGCTGCAAATCCTGAGAGTACACTGTAAGAAAAACCTGCTAGCAATCGGTTATAACTGCAGCTTCTATTATCACCTTAAACTTTTTGGAACACAACCAATATGACCCGTCACGGACCAGTAGCCTATTGCAACCTCGACAAAACAACCGTACGCAGGACGTAGTCAAATGTGCATAACAGGCTCAAGTTTTCTCACGGGTTTGTGGTTCGTCGTTCTCTCGACGTTCTAAAAAAATCGGCTGGGGCATCGATCGAGTACGGACGCGGGGTCAGGCGATGACAACGAGATTATACCTACACGTTGATGAAACTTCTCACAACAAAGACTTGTCACAGCCAAGATAAAGATTATGGAAATTCGGGAGTAGTTACGGAGCCAAAATCGCTCGGATGAATATCACCTTGATGTACACGCATTAAAGTTGGTACTTCATGCCACGGTGGCGTACCCCGCGCATTACAAAAAGTAGTCCAAATATCCAAGCATCATCTATGATTCGCCAGTGACCAATGTGACTGGATTTGGTTTGGTTCTCGTCGGTCTCACTTCCTGAAATAGATGCGTGACCCACGCGATTCGACTTGTCCTGCACTGATCGTTAAGTATTACGTCTGGCGGCCTGACGTCTGTCGCGCGTTCCGCGTTATCACTTGGCGTCCCTGGTCAAGCGTCCCTTCTGGTGACCTGACCTCTCCGGATGACCTACCTCTCTGTCCATTGTCCCGTCCAGCGCATGGTCTGGTGACCCTGACCTCTCCGTCCAGCGTATGGTCTGGTGACCTGATCTCTCTGCCCAGTGTCCCGTCTAGTGACCTGACCTTTCTGTCCAGTGTCCCGTCTGATGACCTGATCTCTCTGTGTAGTGTCACATCTGGCGAACTGACCTATCTGTCCAGTGTCCCGTGTGGTGACCCGACCTATCAGTCCAATGTCCCGTCTGGTGACCTGGCCTATTTGGTGCCGCGTCTGGTGACCTGACCTCTGTTCAGTGTCCCGTCTGGTGACCTGATCTCTCTGTGTAGTGTCCCATCTGGCGAACTGACCTGTCTGTCCAGTGTCCCGTGTGGTGACCCGACCTATCAGTCCATTGTCCCGTCTGGTGACCTGACCTGTTTAGCGCCGCGTCTGGTGACCCGACCTCTCTGTCAAGTGTTACGTCTGGTGACCTGACCTCTCAGCCCAGTGTCTCGTCTGGTGACCTGATGTATTTGTCCAGAGTCCCGTCTGGTGACCTGGCGTATGTCATGCGTTTCGTTCGATGACTTGTCGTTCCTGTTCAGTGTCTCGTTCGCGTGTAAAACTTGATCATCCCGCTCCGCCAGCATTTTCGATCCCGGTGGAGATCAGGTTTGCGTTGTAACCACACCGCCCAAGGTCAGAACTTTTTATATATTTTTTGGCGAGACAGTTAGCGGTGCTCCAGTTAGCAGGTCCGGCTCGTAGACGGCTGAAAGAGTACAAAAGGCAATGCCCCACTATTCCTACATTTCAGCAATCACGCACGTTTTTTCCAGCAAATCCGGGACGTACCGGGGCACATTGAAAGCCCAGTAAGGTTGCAGCACCAGGTTCCGTTGACATAGAATGTTGTCTGACCGGTCTCAGAACGGTCGCTGGCGCCAGTCTGAAAGACAAGGACAGGTTTTTATTTTATTGCCTATTGTTTTGCGTGGCGTGACTATAACGTATCCTTTTGATTCATCCACCCATGACTGACTCCACCTACACATCGCGCTTAAAAAGCAATCTTATTTTAGCACGAAAAATAGGCCACCGAATACACGAGAACCGGTGCCGGAAAACTCATGTCACGCACCCTCGGTTTTCGGCTGTTCAGTCGATCTACTGTGTAGTCGTAGATTGCAATTTCCAGAATCGCGAGCTTGTAGGGGCATTCATCGCATTACATAACTTCGCGCTGCCACTCACTTGCTGTGACGTCATGTGGCGCGCCCTGGACAGGAGAATGCAAGTAGGCGTAAAGTTCTCTTTACGGAAAGCTCTTCCGCATATAACTGACTAGAAAGCGCCAAGGTCTGTGTTTGTTTTCTGCAGGGACGAACGCTTCTCCCGAGAGCAGCGAGTGTTTGCATTCCGAAAAATTAAGCTGGCATGTCTTGCCATAAGCTGAGATCTGGAGCGCATCGTTGGGTTTCGTGTTTGTGGGCGCGTCGACTAAACTCGCACAAATCTAGATATATGTGGCGTGAGGAATAACGTCATCGCACAAAAAACCTTCATGAGCCAAATATCATGTCACTTCCCGCAGACAAAACCTGGAGGTGGACTAGTGCGAGCATGCGAATGTGGTCGGCTGCACGAGCCTCGCTATACCTGGATGCTGCCGTTTCCGATGATCCCTGTTCAGACTAATGCCATTTCTTATCACCCATGACCAGAGTGACGCCGTTTTTGATGACCACTGTTCTAACCGATGGCGTTATTGATGACCCCTGTTCAGACCGCCGCCGTTTCTTATGAGCCCGGCGTCGACTGGCGCCGTTTCTTATGAGCCTTGTCTACACCGGTGCCGTTTCTGATCATCTCTGTCCAGACCGGTGCCATTTCTTACGAGCCCTGCCCAGATCGATCCGTTTCTGATCATCCCTGCCCAGATCGATCCGTTTCTGATCATCCCTGTCCAGACCGATGCCGTTTCTGATCATCCCTGTCCAGACCGATGCCGTTTCTGATCATCCCTGTCCTGACCGATACCTTTTCTTATGAGCCTTGTCCACACCGATGCCGTTTCTGATCATCTCTGTCCAGACCGATGCCGTTTCTGATCATCGCTGTCCAGACCGATACCTTTTCTTATGAGCCTTGTCCACACTGATGCCGTTTCTGATCATCCCTGTCCAGACCGATGCCGTTTCTGATCATCCCTGTCCTGACCGATACCTTTTCTTATGAGCCTTGTCCACACCGATGCCGTTTCTGATCATCTCTGTCCAGACCGATGCCGTTTCTGATCATCGCTGTCCAGACCGATACCTTTTCTTACGAGCCTTGTCCACACTGATGCCGTTTCTGATCATCCCTGTCCAGACCGATGCCGTTTCTGATCATCCCTGTCCAGACCGATACCTTTTCTTACGAGCCTTGTCCACACTGATGCCGTTTCTGATCATCCCTGTCCAGACCGATGCCGTTTCTGATCATCCCTGTCCAGACCGATACCTTTTCTTATGAGCCTTGTCCACACTGATGCCGTTTCTGATCATCCCTGTCCAGACCGATGCCATTTCTGATCATCCCTGTCCAGACCGATGCCGTTTCTGATAGTCCCTGTCCACACCGATGTCGTCTGAGATGCGGCTGAGTCGGCCATCATGACCTTGGCGTCAACCCTAACAGAAGCGATCAGGTCCGACCTTGACCTTTCCGGCAGGGCCGCCACAGACGCAGCATCGCGATTTCCGCGCAGTCTTGTGAATGCCGCGATAGAGATCATGCTTTTGTCCTGTTTTGCTTTCACAGAACAATGCGTATGAAGAACATCGCTATGGCTATTCAAGCGAAGAGAAAACATTTGCTTAACAGCATGCAGCAAAGGTAATTGCGAAGCAACACTAGGAAATAATTTGTTTCCTCAAGGTCGCCGCTGTAACGCCGAACCCCGAGGCATCGCCAAAATTAACTGCATATGCCGACCAGATTTGGGGATGTGCTTAACTATCCGTTATATAGCCGTCACGAAAGGTAGGCGCGGACTGCCATACTCACCACCCCCGTGCTCCGCGGGGCGATGCAATCAATAGCCGCTGCAGCCCAAGCCGTCACTGATCCCTTTGCCTTGAGCGCTATCATTCTCCGTGAGCAGTGCTGAGCCATCTGCAGCCTGTGGGCGAGAGCGGGGGCTGGGATTTGCCACGGTGCGCCCCCCGCCTCCCCATCTGACAGTGCCACTGTCTCAGCAGTCTCCACGGCGTGACACCAGGACAAAAGGCTATCTGCCTGCTGAATCCCCGCAATCCACCTGTGGCCCCGACCAGATCCATCGCACTTCATAGAGCTCATGGCCGAACAAAAAGAAAGCCCGGCCATCCGCCGGAGAGACATCTGTTTTAGACAGGCTGTCTGTCTCCCGGTTTCCGTGCCAACCGGCACGTATGTGAATGATTCGTGGCGTGTTTGTAGTACCGTGATACATGAATTCGGTTTTAGAATCGACAGTAACAGCTACAGGGGACTGATCGATGGCTAAACGACCGCCAAACAAACATAAACAGCAAGAGCCCAGCCTTGACCAGACGTGGCCTTCGCTCCCGCCTCCCACCTCCGCTCGCGCTGCGCTGCTGCCGGGGGTGTCGACGGGGTGCCGGCGGCCCGTGCCCTGTCGCCGTAGGCAGCTGGTGGGCCGCCGCCGGGACCTCGTGGGCCGCCGCCGGGCTGCGGAATACCGGCAGCCGGTGGGCGTCTCCCGCGGGCCGCCCACCGCGGGCATCTGCCGGCACCGCGGGGCGGCGGCAGGCCGTAGTACCGGGAGCCGGTGGGCCGCCTCGGCGAGCGGCGGCGCTGACCCGTCATGGTCGGCGCTGGCGACCGATACTCGCGGGACGCGCCGGCCGGCTATTTCTGGTGCGGGCTGCGGGCTCGGCCTGGCCTTGCCGGGAATGCGTCGCTGCACGGTCACCGGCTGCAGCGGCGGCGCGTGAGCGGGGCGTGGGCCGAGCCGAGCGGCGCCGAGCCCGGCCGCCGCCGGTGGACATGCTCTCGCCACCCTGCACCGCACCGGCCAGCCCCCGCGCCGCAGCCGGTGACGCTGCCCCCCCCCCCCCTCCCCGCCGCGTGCAGGGTCTAATGCATGCACGAGGGGTCATGGCGCACAGTTACCACAATGTCCGCACCTGGTCGGCGCGCGAGGCAATGTACGACGCTGCCCCGAGGAGCAGGGTGGTGTCCACATAGCGTTTGCACCGTTCGATGTGCGAAACAGTGCATCTGAAGTGTGGGCGGTGCAAGGTGCCGTCTTGACACTGTTAGCACCTTGCACTGTTCCCAATCAGTCATGGGTGCAGGTTGGGCCTTTCTCACGGCGTGTGCTCTGCCGTCCCTGCGGCATTATGTGCCCGCTCGGTTCGCAGTGCTCTGGATGCGCGTGGCGGCACCTGTGAGCGCACCGCTCCCACAGTGTTCGCGTTATCACGGGTACACGCACGAGGGTAGCGCCGGCTGGTGTGCCCGCGCTGTTTGCATTCTGTGGGACACATGGCGCTGTCCCGACACTGCCTGGACTGTCTCGGATGCAAGATAACCATCTGCGCAGGATTAATTCAGGTGAGGTGCCAACTGGGTTACTAATGTCCCTCCAGTGGTGTGTTTAGAAATTGATGAGGGGGAGGACCAAGGACACTTGAAGGTTTTTCGGGGCGTCGTTGTATAGAGGGGCGCCTACTTATTTGGTTGTTAAATATACAGTATAAGCTAAATCAACGTCCATTTATTAAAGTCAATGAAACCCTAAAACTTGACCTAAACATTGTTTCGATATTACGTGTGTCGTTCGTTAAGATGACATTTTATGTCACGCGTGGCTCATAATAGCTGGATCTGTGACAGAGCGCTCAACATTTGAAGTTTTCTGGCAGTGCAAGCCTTCGTCCCACCTGCCATTTTGCACAAATTTAGCGCTCTTAAACAACACGTCTGGCTACATGCAGTCACTTTAATTACAAAGCTCACGTTGTGAACAAAATTAGTCCTTGGCGTTGCAGTCCACATTTATTTCACCTTACAAACACTTCCAAAGGTTCGTGAATTTTTCCATGACACCGCATTTGACGTTAATGGGATGACCATGATGAGTGAGATCATGGGGAAATTTATTAAAGTTACAAATACACAAGCCGAAACGCTGAGTTTGACACTCGTCATGCGTTCATGAAAAGGTGGTGACAGGGTCTACATGGCGACAATAGGCATGTCGAAATGGTAAGCATGCTGACAATTTGCTATTATGTGTAATTGTATGGAATTTGTGTCATAATCTCTTGATTCACCTCTTGTCTTTCCTCTTTGCTAGATTTTGTACTTCACGCCGACATACCGACTAAGTACCAAAAATGAGATGAAGTTCGCATGTGTACTGCTAAGACGAATGAATGCATGCTACCTTCATTTCAAAACATAATTATATATAATGATTTTTTAAGTAACTTATAATAATACACTAATTATATCAAAAATAAAAATTACATATATATAACTGCATACTTAAAATTTTCTGCTTATCTATTCAAAATAGAGGGACTCAATGGTGCAAATGTGTGAAACACCATTTTATTTTTTACCTAACGATTCAGAGATGGGAAAGAATACACCGTTTCCCATTTTGATAAAATGGGACTGAGCCGTTATACCGCCTCTGGTAGCTCTGAATGATATGGAGTCTAGAGGCAGCACAAAATGAAGATTCGGCAGCAGCCGACTTCCCCTGGCGACGTCCCTCGGTAAGCGGCGGGCGCGTGTGCACTGGCATGGGAGTGTGGACTGGCATGGGAGTGTGGACTGGCATGGGAGTGTGGACTGACGTGGGAGTGTGGACTGGCATGGGAGTGTGGACTGACGTGGGAGTGTGGACTGACGTGGGAGCGTGGACTGGCATGGGAGTGTGGACTGGCATGGGAGTGTGGACTGGCATGGGAGTGTGGACTGACGTGGGAGTGTGGACTGGCATGGGAGTGTGGACTGGCGTGGGAGTGTGGACTGGCGTGGGAGTATGGACTGGCATGGGAGTGTGGACTGGCATGGGAGTGTGGACTGGCGTGGGAGTGTGGACTGGCGTGGGAGTGTGGACTGGCATGGGAGTGTGGACTGACGTGGGAGCGTGGACTGACGTGGGAGTGTGGACTGACATGGGAGTGTGGACTGACGTGGGAGTGTGGACTGACATGGGAGTGTGGACTGGCGTGGGAGTGTGGACTGGCGTGGGAGTGTGAACTGACGTGGGAGTGTGGACTGGCGTGGGAGTGTGGACTGGCGTGGGAGTGTGGACTGACATGGGAGTGTGGACTGGCGTGGGAGTGTGGACTGGCGTGGGAGTGTGAACTGACGTGGGAGTGTGGACTGGCGTGGGAGTGTGGACTGGCGTGGGAGTGTGGACTGGCATGGGAGTGTGGACTGGCATGGGAGTGTGGACTGGCGTGGGAGTGTGGACTGGCGTGGGAGTGTGGACTGGCATGGGAGTGTGGACTGGCGTGGGAGTGTGGACTGGCGTGGGAGTGTTCACTGGCATGGGAGTGTGGACTGGCATGTGAGTGTGGACTGGCAGGGGAGTGTGGACTGGCATGGGAGTGTGGACTGGCATGGGAGTGTGGACTGACGTGGGAGTGTGGACTGGCATGGGAGTGTGGACTGGCATGGGAGTGTGGACTGACGTGGGAGTGTGGACCGGCATTGCGATCAGATAATATAGAATAAGCCAGATATAAATCCAAGCGATTCAGTAAGATATATAGCTGAATGATGTGGCCAGAGATCAAGCCAACTGATATAGCTGGAGATGCGGCCAATTAATATAGCCAGAGATAGTCAATAGGGTATAAAATAGAACCTTCGGTGTACCAGCGGCCCACATCCGATTTTCCCAACAGGGGCGCATTGAGCGACTTACGGAAAGACTATGGTCCAATGATCCTTTCCCTAAGCAAACCACCCATGCCCACACCCAACAAGCTAGCCTACATGCTCTTCTTGCTTCTTGCTTCTGCTTCTTCTCTGCATACCTTGAGGCTTGGTTTTCGGAGCATGGCGCTGTGTTCGGAACTTGTCCACATCCTAGTTGTGATAACAGATCTATTCGCGTTGTCGCCTCTCGCCCTGTCTGCACACTGCGCCGGGGTGCGAGTCGGGGCCTCAGCTTGTCTGAATGGTGCGGGGCATTCTCGGCATCACTCTGAAGACATGATTCAGGCAGAATCCCGAAGAATATTTATCTTCACTGCGGCGCCATGTGCAGAGTCGCGGCGGAATACGGGATGTCCGCGAACAGCAGCTTTATTTTGAATGCACCTGCTTGAACAAAGCACGTATCTGCGTACATGCAGTGGACCTATTTTGAAAAGCGGCCTTTGCTAAAGCTGCTACTCCAAACAAATAGTTCTAGACCCGTTATGCGAAAGATGGATGTAGCACGTGTTCCGTCATGGAAAGTGAACATGTCGATGGTGGTAACAATAGACATTGAGAAAAACTCAGGTTTTCATTTTGAAATGTTATCATAGTTTTAATCTACACGATGGGAATTACCAAATGCTTTTGATAATGCCTCCCGGCATACATTCTGCATCTCTCGTATATTTTCGGAACACTGAGCAGTGTTTGTGGAACCACCTCTTTTGTTAAGCATGCGGCTGTTTTGTTCCTTCGCAATCATTCTGCGTCTCTTGCATGTTCTGATCCCACGACAGTCTTAACTGATGCGCCGCATTTCAGTAGCACCCGTCTGAATACATCATCGTGCCCATATAATGCTGCGGGATTTGCACTGGAACGTTGCGAAGGTCAGTCGTCTTCGCATTGATGCATATTCCGTCACGAAACATTACGTAATCTGCGCTGCACACTGGGTGTTTTGAACTGTACGCTCTGAATCGGTGTATGCATTTACTCCGAAACACCCGGAGGACTATGCCGCACTGACAGGCATATCTTGTTCTGCAGGTTGGCACATTTTGCGCGTTTCCGGACCAGCACAGCACAGTCGGCACAGTGGTCCGCCTGTTGTGGCCTCTCCGCTGGATCAGGAAGCGTCCGGTTTACTGTAGACTGGGTTATTGGGTTGCCCTATCGTAGATTCGTTTATCGTCTACCGGTGGATTCTCGGTCCCCGCGCTCCCCATCCTGAAGGGTTGGACGGGTTCCCGAAGTTTCTCTCCCCCCCCCCTCAACGTCAGTTAAAAACTCAGCCGTGATCAGAGCCTCGTCAAAATCGTTTAGGCAGGAATAAAAAAGTAATTTTGGAAGCATCAGATTTTCAAAAACAGCATATGCTGGGTTTATTGTTTTTCACGGTATGGTGGAGATTTGGTTCAGCAATTCTGGACGCCAAAGAAGGGCGAGGGGCCCCAAAAGGCCATTTAATGAGGCGCGAAGCTCCACTGACATGTGCTGCCTGTCCCCTGCTCGACCTCTGTCTCCCGGACACGCTCACCGGCCACGCATGCTTCCGCTGGTTGTACAGGGACCCGGCGCGTGGTCATAGACTCGCACGCGCTGGTGGCCAGACGGGCCGGGCCAGGCATGGCGGGCCCACCCCTCCTGTGCCTCGCCGGCTGCTGCACCGGTCTACGGACCGGCGGCCGCCCGCATCGGCTGCGACAGCGTGCGTCTGGCATCTGACCCGGAGGTCAGCAGACGGCCGGTCCCGCCGAGGTCACGGGATTCTGGTCATCAGACGGCCGGTCACGGGGTTCTGGTCATCAGACGGCCGGTCCCGCCGAGGTCACCACGGAGCGGAGCGCCGCAGGCCGGCACCCACACACCCGCCCCCTCCCCTTTCCGCACCCGACGGCCTCGCGTCGGTCGACAAGCGATGCACGTGATTCACGGCCAATTGCTGCGGCAATCAGCCGGTGACAGGTGAGAGCCGACCGCCGGCGCCCGCCGCATCGGCTAATCCCTCCAGACAGACGCCATCTCCAGGACTGCGACGGCGAAGGTCCGCCCGCTCGTGTCTGTCCCGCGAGGCGGTGTGGCAAGCGGCGGCGGCAGGCGGCCAGGTACTTCGTTCCAGCGCGCGGGTGACGAGCCCCCCCCCCCGCCCCCTCCCCCCCCGCGCCTCGCTCGAAGGGCCCGTCCAGACGCCCGACGCCGGCCGCGCCTCGGTGGGAGGGCCTGCTGGGCAGGGCATGTAATAAGGGCATAATAAGGGCAGTCGGCGACGTTTTGTTTCCACAATATGGGGGCAGACGCGCCACTGTCGTCCCGGGTGTTGCATAGGCCGACTGTCACCGTGCCCTAGTATTGCACCGGAGAGCGCCGTTGAGCTGTTGTTCTTTCATGTATGGAACAAGTCAGCATGTCACAAGCACATTTACGCCGTTCAAGGTCCAAAGCGCTGCCTATGAGTTAACGTGAATTAAATGGTTATCATTTCATTATCCTTTTAACTTTTGGGTTGGCTAATACTTCACAAACTTTTCATGATGACTGCCCGAAACCACGAGTCTTAAAAATCCAGTTTACCTGAGTTCTCCACTTCAGCCAATGAGTTTGGTACATTGGAAACCGGTGATAATCATTTGTAGTATACATAGAGTATGAACGCTGGTTTTGTGCAATGATTTTTCCGGATCACAATGACTCCCTCAAACCGCTGACATCAGAAAACATAATCCCAGACCGTTCTCGCAACTCACGGCTAAGCCGACGAATTATCATGGTCGCATGACATTCCACCGCAATGCACATGCGCAGCCAGCAGTGTGCCAACAGCTGATCGCGGCGGCAGCAGCAGCAGCAGCAGCAGACGGCGCCAGCAGCAGAGGCGTCCCGACAGCGGACCCCCGCCCCGGCGCGCTGCCCGCGCTCCTGCGAAACGCGCGTGTTGTCTGCGCACCTGCGCCCCGCACGTGGTGTCGGCGCACCTGCGCCCGCCCGTGGTGTCGGCGCATCTGCCTCGCGCGTGGTGTCGGCGCACTTGCGCCCTGCGCGTGGTGTCGGCGCACCTGCGCCCCGCGCGTGGTGTCGGCGTACTTGCGCCCTACGCGTGGTCTCGGCGCACTTGCGCCCCGCGTGTGGTGTCGGCGCACTTGCGCCCCGCGCGTGGTGTCGGCGTACCGGCGCCCGCGCGTGGTGTCGGCGCACCCGCGCCCTGCGCGTGGTGTCGGCGCACCTGCGCCCGCGCGTGGTGTCGGTGCGCGGGCCGCGATTTATCTGCAGGCCGCAGCTGGAGAGGGCCGCGTGGGCCGGCCGAGGCGGCATGACGAACTTCCCCGTCCAGCCGTCCGTCCTGCCGCCCGGCAGGCAGTACGACGCAGTGTGCAGCGTGTGGGCGAGCGGCGCACGTGGCCACGACCCCGCACCTCCAGCGAGGAGGAGGAGGAGGGCGGCGTTCCTGGGACTCACTGCGCAACACCGTAACAAGACTCCGTCCCAACTGTGGGCCCCGTTTCCGACGCAAGTTTTGTCGACACCAGCGGGGATCCGCCAGGATGTCATTCCGGACACTTGAGGCTCTTCTAGGCTCGCAGGTCGGATATGGGAAGCTTGCTGGGCGCGATGACAGCCTGGCCCCAAACCGAGGGAAGGAGGCCAACCCCAGGGCTTTGAGGAGGTCATCCCACGCAATGATGATGCATCACCATTCCTCAGGGAACGCCAGAAAGTTGTCCTGCAACTGGGAGAGGTTTCCCTCAACTTGGAGAAAAGTCCGCGAGAACGTGTGTGCGTCTGAATCCCACGCGATGTGCCCTACTGCGCAGCGGCGGGAGACAGCTCGTCGCCCCTTGCACAGGCGGCCGGCGAGTGCATGCCGATGCTCACCGCAGCGTGGCCAGTCGGCCCCCACGGTATGCGGCCGCCCACGCGGCCGTGTCACGTCCTATCGGTCACGTGATCGGCGTTCGGGCCGCCCACCGGCCCGTTCGCCGAACGAGCTCACGTAACGGCGAGACTGCCGGGTCGCCAGCTGTCGCCGGCGGCCCGGCTGTGGGGTCCGGCACCGCGGCGTGACCGGGCCGCGGGGGGGGGGGGTCAGGTCAGGGCAGGGCAGGCAGGACAGACAGGACAGGGAAGGGACAGGACAGGACAGGACAGGACAGGCCAGGACAGGACAGGACAGGACAGGACAGTGCAGGCAGGGTCAGGGCGGCAGGACAGGACCGGACAGACAGGACAGGGGACAGGACAGGGACAGGACAGGGCCGGGCAGGGCAGGGCAGGGCAGGGCACAGGGCAGGCAGACAGGGCAGGCGGGCAGGGTGGGCAGGGCAGGGCAGGCAGGACAGGGCAGGGCAGACTAGGACGAGACAGGGCAGGACAGGGCACGGCACGGCACGGCACGGCACGGCACGGCACGGCACGGCAGGGCGGGACAGGGCAGAGTTGGTCAGGGCAGGGGACGGCAGGTCAGGCGGGGCGGTGACGATCCCGCTGGTGGGGGATCTCCGCTGGTGAGGGGAGGGCAGCTCGTCCAGGGCGGGTTCAGCGACTAGTGGTGGCACCAGGCCAGGCGCAATTCACCACAAAACAGACAGGGAATGGGTAATTAGTACAAATTGTAACCCGCAACCACACATGACAATGTGCCCTTGAGACGGTCTAGGTATAATCTTGATGACTGGTTGTTTGTCTGAGTCGGCCTGTGTTCACGTGAGCGCATGTGGTTACCCGAGGCACTGCGGTGCACTTCGCAAGTTGCATTCAAAAGGAAACGCCTCAGCCCACAGCCGGCACGGCTCTGGCCTTACCGGAACGCACAGTGGCGCGCCGGATGGCAAAATACTCAGCGTTCAGTGCCGCAGATGACGAAATACAGCGTTTAGTGAACACGCTGCGCTTCTCGAGGCGCAGAACACTGTGATCTGTTCACAGTGTGGTATTGCGCTGATTCAAGGCCAGTTACCGGATCCTTTTCAGGCGTTCGAGAGGACGCCCGCCTGCCTTTGTTTCTAGGGAAAACGCTCGAGCTGCACACGGTGCAAGGCGCAGCTATGCATCCTTAGAGAAGAGGAGGGAGACCTCCTCAAAGATGCTTTTGCAGGCGCGTTTTTCCGTGCGGAGGTCGTGAGGAGCTGCACAACGCGTGCCTAAGGTCTCAGGTCTGCGATCATCCCCGGGGCGTTTTCAGCAGGCGGCACCGGACGGCCGGCGTTCCTGTCCTGAATTCCGGACGCCGTACCCATAATCGGCTCAGGGGGTCGGGGGCGCCGCTCTAATGGCCGCCGTCCCACGCGTCTCCCCGTCGGCACAGGGCGCGCCCGAGGGGTGTCACCTGTCGCCGCATACCTGTCGCTCTGCCCGCACACAAGGGTCAAACTCCCGCCCAGAACCAACGCAGGACCGACCCAAGCGACGGCCGCCGATCCCGCCGCTTTGGCGGCGTTCATCTTCTGCCCCAATAAAAACCCGGGGAGTAGCGGTTGTGTTACAGATAATCGCTTTCCCAAACGGGGCCTGCGATGGCGCAGCAGCCAAGGACCAAAGGTAATCCCTCGTGATCACAAATGAGAGGAAGCGAGGCGATCCACAGCAGTCCTTTTGACGACGTTCCGCCTGCAAAAATAACTTTGTTTTGGGACGGACTTAAGACAATAACTTTTTATAAGTACCAGCATGTTTTGAGATGCATCTCAAAGAACACAACAGGGTTCAGTATACGTCTGCAGCACCCAGTCACGAGCTACACCGCAAAAGGTGACTCAATGACGTAACGAGTCGTGCAATCTTTATCGGCCTTGTCAGGATGAGATGACGAGCTGAGATGACCAAACGAATCCAGACAACCGAAGCTGCAGCACGGTTTGATCTTCGTAACTGCTTCGCCAAGTTTTGTGCAGAATTAAGCAGCATGCGTCCTGTGGGCCGCAGCAGCAAAACTACAACATTTTTTGTGAACATGGTTTAGGTTTCAGCACAAACACCTCTATGTGGCCACATTCGTTGGTCGTGCGACCGTTTTGCTTTCCGCACCGCGTTTTCTTGCGGCTCAAGCACTGAGATTAGGAGTGAAAATGCATGGAGATCGTTTTTGTCAAATCATTTTCACACTGGTTCATCATAAATGGTCTTGAATATGAAGCGGCAGCTGACAGCAGTTAGCTGCGCAATTCTGGCTGGCATACTCAGCGGACTATTTCCCGAATTATTCTCTGGCTGTGACCGGCCCCATCAAACCCTAGGGAATCAGCAGATAATGCGATAAGATAGCAGCGTTCTTACTTTATCCGGACAAAGCTAGGCATAATGATCAGCCATTCGTAGCAGCGGCTCACGGCCGGTGCGTTGGGCCCGTCAGCGTAGATCAGGCGATCTCTTTAAACACTTTTCATGCTCCTGATGTTTAGGATAGGAGGTGTCCACATGTTTGAAAACGTTATTTGCCTTATGTACTAATTTGTCCAAGGCAGCCAACGCAGCTGAGCTTAAATCACGTTCTCCAGTTCTGGGTTTGGCATGTTTTGTGCAGGACGCCAACGATACCGGAGGATAGGGCCACTGCGATGGGGCGCCGATTTCGTTCCCAATTCCGTGCATTGTAACATATGGATTACGCGCCACGCAATGTCTCGCATTATGACGCCACCAACACGCCGACGCGCGCTTCTCACTTCCTGCAACAGTGACTAATGCTGTCAGAGGCCATGGTGACAGCGCCGGTGACAGCGCCCCCAGCTCTTGCTCTTTTGTTCCAGCGGGTCGGCGAGCGGCGGCCGCAGACGCATGACTCGTCCGGCTGCAGTCCGTCGACGTGTTGACGGGTCAGGTGCCGCCGCAGGTGCGCCGCTACTCGTTACAACTGATGACGCATTGGGTCACGTGTGTTGAACGGCGCGCGCCGCCGGCTGTGGCAGTCTGAGTCAGGGCGCGGGTGCGCCTGAGTCAGCCCCGCCCGGCCACCCACGGCCACCTGCGATCTCACGGTCACAGCCGCCGCTCCCCGGTCACGGTGCGTGTGCATGCGTTGGGGTAGGGCGGGTCACGTCTTCCTTCAGTACCAGCGGTGGAACTTTGCGTTTTTGGTTCGGGGGGGGGGGGGGGTGAACCTATTAACCCTGGCCAACATGTATTCGATGCATATATTTTAACGAATTTTGCCAACTTTTTTCTCCGGTCATAATTTGGCCGGTTTTCCGATATTATGGGCTTTAAGTTTTTACATTGCGTTAATCAAACTCCATATACCAAGAGATACTGTTTAAACGGCATTGTAGTGCTTAACAACGGGTATTTTGACGGTACTTAATATTCCCAGCTGTTTTCATCCTTAAGAGCTCATCCCTCGAGGATGTACACGGAGCAGCAGATGGACCTGTGTACTTGTAATGTTGTTTGGTATGTTCCTTTATAGACGTCTCAAAGCTTCCGAAAATCTAATGTACTGATTTTGCATTCCGTTCTGGTTCAAAGACGGGTCATCTGCTGGTGACGAACCAGCCAGTATTCGTTCACTGCACCTGCCTGTCAAAGTGGACATCGCACGTGCCCACAAATGGCGCCGCTTCAAGACCACTCGAAGAGGCTGCGAGAAGGCAATGCTTTCAAGTGGCTGTTGGGCTCCTCCAGAACGTATCAGCCATGGGGCTAAAGAAGATACTTCTTTGAATGACGTGATGGCAATGCTCCAGGACGGTCTAAATTTGATGGCTTCATTCTGCTTGTAGTCAAACGATACAGACAGGGGCGTGTCCTAAGCGTGGATGAGAGAAGGCGTGGGCCATGCTGCCCAACCCGTAGGACAACTTATAAGGTTTCGGTGCCCCTCATGGTGCCAAAACCTCTTGGCGAAGGAATATCGAAGTCTTTATTTTGAACCGCATCGCATTCATTTTTAAAAGGCACCAAAGTCCAGGGATATCACAAAGGATCCCAAATTGTCTTTTTCGGGAGGCACCGCTTTTCAGGGACACTACGGTACAAGTGCCTTGTCCGTTTGAAGAAAAAAATTCTGGACCGGACCGGCCCTTTCGGCAAAGGAGCACTAAAGCCATTCCCTCCACACCACAGTGTTTATTTTCAAGAGGCGCTCAATTTCATAGAGCACCCCGAAGGGCCGCAAACCTTTATTCTCAAAGCACAATAATGTTGCGTCTCCCACCTGGAGCCAAATCTTGGAGCAGTCCCTCAGGTGGGTGCACCAAAACCTTGATTTTAGGGCGACGTGACCGTTATTTTCAAGAGAAATATCTGTGCGTTTCCCTGTGACGAAATTCCTGATCGGCCCGTTCTTCGACGTCCGGAAAAGTGGCACCAATTTCTTATTTTGGGGAGTTATAACCTGTATTTGCCGAAGCCGCTTACTTTCATGGGACACCACGAAGCGTCCCAAAACCTTAATTTACAATAGATGAGAAATTTCAGGGGAAATTGCAATGCCCAAGGCGCTGCATTAACGAAATCATGAATCGGCCCACTCGGGGAAGGGACGCCAAAACCTTCATTTCGCAGCACCAAAGCTTTGATTTACCGTAGGCAACAAATCCATGTGGGCCATTGAAAGGGTCCTTCATTTTAAGGGACACCACGATTTCTTTGCTTTCCATCCTGACCAAAATCCGCATAGACACCTTCCGCAAAAGAAGCACCACAAAACCTCTATTGTGGAACATCATAGCCATTATCTAAGTGGGCGCCCAAGTCTAGGGGGCGGCACAATGGGTCCAAAAAACATTTATTTTCACGGAACAACAAACTTCAGGGACGCCGCAATGTTCGTATGTCCCAATGGGTGAACCTCGGGGTCGGCGTATACGGCAATGGGTTACCGAAAGTTTTATTTTCAGGCACTAAGCCTTTATCTTTTACAGGCACCGAGTCTAAACGCATAATTTAAAGACTCAACGTCTTCATTTTTGAAGGGCACCGAAACAGAGCCGATAACCCGAGTTGGCGTATCGGCGCCAATTAGGCATCGGACTCCCTGTGTTGGATAGGGATTCTTTTGCGTCAGTGATGTGTTCCTGCGTCGATCCAAATGCCCAGGTCAGATACCCAGGTCGGAGGGTCTGCCACATCAGGGGTATCGCTGTGAGGGTCTCCGCATCGACCAGGACACCCAGGTCCCTCGTGTTGTTAGAATGGCAGTTGCTAGGTACCCCAGGCTGGACGGAAGGGCCCTCTGCCCCTGACTAGGAAATACGCCTGTGCGATTTCGAGATAGATTCTCAGAACGGGATTAATAGTTACAGCATCACGAGCAATCGAGATGACACCAGCGCGTCATTAGTCCGTGGTGCTTTACAGGCTCAAACAAGTTGAAAATATGTTGGCCATTGTGGATGGATTACGTACGCATTAGGAATTGCGTATTATGTATAATAGGTTTCACAATATATACTTCTTTTGAAACCTGCTATATGTTAGATGTGCAACGACTACCTTTAAAGTTCGAATGCAAGAGGATTTTACGTGCCGGGGCGCAGTAAGCCTAATATCTTTGTCTTTATGTCTAACGCTCATTTTGTTTATGCATCGCTCGTTTCATATTCTTCAATAAGAATGAAGGAAATTTTCATACTTCTCCCAGGCACGCATCACAAGATATGAATGTTTTCATGTCGACGATACAATACATGTTACATATTCCAGGGAGCTGGCAATATGTTTCACTTCAAAAAAGAATATCGCGTCAGACATCTACGAATTTTGTTTACGAATCTACGTTTTGTCGCTTTCTGCTATCACCACCAATATTTCAATATTCGCGTCATGACATGTAATTCGAGTGACAATACGAGTTAGGCAAAATATACAAGCTATTGCTTTTGCCATTAACCATTCGCTGCTGGGTTGATCCCCCGCGGTGCCCGCCCTTTCTGCCAGGATAAGAGGCAAGCGTCACCATATAGTTTCAGAAGCGCAGGAAGACCCCAATGACGCACAAACATTCGCCTTGAGGTAAGCGGCTTGCAACATGCAACTTTTGGGGGGTTTCGTTTGGCGTAAGTTATTGTGTATTGTATTTAATAAGTAGTTGTCTTTATTACTAAGACATGAGTCGCTACACAGGTTTCACATTGTGAACATCCAGCCCAATATACGGGAGTCGAGCCCAATATTGGGGGCCCATCTCAACGTTGGGGTCCCCAGCCAAACACTGGAGGGAACCGCAGCTCAACATTGTGGGGCGTGCCCCCCCCCCCCCCCTCAAAGAGATACAAAGCTCCACCACGGAAAGTCCCACCAGTGCGTGAGTGAGGGCTGGGCGGATGGGGCAAAAGGCTTGCACGGCAAGCGAGCCGTGAACAATAACAGAGCAACAGGTCGCAGCTGTCAATATAACCGGTCAAACTGTCGTAGTGTCAACTGTTCACAGAACACAGAAAAAAACAGTTGTTTGCGTAGAAAAGCAAAGCAGGCGTGTAAAAGGACGGAACTAGCGAATTAAGCTGACTTGGTGTGAGTTGTCATTCAAAAAGCTTTTTTTCTAAATAGCTCACTCGAGTTTTTTCTCCTATTGTCTCACTAAACAGATGCCTTTCCTCGGTGATGTGATCAACCCTCACTGGACATGTCGATAGTGACTGTTAACTTAGCAACAAGCAACATTATGGTAGAACTTGGAAGAGACCAATTAAACTACCAACTGGTGCAACTTAGCAGGGTGGAAACTGTCGTACGGTTGGTGCCCTATGACGTCAGCGGTGTCGCCTAGTTCCTGGCTTCCGATTGGTTGCCTCGGCGAGCTGCGGGCCGGTGACGGGACGAGCGTGAATACACGATTTGAGACTGGATCTGCGAGCTAGGTGGGCGTGGCTGTGACGGACGGTACGAACATGTTATTTTAAACCGCGTACATGTTGGGTACTGGACGTGGTACTGGGAAACTGTACTATGAAGATGTAGACCTTTATACAGTGCGCCATTTGTGGCTGTTTTAGGATCTGATGAATGTATATTATGATTATCTTAATATTTATGTGACTTTACTACACAACACATTTTACACTGATCTGTCATATTCGGGGGCGTCGATCTGCGTTCTTTTGTGAGGATCCTCGCTCTCTAATGTTGGGTTGAGCCTCCAACTGTTGGCTTGGGCTATCCAAAAGTTTTGGTTTGAATGACAAAAACCGTGGAAAATAGACTTTTACACTCACTTGCTACTGGGAAAATAATGTCATAAAAGTGTTTTGGCAAAAGTGGCCCAGTACTATTCAGAGGCACAGAATTGGGGAATGCCGGGCCGTCGGGCCTTGGCTCGGCACCCCAAGTATTTGAAAAATGAACACTCCTGGTAATGTTGTCGAATGCCCACGGATGACGATTCCACACATTCAGCAAGCCCTTGTGGTCAAGTTGCTAGTTAAGCGAAAGGGAGTCATGACCGAAATGACTTAACTGTTCATAACTATCGACAACTGGCATTATTTTAAATGTCGGCTGAAACTCCTGAAGGCAACATCGCACAAACGTACACATTTTCGCTCCATTTGCTTTTCCAGAATCTCTTTTGGACAGTTGCGTTGTGTTGCTCTGGGAAAAAGACTACACACATGATTTTACAGATCACCGCGCATTCCATCGTCACACAGTTACGCGTTAACACATCATCACAAAAAAACGTACTCAATCCAAGCTCGGAGTAAATTGCGCAGCGACGTGGACACGACGTGGTTTGTGTTCTACAAACATTCCGCAGCCCTAGCGATGACGTCACGCTGGCGGGTCCATATTGATCACGTCCTGGGGCTACGGTGGCCGACGCGATGGGCTCGAGTCACATTCCCACGTTCAGTGGATTTAATGCCAAGGTCTTGGATTTTCTCTGTCAAGCCACCAACCTTGCACGGCAAGATATGTCATCTGTGCCATTTTTAGATTGAGTGAGATGTGGTTAAGCGCTACGATGTGAGCTCAAATTTACTTTAGTCGTAGTTTGTTTTGCGTAGTTTGTCAATGAGGGGAAAATTGCCTCAGATGGCCGTGCAGTTTCTATAAGAACGTGAACATCTTCAGGACTATTTCGCGAACACACCGGACATGATTATGCCCACGGTTTGTTGGAGGCGGTAAAAATGTACAAATGCATGAAACATACAATCCAAAAGCTGAGTCTCTGCCGATTATTAATGCGTGTTGCATATAAGACATTATCAGCTTATTCCTTACGCCGAATTTATGTGCAAGTTTCAGAAGTTCGCAGAAGATTCTGTGCTATTTTGTCGTTATTCTTGGCGTCATGTTTGATGCACGTTTAACGGGTTGAGCAGGCTGGAATGTCACCCTCTAAAATATTAATTTATTTCGATTCTTTGCGTTTTTGCTGCAATATCTATCTAAAGGTTTTTTAGCAAGTATGTCCGCATGGGAAGCGTGAGCCTGGTGGTGATAGTGTCATGACACGGCTTTATTTAAACGCGTTATGACTGAAGCGAAGGCACGTGAGCAGAAACTTCTCGGTTAAAGAGCTTGTTATCATTAGAAGGCAGTTTTATAAGTCGCAATCTTCTCGTCATTCCAGAGCGATGAAATATAAATGGCTTTGTCGCTAAATCTACGTATATATTAAGACACAGGTAAACGTGCCTTTGATCCTTGGACCACAGCCAACATCAGCTATACTAAAGGAAAGGGTGTCGCTCATCATTTCAAAATAGCGTAGCACTCAAAAAGTTCAAACAAGTTTCAGCCATTCTGTGGCTGTCATTGTAATTTTTAAAAAAGTTGTTCTGAATGGTTTGTAAAAGTGACCTTGGGTTCATATTACCTGTTAAGTAAGCTTGTTGCATGTACCCTGGGCGCACCACTGAAGTCGTGCCGTCCAGTTCAACAAATAATTTTGCCTCCGTCCTTGCACCAGACAACGATGCGGAGGGTTTTACGTTCCGCACAATGCTGCGACACGGCCGCCCCGGGCCAAGGTTGACCCTCGTTGGCCGGTTGCCAGCTGACCCTTCCATTTCGGTCGGGCGGAACAATGCGCACGCTCTGGGACTCGTACCCAGTGCCGCTGGATTACGAGCTCAGCATCTTTCCCCGGACCACGGGGCGGGCCGTGTCATGGTCATCTTTGAAATGAAATGCTATCACCGACTACTCGCCACTTACAACATACTAGTGTAAAATTATTGTATTTACCTTGGTCCATGAACTGCACTGTCTTAGAAAATTTTCGATTAACATGCCTCCAACGACAACGATTGCCAACAGACATAGTCTATAACCACAGTGCTTAGAATCAGCTATATCGGAGTCAGGATTCTCCTGAGGGTACATAATTTTCACGTAATATTAGGAATATAGATAGTAAAGATAAATATGAATCAGGTATTATTTTAGATTTGTCATGCATGATTTTATGCAGAACGTGTAGCTACATATTTTACGTAAAGTACGAGCATATCATGTGTATATCTTACCCTTTCCACCTGCATATACCTTTGGCTCCTTTTGATATCCAACCCGGTCTCACCAAAATATTGTTTCGCCAGAGAGTGCTTGCACACCATTCACCATGCGCCATGGGCTTATCGTGCACTCCCAGTTCTCGTGCACCTGTGGAATGTGGCAGGGCTGGCTAGTGACCTTCTTTACCTGACTCAATTGATCTTATCACAGCCCGTGTAATGACAAGGTAAGAAGGTATTGCGGTTGCCGGTGTGGCTATATTTTAAACAGTTTTCGTAATAAGTACTTTTAAACAGCGTTTAAGACACCGATAACCCTGTTAGAGCTACAGATGTGAAGATAAACATGCATAGACAAACGCAATAAAAAGTTGCGTCTAGGGCATCCACAGCAGTAGACGATTGTTATCGTGACTTTGGGGGACCACGGACAAGACTGAGTCTTTGCGAGTTCATAATGAACATCAGCAAGCAGCTCTGGACGCGTTAACCTGCTTGAAAAGGTCAAGGGGTACTACTCCCTGCACGCCACCACATTTGAGAGGGCGTGGTTGGGTACTATACTGGCCTAACAACGGCGGGGAATGCGAAAATACATTTCACATCAGAAAGCGGATTGCGAACACTTTGCAGCGAACATCCCTGATGAGGTACAGTATGCATGATAAGGTGAGGTAATAAGTGATAATGTACAAGGTAAGGAATGCTACGTTAAGAGAACTAAGGCATTCGCAACTGATCTTTGATCAGTTATACGAATATGTAAATATATATATATGTAAATATATATATATATATATATATATATATATATGTATATATATATATATATATATATATATATATATATATATATCGTTCTTGAATCAGGGAGCAACGTTACATCGGAAGAGCCGAACGCAACGGTCCTAACGATAACGTTTAAACCCCACGAACACGGATCAGCATAAACAGCGGCTAAGGCTTATCCATTTTCACTCTTACTACAGGCACATGCATATGCTTACAGCAGAAAACAACGCTAAAAATCGTTTCTATACGTGAATCAGCGATGAAAAAGGCAACGCCTTTGCAGTAAAGACCGGTACATGGACGGAAATACCACGGGCGGCATCGATAAGAAGTTGCACTTTTATCACGCTTCCATGAAGCTGTCTGCATTTTCGTCATGTTTTATTAATGACAATATCATTTGACGTAGCGTTATGTTTAATGGCAATATCATTTAACGTCAAAACGAATATCAGCAAACGATCCATAGGTTTTCGAATTGACCGCACGTTTAAAATCGCCCAGAGGGAGCAGCACACAGACTTTTCAACGCCCTCCAACTAGTTGCGCATTCCGCCCGCTCCCAACGAGCGGGGTCCCGTGGGAATCTCGGCCCATTGTGGTGGCCAGGTCAGCCCACGCGGGAACCGTGCTTCGACTCCCATCCAAACGTCCCTGGACCAACTGAACAGAGAAGCCACACAGTGCACAACTTGTGAAAATTAACAGCCTCACGCGGCCACTGAAATACCGCCCCAGGGACTCCCCACAACAAGCCCTGCACGCGCACCAATGCTGGTCACCCCCCCCCCCCCCCTCGCCCCGCCTGGGTGTCCTCCACTTCTTCTGCGGGACTAGCTCAGCTCTACCACGGGCGCCGCTGGCGTCGGAGGGACGGCCGGCGGCGGTGCGGGTCACGTGACCGGCTGGCCCCGGGCGGCGTTTTCCTGGCCGTGCCCGACACGGGGGGGGGGGGGGGGGGCGTGTGGCGGCGGGCCGGGCGGGCGGTTTCGTGAGGCACCCGGACGCACCCCCGCACCCTGGACCGGCGCCAGGGACGGGTCTGGGAGTCGTCGTCACACCACGGGAACACGACACGACGCAACGAACACGCTATGGGACCGTCACACCATGAGAACACGACAGCGGCGCTCGGTGTGGCCGGCACCATGTGAGCGCGACATGTACATTTCGTAGGATGGTCACATCGTGGGAACATAACACGGAGATGGGCAACTCAGTGGTGCCGTCATATCACGGGAACAGGCCACAGACGGTGGGTGGTAATCAACTCAGTGCTGTCATCACATCACAGGAGCACGGCGCGAACGTTATATGGGGCACTCACATCACGGGGACACGACAGCATGGCACTCGCTAGCGCAGTTAAATGAGGGTAGAAATCTACCGTCTCGCTAAATCATGTGGGCTTGAAGGGAATGCCGTACCTAGAGGACATTTTTTTGATGCTCCACTGCCACCACAGGTCTAGTTAACCAACAATAGCACTGGTAAGTGCCACTGCAGCACCGTCAACACATAATAAGGCCATCGATTTTAATTATTTTCGAGTCCAAATTACGCCGTACGTTTTAAAATAGCAGTACGGGTCGAAACTTGAACAAGTACGTCACATGGATCACGTAATACTTCCATTCCCAAAGCCAAAAGTGCGCCCCGGAAAGAGACCTTGAAATAAATGTGATGTAAACGCCGTGGCAAAACCAAAGCCATAGTTAATCGCTCTGTTGAATTCGCGGGGCAAAGCTTCATGAGCGTGTTTTTTCGCCTAAATAGAGTGTTCCATGCTTTCGCGGGATTTATTACCCAAACGTTTTGACACCTTAGTTTGTCACATCCATTACAGAGCATACACGATGGAAGATCAAGGTAAATTAAACGTATTACTTTCATAGTGATGAGCGCAGAGTCAAATGAGATTTCTCCTGCAGGGTCGCCTACGTAAAATAGAGATTCTATGTCGTTCAAAAGGATTTCAAGAAACTGGTACAACTGATCAAATCGACGCGTCTGGTGTAACATTAAGTGAAAAGTCCAAAAAGGTGGGACTTTCCATTAAAGGGAATGTCCCACATTTCTTTGGGGTTTTGAGCTGAAATAGCCATCCTAAAGGTCACGGAGTGCATTTCATAGTCCTGCCCTTATGAAGACCTGAACCCCTCTGCTTTCTGAGCTACACAGCCGCAAAGATGGGGAGGCTATTTCGGGGAAAGTATTTCAAGGTCACCCTGGTATTCCTGATGTCATAATAACGTTATTTCCATGCTGCCATCCCATAAGCCATGCGGCGAGACCATGCAAAACATGATGATGGAGTCATGTATATCTGGCATATGAGAGCACGATTCCCAGACAAAACGGCCGTCAGTTGACTCCCAATTAATGTTGGGTAAGATACGATATTGTGATCACACAAGGTCGTATTGTGGAGCATATTTACTAAACAGAGAAATTGCGTTGAGTACAGGTGGGCTACAGCCTTTTCTACCTAAAAGTATGCCAATAGTGGTCAAGTATGTCAAAAGTGAACATGTTCCATGACAGATGATGCTTACTCATGAGTGTAGGAACAGGGGGGGGGGGGGGCAGGGGATTATGGCCCCCACTTTTCAAGATGGAGGGAGCTGGTAGCGTTAACTGGCTCCCCACTTTTCAGATCACGGCTGTGTTTAGTCTTCTTCTGCAGTACGTTAAGCATACATATCAATTTACATAATTAATCTGCCATCTTCCTCAAGAAGCGTCATCTTTTCTGGTTGCTCATTAATGATCACTTAGTATCACAGCCGCAGAGCCGGAACGGCGCGGCCTTTGGAGACTGCAACGCCGGGCAAACAGGCTGTTACTGCTATGACTTGCGAGCACGCATGCTCAAAATCATGTTACAAAGTTTTTATCATTAATCAGTTATGACTGAATCTTGAACGTTTTAAGACGAAGTTGGACTAGCCACGTTGATGCAAATTTCAGACTCCATTCCAAACCACAATCTACGTTCAGGGAGTCAACAATATCTCTGAAGAGCACAGAAAAGCACGGGACTGAAGTCTGTGTGACAATTATTGGACCACCTGCGACGATCAAGAATGTTGTTGAGTTAATGAGGGTTCCTGTGCTGATCCGGGGCCAACTTCACGGGTCAGAAGGCCTCTTGTGTCAGGGAGGAGAACAATGTGATATGACATATCTGTCTAATGGTCTCCAGACCGACCAGGAGATCCCGCCCTGTGTCGCCAGAATGACAGCCAAAAGACGCTTTGCTGGATGGAGTGGCCCTTAAGCCTTTGACCGGAGACGGTAATGTGCCCATGGTGTTCTGCTCAAGCGGCCCTTGCCCGGACGGAAATCCAGGGTGGCATTATTGTTGAGTAGAGTTAGGGTCTCATTATTGTTGAATAGAATCGGTCGAAATGAGTTAAAAAACGAACGAAACCATCCCATGTCTGCCTGAAAACATTCATTTTTTCAGAATGGATTAGTAAGACAATTTACATCAATATGTTTGAACATGCCCGCCCGCAATCTCGAGAGCAGAGACAGCGATGGCGTGGGTTGCAGCTTCCGTGAAATCGAACGGTGTCGGCCACTGCAAGTGCCACCAGACGGCGGGCGCCGTCTTAATCTGTGTTCTGGACAGATTAGTAGTTACGGAAACACGAAAAATAGAGATCCTACCTTTGTTCTTCTAGTTCCACCACCAGATTCCATCATTAGTTCGTGGTACTTTAAGGGCCAATCCGTTCTTATCATCAGTTTAAAAATTGTAACGTGAAATATGCGCCCAGACTGCCTTCTCAATGTAAGGTTTGATGTCCTGAAGCGTTCAAAAGTACTTCTTTCAGAAGCGTCATCATTTTCGTCCACCCGTTGGCCACGGCTCAATATAAGCTGCCGGACCGACCCCGCGGGGCCTGCCGAGACTACAACGCCTGGATCGAGGTTTTGTTACTAAGATTTGCGAGTGCGCATGCTCAAAACTCCGTCACGAAACTTGTATCACCAATTCATTTAAGTGTCTTAGGGTAACTAGTTCAGAAGCGTCATCATTTTCGTCCAACGGTGGGCCACGGCTTAAAGTTGGCCACTGAGCTAACGCTGCGCGGTTTAAGGAGTCCGCAACGCCTGGTGTCGCGGTTTTTGTTGCTAAAATTTGCAAGCGCGCATGTAAAAAAACACGTTACATGAATTGCATCACCAATCGATTCCGAATGAATATTGAATATTTCCTGACAAACATGGCTTGGCCATGTTAATACACATTGTTGACCACGCGATCTACAATCAAATTTTCATCTTCAAACTTCAAACATATCGATCTGCAATCTACCTTTGCTGTGTCCCTAATGTCTGTAGAACCCAGATAAAAATCTGACAAAGCTTCTGAATTCAATCGGTTTAGAAAGAGTTCTAAACCATTGTAAATAAAGGACGCTGGTGATTTATTCCATGCGGTCGTTCAACGCCTGATTTCTGTAGTTAACTGACTTCAAAATGCGAACAGAATTAATCCCACCGTAGCTTCTGGTTTTTGTCCTGATTACAAGGTAAAAATAGCAATGATACGAAGACAACCGTGTCACTTCTTAACAGGTAAGCGATATCCGGGGATTTCTTTTTTGGGGGGTTTACCATATGAAGGGCTTTCGTCAATCCTGTGTGACCCCCTGGCAAGGCCCTGGATACGCCCCTGCCAACACACAGAAGCAGATCAAGTCGGCTGGGTTAAATGATGAGAAACTGATTGTCCGTTGAACCAAGTCATATCTGAGGCAGGCAGCTTCCCGGAGACCTTTTCTGTGGTGATGCAGTGGAAGGGAAGATAATTCGAAAAGGATGCTGTTGCAGATGTCCAGCATATGTTTTTCTCACCAATTAGTAGTAATGCTGATCCAGAAATATGCAATAAAGCGGCCATACGATCAGTTCGCAGTCGGTCAGGCGGGAGACAGCCGGCCCAGTGCAGTGGTCGCCGACGGCGGACGGAGGAAGGCCCAGATAAGGAATATATGACAGAATGACCTTCATTCTGTGGCTTGTTTTTTCGGGAG
This sequence comes from Pollicipes pollicipes, assembly GCF_011947565.3. Classification (NCBI taxonomy): domain Eukaryota; kingdom Metazoa; phylum Arthropoda; class Thecostraca; order Pollicipedomorpha; family Pollicipedidae; genus Pollicipes; species Pollicipes pollicipes. The sequence goes on along the minus strand of NW_023596545.1, from coordinate 33,951,633 downwards.
CCTCCAGTTTCATGGCTTTTGTCACTCTTTTTTTGGCAGTTTGAAGTGTCCGAATTTGTTTCCGCCTATAATGCCGCGACAAGTCTTATCTCTTGAAAAGTAGCCAGCGAAATTAAAGCGCATGAAAAATTTGTCGCACTGTGAGCCATCGATTCGCTCTAAAAATTTTCACCAGCCTATGTCCAGGTTGTATTTTGACATCTACCCTGTAGAGGCAGATCCCTCCTCAAGGACCCAAAATGCCTAGACGCTCGCCTTATTTGCCGAATGACATAGATGAGTCGTAGATGTATGAGTATGATGTCGTAGATGTATGAGATGTGAGTCGTAGATGCGTCGACATAGAGAGCAGGATAGGCAAGATTGTGCACCAATGAGAAACAGCTCTAGATGCATATCTAGCATAGCAGCCACGACATTTGAATAAGGAGCGATAACAAATTCCATCTCTATCTCCCGCCCCCCGTAATCAAGCTTGCTTCTCAGAAAAAAAATACTGAAGGACGTCCTGAGCTTGGCCTTCCGCCACTTTTTGAAGCATTCCTACGCTAACGTGCTTGCTTCAATATCTTCAAATGAGAAACATTCCGTGTAAGGTATTGGGCCTGCAAAAGCAAAGCTTTTTAGCACTACCATTGTAAACCCAATAAGCACAAAGCAACGAAATAATACGCAGCGTGCACACGTTGCTTCGGTCCATTGCACTTCGTGACGCAATCGCCTGTTGCGGGGTAAGGTGATGTAAGACGGAGGCACTGAATAGCGACGTTTTAATCTTAATACCTCAGTCATGAAATGTTTGTTTGTTAACACGATGGACGTTTTGCAGGCCCTGGAAGGGCCATCTCACACTCCGTTGTGGAGAGATACTCACGTAAGCGGCATCTGAACATCCCTTATCTGGGCTTCCTGGAAATGAATTCAAACGAACCTGCTCTTCAAAGCAAGTGAATATAGACGTCATTAAGAACATCCGTAAATTAAAACAACGTTTTGAGCGAATTGCCCGCCGGCAAATTGTGCCGGTCTTCTCCAAAACAACGTGCAAGGGAGATGTAGGATATTTGACGACGGGCGCCCCAAGTCAAGTCACGCGTCACCTAGATGGCCTGTCTTGCGCCTAAGTGCGGCACTTGAATCAAAGCGCACAAGCACCATGTTTTCAGGTGTGCTGTCTGACTCATAATCTTAGTTGTCAAGGCTACACACAGTTACCACTATGAACATCAATGCGCTTGTATGAAATGAATGCAAGAAGAGGAAATGTTGTTTGTGAATATGTTATTCGTATATCAAAGGAGTCAGGCGCAACAAGTGGAGTTAACAGGAAATGTTTCTTCTTCCCTATGATAAATCTATGCATTTTGTTTCAAACTTTCCTTTTGTCACTAATTGTGGAAGGCAGGAGACCAGAATAAGCATGGTTATCAATGTTGTGTTGCATCAGTAGCCAAACCATCCGTTCGATGTCAAGTCAAGAAACGGGAGATGCGCACCACTGCACTGCCTGTTAATGCTAGGCCATATTGACCTATAAATAATTCGGCGAGATATGTTTTTTCAAACAGACCCAGATCATTGTCAATTACTTTGACAAATCACCGGATAAATGACCTCACGGTCACGCAAAAAAAGCCAGGACGTGTCTCGAGGTCAGGGAGCTGAGACAAAGAATGACCAATATGAAAATAGCAGCACCTGTTAAGTGTGCCAAACTGACCCATGTCACTGGCAATCATCACGAAGACCACTAGAGTGCTCACAAAGTTATCCAAGGTCAAAACTCAGAGTGGAGCCTCAGGTCAGGTAACAATGACAGATTCCATAAAGCAGGCAAACTTTGTTTGTGCGTTTTGATGCGCGTTTGGGGCACACAAAAGCAACTCTCAGGAGAGTCACTCAAGGAGTATATAACAAACTCAAAGCCTGAAAATGTCACCATGCCAACATGGGTACCATTCGGTCAATAGATATGACCAACTTGGTAGGAATTGCTCTTTTGTTCTCTTCCGGGAAATTCATTCATGCATCTGAGTAGTTCATAATAACAATGAGTACGAATCCGCACGAAGGTCAAAACGTCATGTAAGATCAAACAAGATTACGATGCCAGATATTCCTTGCATAACATGCATAGAGCTCCAAACGCTAAAAACACTCAAATTGGATATCCGTAGAAATCGAAGTAGAAATTTAAAAACCTTAGAAATCACAACGGGGCAATCAAGCAGCTTTGAATTAACTTACAAGAGCATCGAGCTCAAGGCAACAGGGCCTTGAATTCTCATTAACGTTAAGTGAGATTTATGCAGACGAGCCCGACTTTTTTCGTCCGTTCGAAAACTGGTATTGGCAGCGATGCTCGGTAACGTGTGGTGGGCGTTCTGAGCAGTAATCTTCAGTTGGGACAACCTCGTAACACTTCCTCCCGTCCCGAGAACAATATCGTGCTTGTCCCCTTAGTCTTCTCAGATGCCTTTTTCATAGCTTGCGGTTTGGACATCAAAGAACATGGCGGCGCAGAAGTCCCCGGATGGTGAACAGCTGTTACAACGTGGCAGCTCCACGTCGCCAGTCAGTCACCCAACGTTCCTAAGAAAATGGAATTAAATTAAAATTAATCGTTTAGACGAATGCACCGTAGGCAAATCGTTAAGCGACCGTATTACTGTCCGACCGTCGTGTGCTCCAGTAATAGACGTGGTATTGGTCACCACCCCGTCTTCCAAAAGAGATCTTGAATACAGCACGCTGTCGTTTAAAGCAGGAAGAGATTGAGCGATGAAAACTGTACATCGCTTACGTCAGTTCATGACATCCAATATCTACTCAGAATAGTCGCATTTTTGAAAACATTGTTCACAGTTACCGACGTCATATCCATCTTAAAGTAATCCATGTCATCGATTGAAATCGTCATACCCTGCCAGGCTGGTCAGCCCAAAGCCAACCACGGCTCAACCAATAATACCACTTGTGAATGTGGGCACTAATGCTAGTATCAGTGCTCCTCCACCCGCTAAGCTCATGAAGGAGCGACACCCCTTGCCACAAGCAAGAAGACCGTTACTTCATGTTGTTCAGCATTGTCAGTCACAAGTGATGTGAACATGTGTGCGTGTTTTAATGTCTCCACTGGGTGTCTGCACTGGCGTCCGTAATAAGCTAATGTCGCAAGATGTCACTTGGCGTGGGTCGTCGATGCCGTTCTGCTTAGCCGCCTGCGGTCCTAGTAGCCCGAGCTGTACTGTGAGTTGGCTGTTTGGATGCAGAGGCTAGAATAGCTATTTTCTGTTGGTTTCCTGGCAAAAACTGCGCATATTCGGAACGCCCGCTGTTCTCATTCGCTTTTGGTTCATGAAATGCATATTTTTGCTCAACCCTGCTCGGTGTTGAGCAACCCTGCTCGGTGTTGAGCACGAGCATTTCCAGTAGGTCTCATATTCCATACACTATCCCAATGATTGCTTGATTTATTTGGTTATTTGGTCTGCCAACACGTTCAGCATAAAAAACTATGATAGGAAATATTCCAGTGCACCAACAAGGCCTATTCGTAAGAGTTCCTAAAGGCCATAGGATCCATTCGCCTATGTTTTGTTTTCATCCACAGGCGATAACATGCATACTTTCACCTCGCTTGTCCCATGTCGCAAAAAGAACCCTGCTGGGGCGCACCCGATGACCCCTTCTGCACGCTATCTCTCACGGTGCAAATAGAGCGGACGCCATAACTCAGAGTGTGCATGGCTTACAACCACGTGGGTGTTGCTGCGTAGTACTAGAGCTGGTACGCCATAAAATAACCCAACCACTAGCATGGATTTAGGTGCAAATATTTACGCCTACGAGCGGTGGGGGGGAGGGGAGGGGAGGAACAGGCTGGGCAAGATACTGTGTGAGTTACCATGTGTGGGTCCGTGTGATCGTCCGTGCGGGTGTGTGGGTGTCTGTGTGGGTGGACGGCTGTGTGAGTGGGTGTCCGTGTGGGCCACTGTGTAGGTGACCGGACGGGTGTCCGGGTGTATGTATGTCCGCGTGGGTGACCGCGGAGTGTTCGGGTGGATGTCCGTGTGGATGTCCGCGTGGGTGACCCTGCGGGGTCCATGTGGGTGGCCGTGTGGGTGGCCGGGCGGTCGGCCGGGCGGCCGGAGCGTCGCCGGCCGGCCGCCGGCGTCGGCGGCGCGCCCCTGCGTGCGCGGCCAGGTGCGGCCGCCGACGCCGCCAGTGCAGTCGGCGCCGGCCGCCCGTGCGCAGCGCCCGGGCCGCTCGCCGTCGCCGCCGGCCCGACCGTCGTGCGTGAGCCGGCCCGCGGCCACCGCGAGACCCGCCGCCCCAGCGCCGACCTCCGCCTCCGGCGCAGGTGAGCCCGCCGCCGTGGCGACTATTTCGAGCCGGTCCGGCGGCCGTGCCGACGGCCAAGGCCGGCCGTACGCCGGCGGCGGCGACGCAGTGTCTCGGTGCATGCTGGGCGCGGGCGGCGCCGCCCGCCCGGTCGGAGTTCCTGCTCTCTCCCCCGTTGACGGCGTGATCCCAAGAGCGGCTGGTAGAGTGGCGCGAGCGCAGAGTGGTGTGCCCCGTCCCCCTGGAGTGTTCCTGCAGCTCGCGGCTACAGGAACATTCCAGATGGGCGTACAGGGTGCACCTATTCAAAGTCAGCTCTAGCCATGCGTCACAATGGTGTTGACGTTCAACGTTCACAGACGGGAGGCTACGACCGCTACTCGCGCTGTTGCTAAGCCTTTGACCCCACATCCTAGCGGAGTACTAGCGCTGGAACTGCGCGCAGCTGCTCACAGATTAGTCTCGGTGTTTATACATCGCGGCCAGAGTCCGCACGAGCGGACAGGAACGTATCGCGGTGTGGCTGACCCGTCAGCGCGGCGGCGCGATGTCGGGGGTGCGGTCCTCGCCCTGGCTCCACGCCAAATCTCTGGCGGCAGCCTCCTCCGACCGTACAACTCCACCGAGGGTCAGAGCCTTGAGCGTCGTGGGAAACACATGACGCCGTTGATGCGGAAGGGAATCGAAGCTTTGGCGGCGGAGACGCCAACGAGCGTATGGAAAATGGGGGCCGAGTGGCGGAATAAATCCCTTTATGCCCAAACGTAGTTGCCGTCCAACTGGCATGTGTGGAGGGCTGTGTGACAGATAGTGCTGCGTCGGACGGATTAAGTAGTGAGACAAAGGCCATCTTCAAGCCATTGTCTTATATTGTAGCATGTTAATGAGTCTGATGACGCCAACGGATTGCTCTGCTTGAAGATCAAATACATGAGGTCGGTTATCGTCACATGCTCCCTTCACTAAACGTGTCTGACTGAACCAGCAGGATTCAATTTAAGGAAAGTACAGATGTGTGTGAAGCTTCTGACCATTTGCAATGTGTTTTTCTTCGAGCCCAGACAGGCGCTCATGAAGCTAAGCTTCGTATCGCGCCTTTCCTTCAATAAAAATATCCGACAAACTTGGACACAGTAGGTTTTCAATTCAAAATGTGGTCGAATAGTTTGCTAATAATGTTCTTACACTATGGCCCTTGCTTAGCATAACGGGGAATGTTGCTAAGACCTTGGCCCCACTACTCCGGCAAAACAATTTCAGTTACACGGACCAATTTTTCCCCGAATAGTTTTATTTCCACACACGTGCCGCCATGGCCCAAAGTCTTGGCCGTTCGCCAATTGGCCAACGTTTACGAGTCACACAAGGGCAGTTTCTGAGACGCCGAACCAACATGCCTGCCGCACATTGGCCAGAAGCCCGGCTCATTGTCATCGGAGCTACGGGAACGGGACGCCTTTCCGTGCCTTCGTTCCATATCGTTAACCGGTGGCTGGGGCAGTCATCTTGTGTCTATGGCCGGGTCAAGGCTGGTGGTCATGCGCAGGCCAATATCATTCGGGCGGGTGACCCCGCTTGACATCCCCAGATCGGTGACCTCGCATGGTGTCTCACAGGCGGGCATCCCGGCATGATATCCCGAGATTGGTGACCTCGCATGATTTCTCGCAGCCGGGTGACCCCGCATGATATCCCGAGGTCAGTGACCCTGCATGATCTCTCGCAGCCAGGTGACCCCGCATGATATCCCGAGGTCGGTGACCTCGCATGATCTCTCGCAGCCGGGTGACCTCGCATGACCTCTCGCAGGTGGGTGACCCCGCATGATATCCCGAGGTCGGTGACCTCGCATGATCTCTCGCAGCCGGGTGACCTCGCATGACCTCTCGCAGGTGGGTGACCCGCAATTCAGCCGGGTGACCTCGCATGACCTCTCGCAGGTGGGTGACCTCGCATGACCTTCCGAAGGCGGGTGACCCCAATGCTGTTGAGACCCCCCCCCCACGGTGTCGCTATGGAAGTGGGGGACAGACATCGCCAGAGGGCTGGGACGCGTCGTAAGTCTAAATGAATACTAAGAGTCGGGGAGGAGCAGCAATTACCGCCCATCTTGCGTCAGGTCAAGCTAAAACCACGTTATAAAGGTGAAGGTTGGAGTGCCTTGGGACGTTATCTGTTGTATGGTTACTCCTCATTTCATTCTGAATGCTGCAAGACGCTCATTTCAATAAATCGTGGTTATTGTATATATATTACATAAATATAATAAATCGATAGGTGAGCAGACCACCACACTGACTCATCGCACAGGGTTTGTTTTGACGGCTAGCTGCCTGTGTGTTTAAGCATAGCGTGCATGAATAACTATGCATTACTTAAAATTGCGGTGCGATTTGTTTCGATTATTATTGTCAAACTGAAGCCCAATATTGGGGTCAACATGGGCCACATAGGCAGTTAACAAAAGCTTCGGCTATTGCTGTGCATTAGGTGTTTCAATACCATCACATTAACTTCAACTCACGTTTCATTATCTCTGATCGGTGTCATTACAGGCCATCAGTACAAATCTTATCTCCCTGCGGATCCCTCTCATGTCGCCCTAAGACGTGCCATTTGCTGCGCGTCGTCCAGTGGTTTTCCTCCTTGGCCCGCTATCCCTGGTGTTCGTTTTTATGCCATTTTAAGCTGCCATTTTAAGCTGCCAGGCTGGCCACGGGCTGGCCAGCCTGGCGGACTAAAACAGAGCCTCATGGATGTGTGCGATGTTTACATACAACTTCAACATAAAAATATCGAATATCATTGTAGAACCTATATTTTATGCATATTTAGCGTAAAATTATGCGAGTACGCACACAGGAAACAAAGATTAGTTCAACAAAACATGTATAGATGTATACAAATCATAACACAGTATATAAAGTCTTAAGTTCTCTTTGCTCCAATTTATTATGTGATGGCTATTGATAATTCATATATATGCATGTGTGTACGTAGCTTATACATATAAAAGATAGATCGTCCAAAACAAAATTTGGACTTATTGTATGTGGATGAAAGTGGCGACCGAAAACCGTCATGTTCCTATCTTACCGAAGATACCAATGGGACGTAATTTGCGACAGCTTTATTCTCATTGTTCATGGGAAAATCAGGGATACCCAAGTAAACAGCAGTTTACTCGGGCACCCGAGTTGGGTTCTCAGTCCAGGTGGCCTACAAACGCCTAAGAACCAGCACTATGTGTCATCCCCGTCCGTGGTGAACCCATTTCACACAGCGGACATTCGTGGGGCTCGTGCCACCAGACCGAGGTACAGTGTTTTCGCGGAAGAGCCTGGCTGCGGCCAATGTGACGTGGCGCACGGCACGCGCCGGTGAGAGGGCCGGCGGCCGGCGCCAGGTCGGCGCGGAACCGGCGGTGTGGGCCAGCCGCCGGCTGCTCCGGAGCCCGCGCCTGGCCGCCACCAGGGGGCGCCCTGCGACCGCTGAGAGCGACCACCTCGCACGCGTGGAGACTCACCGCCAGCACGTGCCAGCGCGTGGCCGATGTGCAGAGACTGTCAGGTCACCCGTCGGAGCTCGGGTTAAAAAAAGTAGGTACAGTCTCCCCTCAGTTATCGGGCACTGGGTAATGTTCGTGGCCAGTCCGCCCGCTCGCCATGTTGCCACTCCACGGCGACGAGGGGGCGGCGGCGGGCGTGCCCTCCCCGGGCCGGGTGTCGCCCTCTCTGGCGCTGATGCAGCACGGCCTGACCGTGACGAGCCGGACCTCGTTAATTTCGGCGTCCGAGTGGCATTCCGCGGCCGCTGCCCGCCGCTGCCCGGCCGGGCAGATGAGTGACGCCACTCGCATCGCGCCGATGGCCGTCACCGATGGCCTGCCAGCGTTAGGTGGTGTCAGGCGGCGCGCGGCCGCGCTCGTCAGCCGTCCAGCCCGCCGCCGATGCTGGCAGGTCATCAGCAGGGACCAGTCCACTCGCAGACTGTGCTTGGCAGCAGGGGTGCAGCCAGAAGGCACTCCTGCTACCTCGTTGGGGGCCGGTGCCGTCGCTCTCATCAGGCCCACATTGTTCACTTCTGAAACATACACGGCACCTTCAGCTCTTTTGTGATGAGTGTTCACTGGGCTACGCTCTAGCTCTCTTAAGAAAATCCTGCCTGTGGCCCTGCCTGACATCCATCAGCCACAGATCTGTGTCTGCCTTGTTGTGGTAGAGCGCCAGCGCGCTAGAAACTAATTACGAGGTGTTGCTAGCGGACAGCTAGCTTGCTGAATGTTATGCTCGACGTCTGGCCCTGCCAGACTATGGGTGTGCACCAGAGGCAAAACTTCGCAAAACTCTTGGGGATACCAATGAAACAAGTGTATCCATTCCCATCATGCAACGCCACATGCCTGATGCCCACTTTGATGTTTGGGAATGCAACTGCATCCCCAGATGACAGCAAATCTACGCCAAGATACTTGTGTAGCTATGTATTGGTGTAGGTGCACGCGCGATTTTTCTGGCTGGCAGCCGGCCAGATTTCGGCCGTCTGTATCGCAGAACCCACCAGGCAAGCACCACCGCCGCAGGGCCACTACCTTGAGCTACACTGCTGCTCTACATTCTGGCCCCGGGGTCATCGGCTCACCACAGGCACGCTGAAAGCCGGTCTGACCTTGAGGGTACCGTAGCGGGACGCTGCAGCCCATCCCAAAGCGACAAATCTCCGGTCATCCTTGTCTCACGGCTTATTGCTAATGAGCGGCATGACGCCGCGCCTGAGCGCTGTGCTCCGGCCGTGGTGCCACCGGTCGCAGGCGCCGGGAGATCGAAGCGCCACCGGGGTGGGACGGGAGACGCGAGGTGGGGAGGGGAGCGGCGTCTGATTGTCAACCTCGGCTCTTTGAGGGCCTGCTCCAGCGTCAGACACTATCGGTCGTCCGATAGTGGACGCCAGCAGGGCACAGGGCGCAGCTCATCGCGACAGCGTCTGTCAAGCCATCCCCAGCGTGACGCGACAGACGGCCTGCCGACCATTTCTGCCTGACGTGGCGGGACCTGCTTCTACCTCCTGTCTGATGTGGCGAGACCTATTTCTAACCCCCGCCTGATGTGGCGGGACCTGCCTCTACCTCCTGCCTGACGAGGCGAGACCTGCTCCTACCCCTGTCCGACGTGGCGGGACCTGCTCCTACCCCCTGCCTGAGGTGGCGGGACCTGCCTCTACCTCCTGCCGGATGTGGCTGGACCTGCTCCTACCTCCTGCCTGACGTCGTCGCGAGACCTTCCTCACCCTATCCCTGCCTAGCGCGAGAGGTCACCGTCAGACTGAGGCACCGCTGTTTACTGACTCGACAGTCTGGCCGACGGGTATCAGGGGTTCGCCGGCACATGCTCACTTCGTGTTTATTGACACTTCTTCAGGCGCTAAACACCATCAGCTGATCGGGACTGCGAGCCTGACCCTCACAGCTTCTGCCGGTGTCCGAGCCTGCCCCTGGCGATTCCTGCCGGTGTCCGAGCCTGACCCTCATGGCTTCTGCCGGTGTCCGAGCCTGGCCCTCACAGCTTCTGTCGGTGTCCGAGCCTGACCCTCGCGGCTTCTGTCGGTGTCCGAGCTTGACCCCCGCGGCTTTTGTAGGTGTCCGAGCCTGACCCTCGGGGCTTCTTTCGGTACGACGCCGTTGCTGAGAACGTCCTATTTTCCTCGAACGCTACGCTATTATTTAAGCCTATCCAATTGTTTTCCTTGCTTCGCTTGCAGTGTCCAGTTATTTGTCTAGGAAGTTTGCTGTCGCGTGCTTAAGCCACCTTTCAAGAATTGGCGGGAGTTCCGACATATGGGCTATCGGCTAAATATCGGCATCGGCTTGTGCTAGGTAACGGTTTTTCGATTACGGCGCCCATAATGCTACGAAAGATAACTCCAAAACTGTGACATAAGCCCCACAGAAATGCCTCAATCTTGATAAAGACCACTTAATTGGCTGCATTATCGGTGTCAACAACGATAAATGGCTTCTATTGCTACCTTGGGTACCATGTTTGCTAAAACGAACATTTAAACCTTCGAACGATGCTGATTTTCTTTCGAAGATTCTTCCGTGAAAACATGCCGAAACGTAATTGAGATTTGATGGCTGATAAACGCTAAAAGATTAATGGATCTTCATCCATGGCGGAGAATGTTGAGTAAACATGGCGTGGAAACGCGCCGGAACCGGCACGATATCATGGAAACGTGCCAACATTGTGGTAGCACCCGTGAATGGCCTTGTGGCCGCTGCCACATCAGCCTTGCTGCATTCTCCATCCATGGATCCTAGAAAGGCTATGTGACAACGTTTGAGTGAGTTACGGAAGGTGCTAGGCTATGGCGGAACATGGGTTAACTACGATTAGCGCCAATAATTAATTCAGAGACAGAGGATTTTTGGATATCTTTGATTCAAAAACTCATGGAACGTTCACAGTTCTACAGAATATGCACGTATGTACACATACATGCTATTAAACATGCATTGAGAATAGGCTACATCAGTGTGCTTTTTTGTCGTCACGGGGGCTTTACAACAAGCTCCTTTTCTGAGGCTGTATGGCGTCGCTAGCGTCTCACCATGGCGGGGGGGGGGAGGGGAATCAAACCCTCACACCTCTGGTTTCCTTTACGTGCAGCTGAACCACTGTACTAGCAGACCCCGGCGTTTGCTGTTTACTTGCTGGTGAGTCACGCTTTACGGAGTGCAACTGTTCACTGGTATTTGGAAGAGGCCGTGTGTTTTTAACGTCCTGCTGGCTCATGTTTTCCAACTCCTGAACGACTCGTGTGTAAGTATATACATTTTTATGTATATATATATATATATATATATATATATATATATATGAGCCAGGATTTGAAACGCCGATTGCAAGCACCAAAGCTCAGTCAGGGAAACGAAGTATTATTGTCAAGCTGTTAAGATTTGGCTTCCTGTTCGCAACCATGTTCAACAGCCCTTCAAGCTGGGCTAGAAGGCAGTAAGCAATTTCCGTTACCTTGTGAAAAACAACGGAAACCGCCACGAATTTAAAAATAAGCCCACACCAAACTCGCTCGTGTACTAACTCATTTCTATCGATGCAGACATAGACGAATAGGTCACACCATCCAGCCAGACCAGCGAGGTGTAGCATGTCTTTTTAACAATTACCTGTGCATTTCCGATTATCTAAAGCATGTCGGCGCCGAAACCCCTGAGTCCGCCCATCCAGGATACGGAAGAACGCTGCCATGCAAAGCACACATGCAACGTCCCTGCGCGACGCTGCTCGAAGAGAGTCCTGGAAGGAAGCTGACGGAAGGCTGTGGGGGAGGGGGGGGGGGGGGCGGATCCGGTTGAGAGGCCGAACTGAGAAGCCCTCAGCAGCTCAGCAGGAAGGTAGACGTTGTTTTCCGGTGCAAATTTACAGTGACTCGTCTGAGTGCTGGGTTATCTGTGCTAAACGTACGCTACCAATCATGAAACCATGAAGACAGCCATGGAAGCCGAATGATGGCTTGGAAATCCCATGTAATTCACCTTCGGCATAAGAGCCCATTTCCACTTCAGTGGTGCGAATGATTATCGCGCAAATACACACTGCAGGGATATGGCAAATCCCAGGTAGCAAACAACTTTGAATGGAAGCAAAGAAAATGAAGCTGATTCCGTAGATAAGGGATTGCTGGTGATGGTAAGGCATCTGCGGCCATATGATTCCAGTAAGTACACTTGTATGTACTTTTCGCGATTGCTGAATGCGTGGAAATCTCTCATGAATATTTTTTTAACCAGAGCGGAAGGCGAGCTACCGTTCGGTCAAGGCTACAATGTTTGCCACGACTCACGCTCATTTTTACACTCTTAAAGTGCGTTCATTGAATATCATTCTGCCATTATAGCGCGCTTATCAAAGGTTGCTGGCTCATACGCTGCTTCAAAAATTAATTACAGCAATTGCAACTTCGTAATTACCACTTAATTTATTACATGCCTGCGTCCCAGTGCCATCTCTGGGTACAGCCTCCACGAACTTGTAAGGCGGCGCGGTACTTGCTGGTCCCGTGATCTGTGGCGCACCGCTCTCTGTCGGATAATGAGCTGCAACAGCGTGCTGAAGCCCGTGGCCGGGCTTTCAGCCCCCGCCCGTGCTTACAACCCCCGCCAGTCGGCGTCTGTGGCTGCCCAAGTCCCTGGCTGGTGCCTCAGCCCTCGTCGGCCGACCCTAGCAACTGCCGAGGCCGGTAGCCAGGTCTCACTCGTCTGCCGCCGTCAGCAGATGCTGAAGCCGTGTGGCCGGATTGGTCATCGGTCAGTCCGGCCGCTGAGGCCCGGTGGCTTGGCTGGGCCAGCGCTCAGAGCTGGTCTCAGCAGCTGCTGAGGCTCGATGGCCAGGCTGGGCCAGCGCTCAGAGCTGGTCTCAGCAGCTGCTGAGGCCCGGCGGCCTGGGTGCCGAGCAGCGGCCGACGCGGCGGCGGCGGCGGCGGCGGCGGCGGCGGCGGCCATGAGACTATCGACTGGCCGGGCCGCCGGGCGACATCAGCTGCAGGCCGCTATTTCTGGTGGCGACGCCAGGTCGGCCTCAGGTCGCTAGCCGCCGACCCGCCGCCGGCCGCCGCGTCGCTGCAGGCGGCGGCCAACAGCGCGGCTTCATCTCTGGGGTGGCGGGCAGCGACCTGGGCAGCGGTACAGGCGAAACACGCTGCTGTGGCGGCAGGCGGTCACCAGCTCGACGGACAGGCTATGGTGTCCCACGTTACACACACACACACACACATGCATATACATATATATATATATATATATATATATATATATATATATATATATATATATATATATATATATATATATATATATATATATATATGTGTGTGTGTGTGTGTGTGTGTGTGTGTGTGTGTGTGTGTGTGTGTGTGTGTGTGTGTGTGTGTGTGTGTGTGTGTGTGTGTGTGCTTGTGTGTGCAGGTGCGTGTGTGTTTGCCACTCTCTCTCCTCCCCTCTCTCCCTTGCTCTCTCGCCTTTCATGCGAATCATTGGCCCTGCCGGAGGTCAACGTTCAGCTTACATGTCTGGCTTTTGCAGGTGCGCGTTTCCTAAAACATCGCATCTGCCCTCCGGCGCAGCTTTTTCTCGGTCACTCCATCCGACCGCTGCGGCTTCTTCCTCACAAATGCCGGCAAACTGTGAGCGCCGGTACGGAAATCGGTTGGAGCACAGGTGCAGGTATATTTGATCGATTTCTCTAGTCTCTCTGTCATTTGCTTCTGTACAATATGGGCTGATCGTTACCGGCGCGAATGGAGCACTAACAGGTGCTTGGCACCCCACCCTGCCTTCACTTTGACACACCTGTGTGAGGTAGTCTCCAGTATATCCTTGTGGTAAAAGGAGACAATCTGTAACAATCGCGATGAGCAACAGCTTGCCAAAATTGCGCTCCGTCGTGGTTATAAGGCTGTGTGGTTGAAACGTTGAAGAGCCGAGCCTTATGTTTAGCGTTCCCTACCGACAATAAAGCTTTGTAGACACCATCACATCAACGGAGGATATAATCGGCGTTTACAAAATCGCTATTTCGTCTTTACCTCAAGTCGGAAACGTCTTAACCCGCGCTATCATGAACCGATTTAACTAGTCATGTGCCATCAAATGGATTGCAATGAAAACAACACAGATACGCTGCAACTCACTGCAATTTTCGGCTGCCGAAAATGATGCTTTATGCGGAGTTGTAAGAGCGTAACCTGAACAAAACGTCACTCTGTATGGTTATAGATCGGCAAACGAGAACGTCCTTGTCCTGATGCCCGGCAAGAGGTGTCCCATCATGGCGTTCCAGGTCTCAGGTCGACACCAATCCCGTGCAGTGGCCGTGTTTCGCCGTACGGAACTGATGGTGCACTTCTCGGCGCGGCTGGGTGACAGGGATCGGCTGATGTGCCGATCCCACCTGACGACCCCTGGTGGTGCCGCCGCTCCCATCTGACGGTCGCTGGTGGTGCCGCCGGTCCAAGCTGACGGCCCCTGGTGGTGCCGCCGGTCCAATCTGACGGCCCCTGGTGACGCCGCCGGTCCCATCTGACGGCCCTGGTGGCGCCGCCGAACCAATCTGACGGCCCCTGGTGGTGCCGCCGGTCCCATCTGACGGCCCCTGGTGGCGCCGACGGTCCCATCTGACTGACGGCCCCTGGTGGCGCCGCCGGTCCCATCTGACGGCTCCTGGTGGTGCCGCCGGTCCCATCTGACGGTCCCTGGTGGCCCCGCCGGTCCAATCTGACGGTCCCTGGTGGCGCCGCCGGTTCCATCTGACGGCCTCTGGTGATGCCGCCGGTCCCATCTGACTGACAGCCCCTGGTGGCGCCGCCGGACCAATCTGACGGCCCCTGGTGGCGCCGCCGGTCCAATCTGGCAGAGCTTCTGGACTCCACCTGACGACCGCCGACGGCGCGGCGCTCTGGTTGCGGAGCGGAGCCCCTGCGACCGCGCCGCCCGGGGGCCGCCCCCGCACCGCCCCCGCGCCGCTGGCAGCGTCCCGTTTACGCCTGCACGAGCGCGGCGGCGCCCGTGCCCGCACGTGGCCTCTGCCGCGTGCCCGAGTTCGAGGAACCAGCCAGCCGGAGCTGTGCCGATCGATTTGACCTGATGGTGGTCTGATTGAGCCGGCCGGGGCGTCCACGGACCAATCGCCGTGCACCACTCGCCTCCCGTACAGCTCGGCTCTGTGCGGCGCGATCACCGCCGGCCGGCGAGGTCATGCGCGTGCCGGACGCCCGGGGCCGGGTAAGCGGCCGCGAACGGGCCGGCCTTCCAGTGCGTGTCGCTTGATGTTCCTATCTCATGACGCCCGCTGCGTGCATAGCAGCAGAGCTTCGTTAATTCTGGGGCTTGTGAAATGTGCATCAGCTCGTGCGCCAGTTCCTCTGCGTCTTGAGGACAGCTGCTATCCTTCTCTCATCTCCTGAAACGTTGGGGCTGGGGATGAGCTTGGTCTTTTCAAATCGCAGCAAAAGTATTGCTCACGAAATCACCGCTCACTAAAAGTGTGTGAAGGTAAGAGACTTGTTCTCGGAAAATTCACCATTTGCTTTTTAATGACGTTAACCGTAGAGCCTGTAAAGAAAACAGTAGCTTTGATTCCGTGCGGGGTTAATGCGCCCTCTGTGTTTCTTGTGGCTGTTACATCCAGTTGCTTTTGTGTGTTCTACACTGACATACGGACATTCACATACACAATGCACGTGGCTTGTCCTCAGCTATTCTGGTTGCCCTTAGCTGACATCAGCGCTGAAAAACGCCCCAACACATTTTTGGAAGATGATGGCCACTTTCTCCCTCCTCAAGCGGTATTGGTCTCAGCCGCTGTCAGGGTGCTGCCCGGTTCCCGGAAAATGTCGAGTGGAAAAAGTCGAACGAAAAAGTGGAAAGAGATTCGGTTCGACAGGGATGAAAGCCACATAGGAGAAAATCATCAAATGACAAAAGTCGACAGGGATAAGAAAGGAAGAGGAAGAAGTCGAAAGACAGAAGAACATCGGTAGAGATAAAGGACGACTTGGATATGCAAAAACGCCAAAAACCAACCCATTTCAGACAGAAAAGGTATCAGGATTTTGCGCCGGGCATGAAAGGTAGTTAACGCTGTGTCTGCGGGAAGAGACAGATGACACTGGATGGACGGGATGAGAGCGAGCGGGACCGTTCGGGACCAGGTCACACAGAAGGCACCGGGCGAGAACAGCGTGATGGGACCGGACCGGCTGAAACTGGAGGAGACCGGATAGAACCAGATGACCCGGGACCGGAGGAGACCGGATAGAACCAGATGACCCGGGACCGGATCAAACCGGACACCATCAGGCGGGACCAGGCGGGACTGGACGCGATCAGACGGCATCGGACGTCACCGGACGTAGCCGAGAGGAAGCGGACGGGACGGAGCAGCACCAGGAGGAGACCAGACGAAACCAAACAAAACCAGGCAAAACCAGCCAAAAACGGATGGAAACGGACGGAACCGGGCGTAGCCGAGAGGAAGCGGCCTGGACGGAGTAGCACCGGACGGGACCAGACGAAACCAAACAAAACCAGGCAAAACCAGTAAAAAACGGACAGAACCGGACAGAACCGGACGAGATTGGGCGGGACCGAACGCAGTATGACGCTATCAGACGGGACAGGATGGAACCACACAAATTTGAAGGTAGCTTTTGGAGAAAAGTGCTTCCTCATGGCCTAAATACAATGGAAAAGTCAAGGTCTCAGCTGTTTTGCAACATCACTTGGGTCTCATCTACTGCACGACGACGCTCGGAGACAAATTAAGCTTTATCATTTGTTTTTTCAAGCGCAGGTAGCAAATGAAGTCTTAATCAAGACATCCAACTTTTCAAACAAGACTAGCTCAGCCTACAGCTCAGCTCGTAACCAGGGAAATGCATCTGTGGCTGTGGTCGAAACTTGATCGATTGCATGTAATTTGATCTCAATGACCCTTAAAATGTTCTGGATCCTCTGGATCCTGAAAAGTAGTTCCGCCATCCCTTTAAACATAACCATCAACTACGCTTCTTCCGCGCTGCGAGCGCAATGCTCTTTTGTCGATGTCACGACTGTTGTTACGGCTTACCCGACCAACATTCTCACACATTAGGGCGCCTTGGATTGACTGTGACCGGAGGGGAATACCCGAGCGATTCGGCGGAGCCGTTCGCGCACAGACGACTCGCCGGGGGCATCACAGCACTTCCTTGTCTCACTGGGAAACGTACTGGCTCCGGGTCTGGAGGCTAAGCGACCGGCCTTGCATTGCTACTGTCCCACAGGAGTCCGTGATGTTCCGGTTCTGTCAGTGGCTGTCTGTCTCACCGTGTCTGTGAACCTTTACTTTTATGGTAGCGAATCAGCGGCGTGTCTGAAAATAATTTCCTCAGAGGTATTGCTTCCTTTGTCTTTAAGTTAAGGTTGCTGAACTAGAGGTCAATACACGGCGATCCAGCGGCCTCAGGCGGTGTAATTTCTCATGCTACTCGCATGCATTCCCTGGCGACAAATGTGGAAGCTATGCTGCCAGGCGTCGCGAACTTGCAGAATGCGACTACCCGCGTGCCTTCGTGCACCAGCGAGGCACTGCCACAACACACAAAGCCACACCGTCACAGACATATCGATCACCAACTTCCACTGGCAACGTTCCACCCGTGCCCCCGATTCCTGCTGGTGTCATCTCCCCCGGCCGGCGCTGTCCTCTGCGGCACCGAGCCGAGCGTGACCCATGACCCCGGAGCGTTGACCCGGCGCCCCCGCGGCCGGCGGCCGACTCGGCTCTCTGTCGTCGGCTGGCGGCGGTCGGCTTTAACGGCGGCTGCACCGCGCCGCCGCGCCGTCGGCTTTACGTTTGACGTACGAAAGTTCAATGTCAGCCGGCGAGCCCGAGTGCGTATTGATTCGCCGCGAGTGCACAGGAAGGTGGCCGCGCCGCGTGCAGGTGGCTGGGCCGGCGGCGCCTGCGCCCTGGCGGCCGGCGCGGCGAGGGGGCCGCGTCAGCCGCTGGAGAGGGGGAGGCGAGGGCGCCCCGGCCGCACATGGGGCGCTGGCGCACCGGCAGCCGCGTGTCAAGCTCGGACAGAGGGCGCCGTTGTCGAGGGACGCCTCTGCTAGGGCACTGGGTCGGATGGTGTTGTCTGCGGGTTTACAGGGATGAATTCTTGGCCTTGTCTTGTTCTACTGGTATGGGTGGGGTGCCTATTAGACCCCTCTTACCCTTGTTTGTGGCAGTACACGATCTCTTTGTGCTCAGCTGGCGTGTTTACAGCTCGTTAATCTAGGCTACAGGAGGTAATATATGTTCCAAAGCTCATTTCTCAGGATATGTATTCCCAAGATACATGCCACCATACCCTGCCTTCACCCAGATGATGCTCACCCAGATGGCATCGTGGAAGCTTCAGTGGAACATAATTATGCAAGCGTTCCTGGTTGTACTTTGCCATATACTGCCGGCATGAAAATTTCAGCCGTAACCATCACAATGGGACTCGGTAAAAAAAGTTTGAACATGCTCGGCATTTGCTGAAGAAGATGCACGTATACAGCGCGAATATATCGTTCACGCGAGATATGCAGCATCGAAGTCGGAGCGGAAACTTGTGGGGCTTACCACCTGGATTCTCATGACTGATCCGTGTCGTGTCGATCAGTGCACAGGGGGTCTTCGGTGTGGCTGTTCGTCACATTCTTAATGTCCACACAGTCACCGTCCACGGTCACAGTCCACGCGGCCTCAGTCCACGGTCACAGTCCACGCGGCCTCGGTCCACGGTTACGGTCCACGCGGCCTCAGTCCACGGTTACAGTCCACGCGGCCGCGGTCCACGGTCACAGCCAACACGGCCTCAGTCCACGGTCACAGTCAACGCGGCCTCAGTCCACGGTCAAAGTCCTCGCGGCCTCAGTCCACTGTCACAGTCCACGCGGCCTCGGTCCACGGTCACAGTCCACTCAGTCTCAGTCCACGGTCACAGTCCACGCAGTCACACCTGGAATCTTACTTACGCAGGATTCCAAGTTCCCGGGCCGACTGCGACATGACGAAAATACATGTTTGTCGATAATCCGTGCTATGTGAGCGCTCTCTCGCTGGTCGCCTCTAGGGTTAGTCGAAATAAATTCAGAGAGCGCGCTGGCCTGTTGCATTCACCGACATCTGTCGAGTCCGGGGGCGACTCGACCCAAGTCGTATCGGGCTGACCTATGACCCACTCGTGTTGTACCAGGGGTTGACCGTGTGACCCGTCCGTGTTGTGCCAGGGGCTGACCGGATGACCCGCCCGTGTTGTTTCAGGGGTGACCGTGTGACCCTCCGTGTTGTGCCAAGAGCTGACCGTGTGATCTGCCCGTGTTGTATCAGGGGGTCACCGTATGACCCGCTCGTGTTGTGTCAGGGGTGGACCTGGTGACCCGCTCTCGGGCAGCGAATCGTGGGTGGTCTATTTTGCTGCCGGCGCATTGTTGCGCGATGAATGCGATGAATTATCCACATCTGGCACCAATCGCAACAAGCTTCATCAGACGTCGGGCTACAGCCAACACAAATACAGTGTAACGTATGTCTGAGGAGCTTACTCATTCTCTCGTGTCTTGTTGACGCTAACATACTCCAGATGCTTCAGATATCTTCACACATTCATATCCTCATGACTGAGTCATCTAACTCGGCACTTCCCTGCGCTCGCGTTGCCTTTTCATCTGACATGATATGCCTCTAGCAATTTATTTTCCACCCTTGGAATGAAGGGCAACGGTCAGCGGCCGGTGGTACGCATGAAATGATTTCCAACCAACATACACGCCACACACAGCCGAACCTCAACTCGGCTCTGTGGGCGGCTACATACCAGCTCTGTGCCCGGCTGCGGCCCAGCTCTGTGTCGAGGGTTCCGGCCTAGCTTTGTGGGCGTTCCCAGCCCATCTCTATGGGCGTCCCCACCCCAGCTCTGTGCACGGCCCCAGCCCAGCTCTGCATACAGCTCTGACCCAGCTCTGTGCACGGTCCCAGCCCAGCTCTGCATACAGCTCTGACCCAGCTCTGTGCACGGTCCCAGCCCAGCTCTGTGCACGGCTCCGGCCCAGCTCTGTGCACGACTCCGGCCCAGCTCTGTGCACGGGCCTAGCCCAGCTCTGTTTACGGAACCACCTCAGCTCTGTGCACGGCCCCAGCCCAGCTCT
This sequence comes from Pollicipes pollicipes, assembly GCF_011947565.3. NCBI lineage: Eukaryota > Metazoa > Arthropoda > Thecostraca > Pollicipedomorpha > Pollicipedidae > Pollicipes > Pollicipes pollicipes. The sequence continues at coordinate 33,931,547 of NW_023596545.1, read as the reverse complement.
GTGCACGACTCCGGCCCAGCTCTGTGCACGGGCCTGGCCCAGCTCTGTGCACGGCCCCACCTCAGCTCTGTGCACGGCCCCAGCCCAGCTCTGTGCACAGTCCCAGCCCAGCTCTGTGCACGACTCCAGCCCAGCTCTGTGCACAGTCCCAGCCCATCTCTGTGCACAACTCCAGCCCAGCTCTGTGCACGGCTCCGGCCCAGCTCGGCTCCGGCCCAGCTCTGTGGGCGTCCCCAGCGTGGCTCCGTGGGCGGCGGACGTCACCGCCGCTCGGGCGGGGGCGGCGATGACGTCACGCTGATCCAGGCCGCCGTCGGCCTTGGGGGGCATCGACCAGCGAGCGACCAATTCTGCTGGCGGCCGGCCGTGTGGGCGTGTCCGGGATTGGCCCCGGCAGCCGCCGCCCCCGGGCCGACACCCCAGGGTAGGAGCTCGATTTCGCCAGTAAAGGCGCACCCCTGGACGCGGACCCGGCCACGCAGCCAGCCGTCCACCCGCCTGATGGTCACACGCTGTGAGGTTGTCACTCCTCGGGGCCCGATTAGGGCCCGACAGTGGGACCCCGGCGTCCCAGCAGTCCCTGGGCGGACGGACAGGGACCGCACGGGTTGCGCGGAGGCTGACCGGCCCGGGCCCGCGGCTGCAGCGCGCCCGAGCGGCGCGTGACAAATATAGTGGGCTGGACCACCTGGACGGCGGGCCGGGCCGGGTCTGCCACGCGTCGTGCCGTTCTCGATCGATGGGCAGTCTCGTCGCCATCAAGCGTCATCGGGTGGTCCGCCAGGTGTCGCTCCAGCCCGCTGCCGAGGCCGCTGCGAGCTCGGCGGCCGCCGGCCGGCTTGTTGTCGGGCGCTGTAGTAGATGCTGTTGAAGAGGTTGTAGGCCTGGTCGGTGGCTGTGATTGCATTGGGAGCTGAAGAGAGGCCGCGAACGTGATTCCTGCTGACGGGCGTGGCAGAAGCCGCGGTGTGCGTCTCAGACATGTTCTGAAGAATCAGAAGCTGAAGCTGAAGCAGCAGCGTCTAAACAGAAGCTGCGGCGAAGACCACAGGTTGGGCCAATGCTGGAAACTGTGACAGACATTGTGGTGGAGGCAGCAGACTGGACCCCTGGCGGCAACTGTGATTGAAGCGCTAACAGAGACCACGGAGTGGGGCAGCGCTCGAGATTATGCGGTTAACGTTGGGCCTGGGCCCGATACCGGGCCATTGGCGGTGATTGCGGTGGGCACTCTGACAGGGGCTGTGCGCTTGGTTACCGGCAGGGACTGCCGGGGAGAACACGGCGGAGGCTGCAGATGCTGCCACTGGTGGAGGCCGTGCGGCTGAGACCGTGGCAGAATCTGTAAGCCGGGCCACTGGTAGGACCATCGCGGAGACTGTGGCATTCTGTAGACCGGCTGGCAGGCGAGGTGGTAGCGCAGGCTACGACTGGTCATATGACTCATGCGGTGTCTGTATATGTCAAAGTGTCGTCACGCTGATTAGACCGATGGATGTCGTGGTTTTGGCCATGCCGGAGACACAGCGTGGATGAGGTATTGCGGCACGTGCAGGCTGTGGGGCACGCCGACCTGTGTGCACGCCATGTGACAAATACTAAACCAGGCAATGTTTATGTCAGCGCTGTGCTGGCCGTTTATGTGTGATGCGCAGTGATTTGCGTCAAAGAGCTAAGCTACAGATAGGATAACGATGATAACAACACTCATATTTCTCAAAGCAAGCGGTCAGCATCACTCCCAGAACGGTCATCGTGTTACAACATAGTAGGCCTGGAATAGCGCGACCTCTTCGAGGGGAGCGGCCCGGTCAGGGCGTGGGCGACCACGGGGTCGACCTCGCAGCTCAGCACACGCTGTCCGTCTTTTCTCAGTACACGCCCCAGCGGATCTCAACAGTGGATTCGGGTTTGCGATATCCTGCGGTAACAGGGTGAGCATCCCAGATCCAGGAGTCCGTGTGCAGCAACCGATCCAGCAACGTGTGCAGCAACGTGCGCGTGTGCTGTCCCTATACATGCAGGAAACCTGGCTCGCCTGTCGTAGGCGTCTACAGCGTTCCAGCGCTAGAGGCTGGAGAGCCGGTGACCCTGGCGACGGGGCTTATATGGTGACTGCTCCGGTGCCGGGGCGCGCACCGTGGCGTTGCGCCAGTGGCGATGCCGAGGCACACTGACCTTAGCCACGGGACCAGTGCAGTGACCCGGCGCCAGCGACGGAGCTGGGAGACCCTGTGACCCTGGCCTCGTATGCTGTGACCCCGTATCAGCGGCCGTGCTGGGGGGACCCTGTGACCCTGGCCGCGGGGCGTATACGGTGACCCGGCGCCAGCGGCCGAGCTGGGAGGACCCTGTGACCCTGGCAGCGGAGCGTATACGGTGACCTGGCGCCAGAGGTCGAGCTGGGAGGACCCCGTGACACTGGTAGCGGGGCGTATGCGGTGACCCGGTGCCAGCGGTCGAGCTGGAAGGACCCCGTGACCCTGGTAGCGGGACCGGGCGAGCGGCTCTGGTCGCTCGATCGATGCGGCCCGAGCGGCGCGCGCCGGCTAGAGAGCGGCCGCCGGCGGCCTCCGTCGCATCGATTGGCCCTGACACTGAGCCGGAGCGGACCGGAGCGGCGGCCGGTTCGCCCACCTGCCGGCTTCCGTCCCCGGCCACGTGTGGAGCCTCCCACCTGAGGCCGCGCTCCTCCCACCTGAGGCCGCGCCCCGCTCACCTGAGACCGGGGCTCTTCTATCTGAGGCCGGACTCTTCCACCTGAGGCCAGGGTTCTCTTACCTCAGGCCAGGGCTCTCTCCCACCTGAGACCGCGCCCCTCCCACCTCAGGTCAGGGCTCTCCCACCTGAACCCGAGGCTCTCCCTCCCCAAGCCGGGGTTCTCCAAGCTGAGGCCGCGCCCCTCCCACCTGACGCCGGTGTCTCATGGGAGAGAGCATGCTACCCTTCCTGATGAGAAGGCCGGGAGATGTCACCACGCCTCATGTGAGGCCTCCTATCCCTCCTGGGTCACGGGGAAGGGTAGGAGGTTGAACTCAACGAGAACTGTTGAAGGTCGATCGCATTCGTGACGTATCAGACCTGAGAGCGGCGCTGACGTGCCGGTGGGCGCGCCGTCAGGCAGATCCGTTGCCGAAGCGTAGTAACAAGCATGATGGCAAAGATGGCGAAGCTCTCTCAGAACAATGGCAACTGAGCTGGAACTCCCACTCTGTTCAGATCAACTTCTATACCTTGGCATGACCCAGGGACGGAGAATGCTGAGAAAACTGCCTCAAAACTGCTGCAACGGGCGCTTTTCAATCGCGACCTGCTTCCGTTATGGTATTTCGTATAAAATTTAGTTTGACCTCCTCCACTCATGCCCGGCGGCTTTTCCGACCAGCCCGGGATACGACGCATACCTAGACCTTGTGTGATCGGTAGGAGGTATCGTCGTTGTACAGCCTGCCTCTGGTCAGTACCCTGGTCGTGCTCGACCGCCCCATGGGCTGAGCATGGTTCAGTGCGGTGGAGTCTCCTGGTTCAGTGCGGTAGAGTCTCCTGGTTCGGTGCGGTAGAGCCTCCTGGTTCAGTGCGGTGGAGTCTCCTGGTTCAGTGCGGTAGTGTCTCCTGGTTCAGTGCGGTTGTGTATCCTGGTTCAGTGCGGTTGAGTCCGCTGCTCCGTGGGTGTCACGAAGGAAATTTTGCCGCAGCGCGAGTACAATCCCATTTTGATTAGCAAACCCCCACATGAAAAGAACGGCCTGTCTCTGCTTGCGGACAGCCAGGAGCTGGCTGTTCTGATGACCATTTATGTGAGAGGCTCTGTAAGTCACAGCTTGAAGCCTAGCCCGTTCCATGCCATCGTCCGCTGCTACAGAACTCGGCCAGCTCGGTCATAGCGATTTGAACGGCCAACCAACCGGCCCCTTCCAACGCGCGCCATTCCACATCTTCACAGCGCCACGCACTGTCCCGATCGGCCGCGTTTCGAGCTTCGGAGGCGCGCGGACACCTCGAACGGATCCACTAACCCGTCCAGGTCCCGTGCTTGGGCCAGCCACCGGCGTGGGAGGGCGTCGCTAGCCGCCAACACGTGTGCTCGGATTCCGGGGCACCAGTGACGTCACACACACTCGGCGCATGAGTACAGCTTTGGCACGGTTCTGTCCGGAGCGCTGACAGCATGTCAGTCAGGCGGGCCCTCAGTCGTGTCGTTCGGGCGGACAGATATCTGCGGCAGGCAGACGAGTAGGCGATTGTTTCATCCGACTGGCCGATGTCAGACAATGCCAGACAACGCCAGACAAGCAAGTAGTGGGGCCAGTTGGGCAGCCATTTGCCTTGGTCGGACGCGCAGTTGTGTGGGTCATACAGGCAATCCGTTTGTATTGTCTGACTGGCTGTCAGTTGTGCCGGTCAGATGGACATTCAGCTGGGTTAGTCGGCCTCCTGCGATTCAGACAGGAGGGGGGGGGGGGGGGGGGGAAGGCTGTGTCAATCAGACTACAGTTAGTTGGATCAGTTAAACGGGCAGCCAGTTGCGTCAGTCATACGGAAGGACAGCTGTGTCAGTCAGACGAACGAACATATATACCACTCAGGTGGACAGTTGTGCCGGTCAGGCTTCAGTCAGCTGCGTCAGTCTGAGGGCTGTCAGCTGTGTCAACCAAGCAGGCAGTCAGCCGCCTGTCAGACAGACCTGTAGCCGAGCTTGCCTCTCGCGCTGGTGCCCCATTGCACACGGATGGAGCAGGGTCGGCAGCGAGGCCGGCCGCGACTGGACCCGCGGAGGTCCTCGACTCCTTTCGCTCCGACCGGCAGCCCGAGCTCCGGTCTGACCGCCGTGGCTCGTCCCGGCCCTGGAGGACAGTCCTCTTGCCGTGTCTCGTCCCGCCGTGGAGGACAGTCCTCTCGCCGAGCCCCGTCCCGCCCCTGAAGGACAGTCCTTTCGCCGTGGCTCGGCTCGCCCGGGGAGGACAGTCCTCCTGCCGTGTCTCGTTCCGCCCCTGGAGGACAGTCCTCTCGCCGTGGCTCGTCTTGCCACGAGGGAGAAGTCCTCTTGGCGTAGCTCGTCTCGTCCCGGGAGAACAGTCCTCTCGCCGTGGCTCGTCTCACCCCTAGGAACAGTCCTCTCGGCATAGCTCGTCCCGCCCTGGGAGGACAGTCCTCTCGACCGGTCAGGGCCGCGACGGAGCCGGGCGCTGGCCGCCTCCATGGCCGGCCGGCGCTGACGTGTACACGCTGTTTGCTTTGCAGCGCTGCCAAGTGTGTGCACGTGAGTGCCGGCGCCACCCGTTCCCGGAATCGGCAGTTGGCGCCCCGTCAGTGAGGCCACCCTCTGTGCCCGCACCGGCGGAGCCATGAGCGTGTTCGCGCCTGCTCAACTGGCGACCAGGCCCCCTCGTAAAATCGGGCTCATTGGGGATTCCCATCCCGCGGCAGTGAGTGATGACTGTGTTTAATTCTTGTTTTATCGACCAAAGCTTTTAAGTGGCCAATCATGTTTCTGCCTCAACTTGTTGTATGGTGACCCCGGGATTTTACAGCCTCATCCGCCTGATTCGAGTTCTGGGCGCAATGGCAGCAAACGGAGTGGAAAAGTACATTGTTAGTGGGTATCCCATAGATAAATTATTAAGAATGCTGAGAAGCCTCATAGCCCAGTAATGTGTGTTCACGTGATTTTGCCAGTGTGCTTGTCGGTGTAATCGTGGAAGACAACTTGTTAGGAAAATTCAAAACCGACGACTAACCGCTGTTATTGTATTGATGTTTTCCTGCATCTGTTTTACCAACAGTTCGCAGTGACTGTGTTAGAAACCATACGCGTTCGATACGGGACTTAACCGTGCGCAGACACCTTACGTGGGCAGGGGTGATGATTCAATGCTTCAGTAGACATTCGGCGAACGTCTCGGAAATCACTGCTCCCAAAATATGGCCTCATATTCTGGCTGCATTGCTGCGAATATGTACCTGTTGCACTTCTGTTCGTCCACGACAAACTGCATCGCCCTCGCCGAACTGCGTCTGCCTGGCTCGTTTTGCGGCTGTCACTTGAGGCTTGTCAGTTGATCACCTCACGCGACACGTACACACATGCATATTTTCCTCTTTCCAGACCGCTGGTACCACCGAATGAGACAAGGACCCGCACAGAGCGCGGATTCCTGAGCAAGTCCCGTGAGTATTCCTTGGGTCGCAGTTGACGCCCCAGAGCTGACGCCTCGGAGCGGATTACCGCGCCACAGCTGACTGTAACTCATCTCCGTATCTTGCATCTGTATCTCGTCCTGAGGTTCCATCTCTTTGTCTCTCCCGTGACGCTACCGAGCTTAAAATTTCTGCGACAGCTCCGGGAATGTTATCGAGCTTCTCCTGTATCTTGGTATCCTGGTATCCTGAGGGGACAATGAGACTTGGTTGAGCGCGAACGACTTTCGGCAGAGCCATCTATGCGCATGCAAGCAAAATAACTAGTCCGTCTGAAGTGACAAAATTTGCCATCGAACAATGGTGGCATTGTTCGATGCTTGTCGCAGAATGTCGCTGTTTCTATCGTTTTTGAATGCTACTGAATATCGGGTATGATGCCCACTGAGCGCGGGCTACATCCCAAGAGCGCAATTCCTGGTATTGCTTGCGTCTCTGTGTCTCATAAACCAACAAATCTCCACTCATCAGGATAAATGCAACAGCAGTGAACAAACGACCACGCAATATGCTTTTTCTGAAGGATTGTGTAGCAAATTGCTATTAGCACTGAATATGGTGGTTTGTTCCCGGAAAGTGACTCGCAGAGAGGCATAACTGTCGTTTTTTACCTCACACGTACAAAAGCGTGTTGTACCTAATTAAGACCGTTTTCGTCATTTTTTTAATTCACCATTTTATGGCTGCTGTTACTTTGCTCCAATGAATGTGTTTCAGTCTTCGTGCAACCAATTAACAGGAATGCCCGTTTTATTTTGCGTCGACACTGGTGTAGACACCTTGCTCCTGAATCGATAGAAAATTGTTTAGCAAGCCAAAACTGATTCGTCGAGGGACGTTTGCGGTTTTATCTTAATTCCCCCCCCCCCATAACAAATTTGAAGTGTGAGCGACTACACTATTCACCGAAGCTTCTGAAGCTCCCAGCACAGTGGCAAGACGGCCACGCACGACGGTCTGACCCGCGTCCGTGTTGAGGTGGCGACACCGCGAGGAGCCCCGTCCCCTGGTGACCCCAGGTCGTGACGTCAGCGCCCCGCGGCCGCCGTCCCCTCGGGCTTGGGCCGACTCCCCCGGGGGTGGCGGCCCGCCCTGCAGACGTGCCGACGTCCAGCGCCGACGTCACGCTCGCCGGATGACGTCACGGGCGACTCCGCCCGGCGTCAGCGGCCGGGTCGGCGCGTGGCTGCCCCTGGCGAACCCGGCGCCCCAGGAAGGCCGCCAAGGTCGCCGGCCGACCGCCGCGGACTGCCCGGCAGCCGCTGCGACCGGCGAACGGAGGCGGGGGCTCCGCTCCGGGGCGGGGGCTCAGCTCCGGGGCGGGGGCTCAGCTCCGGGAGAGGGGCGGCGCCGTGGGCGCGGTGGGCGGTGCCGGACGGGCCCCTGGCGGACGGGGCGCAGCACCGGCGTCCAGCTCAGCCCAGCCCAGCTCGCGCGGGCCGCCGGGCGGCAGCGGGCACCGGCCGCTTCAGCCCTGCCGGCAGCGGGCACGGGCCGCTTCAGCCGGCGGTGTCTGCCAACCCTGATACCCGCTGTCGGATGAGCGGCTGGCGGGGCAGGTCTGCGGCATGCCGTGCTACTTCGGAATGTCACACTCATCAGAACGAGGTCAGCAACTAAGTGCATAGTCTTGTGTCTACAACCAAAACTGGAGTTTTCCCTGGGTACAGTTGAGAGGTAAGGCAAGGAAGCCAGAGATGCATGACTTTAGATGCCAGGTAAACGCATGCCCGTCGCTGACACCAGATCGGAAAAAGGTAGATACGAGTAGTGAAAAACTATGTCGGTCAGGATTAGAGTGGTGTCCTGAAACATGCGGGATCATGTTGGCCTAACGTTTCTTTTCGTCTTGCTATTGCACTTCAAACCGATAGGTCTGACGTTTTCAAACTTAGCGGCTCTTCATAAGCATAATGGTAAAATAACTTGTCAAAACTTCGATTGAGTTTAACACATCGCACAGAAGTGAATCCATGGATGGTATTTGGAACGCATGGCAGGACGAATCAAGGATTGTTTTCCACGGTTCTTTGACTACGCTGGGGGGTATATGAGTGGATTGAGCTGTAACAAAGTATGTTGCATCTATATTGACCGCCATTAGATAATCTATGATACATGTGAGCTGTCAGAGGAGGAGTCAGGAGAAAGTCCGAAGAGGATTCAACAAGGAAAGCTTTTGGGCCAACCACGTGAACTATGCTCAACGGTCTATGGACACAATGTTGTCCTGTTAATAGTTCGTTGAAGATTTTGTTGTAATATATGCACGTAATGCATCACGTAAGCGAATTACGTCTAGCATGTGAAGAAGCCACGTCGGGCGACGTGAACTAGAGGTCGTTGCCATGTTGCCTGTGCTGACGTCAGCCAGAGGCTGATGCTGTTAGCATCACGGGTGGATAATTATCCAGAGGCTGGTGCCGTGTACGGCACGGGTGTACAATTATCCAGAGGCCGGTGCTGCGTGTGTCACGTGTGGATAATTATCCACAGGCTGGCGCTGTGTGCGTCACGTATGGATAATCATCCAGAGGCCGGCGCTGTGTGCGTCACGGGTGGATAATTGTCCCGAGGCCGGTGCTGTGGTTGTTGTCCGTACTGGTTTGAGTCAGGAACCAGTGCTGTGCTACCTGCGCCGCCACTAGTTCAAGGCCAGTGCCGTGTACCTGCGCTGCCATTAGTCAGCGGCGGGGGCTTACCTTCATTTGCACACATTTACCGAGGGTGCACGGGTGTATAATTACCTAGGTGTATAATTATCAGCGTTACGCAGCTAGCTGCGTAGCTGCGTGAATGTTCCCGGTACCGACATAAGCCAGAGGCTGTTGCTCGCAATGTGACTTACATACCCACCTTAGCCAGAGGTCGGCGCTCTAAACGGTAGCTGCGTGCCGGCGTCAGCCGACGATCAGCGTACTCCGATGGCTGGGCGGGTTCGCCGACAGACCGTGCGCAGCTCTCCGCGGGGCGCGGCGTGCGCCGCCCGGCGTGGGTGACACGGCCAAGGTCGCCGCGTCGCCTGTGCTGGACGAGTCGCCGTCCCGTCTGCCGGCCGCTCTGTTTGTCCGACTATTGAGGTCGACCCATGCCCGGTAAACATCTCCCGGAGAGCGAGCTGGAAGGTCATGCCGCCGCCAGTGCCACCGGGTACGTTAGACGCTCTAAAAAAAACTCGGCATGGATGGCTTGGCATGCATAGCCGGCTCAAGACCATAGTCGTGCTTTGGGCGTTCTCATCAATTTGGAGGGGGGGGGGGGGGGGGGGGAGATTGATGTTTCCACGACTCGACGCATTTTCACAGTTTTAGAGCGCGGATCTACGGTTTGCAGCGACATTCTGAAGAAGACTGGCCATCACCTGGTTGTGCAGCCATGCTCACTAGCATTCACTGCCTTAATTCATCGAACACATACAACTACCGCACGCTGGAGTTCCGTCTACTTTTTTGTTGAACGGAAGCTACCTATCCGACGGACGCGTTACCATAGTTGCGGCAAGCATACAAACCTGCGCTTTGAGGTCAGTGAAGTTCGAGGCAAATTCAGCTCCGGCTCCAGTTTGGGGGCGGACGGAGCTGGAGGGGTGGGAGTAGATCTGCCGTATTTACGCTCACTGGGTCACCTGAGCTGATCCAGGAAAGCTACCCGCGCGGTCTACTTAAAGCCCTCAGGGTAGATCGGGCGGCGACCCCGGGACGCGGCGGGTCTCTCCGCCAACAGCCGCACCACCTGTCGGGCCGCAGGGGCTGGTGCCGCGGCGGCGTCCCAGGCGGGGCCGAGACCCTGCCGTGACGAGGCGCTTTTGACGAGGCGCGGCCGGCCGTCGTGGACGAGCTCAGGTGGTGTCCGGGCCGTCCGTCTCCTGGCGCGGCGCCCCGCATGCTTGCCACCTCCGCGAGGGTGGTGTTCCCCCTTAATGAGACCGTCTGGTGACATTCGGCCGGTGACGTCCATCTGACGCATCTGGTGACGCTCGGCCAGTGACGTCCGTCTGGTGACGCTCGGCCGGTGACGTCCGTCTGGTGACATTCGGCCGGTGACGTCCGTCTGGTGACGCTCGGCCAGTGACGTCCGTCTGGTGACGCTCGGCCGGTGACGTCCGTCTGGTGACATTCGGCCGGTGACGTCCGTCTGGTGACGCTCGGCCAGTGACGTCCGTCTGGTGACGCTCGGCCAGTGGCGTCCGTCTGGTGACGCTCGGCCGGTGACGTCCGTCTGGTGACATTCGGCTGGTGACGTCCGTCTGGTGACGCTCGGCCGGTGGCGTCCGTCTGGTGACGCTCGGCCGGTGACGTCCGTCTGGTGACGCTCGGCCGGTGACGTCCGTCTGGTGACATTCGGCCAGTGACGTCCGTCTGGTGACGCTCGGCCGGTGACGTCCGTCTGGTGACATTCGGCCGGTGACGTCCGTCTGGTGACGCTCGGCCGGTGACGTCCGTCTGGTGACGCTCGGCCGGTGACGTCCGTCTGGTGACATTCGGCCGGTGACGTCCGTCTGGTGACGCTCGGCCAGTGACGAACGTCTGGTGACATTGGGCTGATGACGTCCGTCTGGTGACATTCGGCTGGTGACGTCCGTCTGGTGACATTCGGCCGGTGACGTCCGTCTGGTGACGCTCGGCCGGTGACGTCTGTCTGGTGACATTCGGCCGGTGATGTCCGTCTAGTGACGTTCGATTGGTGATGTCCCTCCGATGACGTTCGGCTGGTGACGTTCGGCTAATGACGTCCGTCAGGTGACGTTGGGCTGGTGACGTCCGTCTGATGACGTTGGGCTGGTGACATCCGGATGGTGACTTTCGGCTGGTGACGTTCGTCTGGTGACGATGGGCTGGTGACATCCAGATGGTGACGTTCGGTTGGTGACGTTCCGCTGGTGGCATCCGTCTGGTGACGTTTTGGCTGATGATGTCCGCCTGGTGACGTTCCGCCGGTTACGTCCGTCTGGTGACATTCGGCTGGTGACGTCCGTCTGGTGACGTTCGGCCGGTGACGTCCGTCTGGTGACATTCGGCCGGTGACGTCCGTCTGGTGACATTCGGCCGGTGATGTCCATCTGGTGACGCTCGGTCGGTGGCGTTCGTCAGGTGACGTTGGGCCGGTGACGTCCGTCTGATGACGCTCGGCCGGTGATGTCCTCCTGGTGACGTTTGGTTGATGACGTCCCTGCGATGACGCTCGGCTGGTGACGTCCGTCTGGTGACGTTGGGCTGGTGACATCCGGCTGGTGACTTTCGGCTGGTGACGTCCGTCTGGTGGCATCCGGATGGTGTCCTCCGACTGGCAATATCTCCTGATGACACTCATACAATGGCTCCCGCTAGATGACGTGTTCTGATATCGTCGAATGGCATCCGACCAGCCCACCGTCCCGAGGATGGCAAGTGCATGCAACATCTGCTGCGTTGTTTCTCGTTCTCAAGCACACTGCTGTTACTCTAATAACGGTGAGTTATGTCCTGAATGCGATTCTGATGTCAAGCTCAATGCGATCTGTAACACAAGACTATCATTTGATTGTCATAAAATGTGCCTTTTGGGGGGCTCGATTGATGCAACCGGCTAATTTGATATGGTCAAAATGCGGAGCACGTGTTCCTTCTTCGTGGTGGTAGCAGTGATGGCTACCTGACCATGCCTGCCTCATGACGTCTGCCTCGTGATGCCACCTGACGGCATGCGACTGACAACGCCCGCCTGGTGACGTCTGCTAGATAGCGTCCTCCTGATGACGTTAAGCTGGTGACGCCCATCTGATGATGCCCATCTGATGCCGTCCGACCTATGAATTCTGCCTGATGACGCCCGCCTGATAACACCCGCCCGATGACGCCGCCGCCGGCGCTGATGACGGCTAACGGTCCGTTAGCGGCGGCTGTGGCGCCACGGGAGACAGATCGAGGCGGCGCGCTTTCATGTGGGTCGGGCGGGCGGCGGCGGCGCCGAATTGGGGCCCGGCCGGCGCCCTTTCAGCGGCGGCCGCCCGGCGGTGCCGTCGTTAATCAAGGCCCGGCTGCCCACCTGGCCCCCGGCGTCGAGATAACGCGCCAGTCTCCGGCCGGCACAGGTGGTGCGGCCACCGGAGAAAGCCGATGGCTCCTCTCCACGCGGAGCCGGCCGAGGGAGGTCCTCTCCACACGGAGCCGGCCAAGGGAGGTTCTCTCCACGCGGAGCCGGCCGAGGGGGGTCCTCTCCACCCGGCGCCGGTCGAGGGATTCTTTCTCCACACGGTGCCGGCCAAGGGAGGTCCTCACCACGCGGAGCCGGCCGAGGGGGTCCTCTCCACGCGGAGCCGGCCAAGGGATGTCTTCCCCACACGGAGCCGGCCGAGGGAGGTCCTCTCCACGCGGAGCCGGCCAAGGGACGTCCTCTCCACGCGGAGCCGGTCGAGGGAGGCCCTCTCCACGCGGAGCCGGCCAAGGGAGGTCTTCCCCACACGGAGCCGGCCGAGGGAGGTCCTCTCCACGCGGAGCCGGCCAAGGGACGTCCTCTCCACGCGGAGCCGGTCGAGGGAGGCCCTCTCCACGCGGAGCCGGCCAAGGGAGATCCTCTCCACGCGGGGCCGGCTAAGGAAGGTCCTCTCCACGCGGGGCCGGCCGAGCGAGGCCCTCTCCACGCGGGGCCGGCCAAGGGAGGTCCTCTCCACGCGGCGCCGGCCAAGGGAGGTTCCTCTCCACGCGGGGCAGGCCGAGAGAGGTCTTCTTCACGCGGAGCCGGCCAAGGGAGGTCCTCTCCACGCGGGGCCGGCTAAGGGAGGTCCTCCCCACGCGACGCCGGCTAAGGGAGATCCTCTCCACGCGGCGCCGGCCAAGGGAGGTCCTCTGAAGCTGGTCGAAAGAGGTCTTTTTTGCACGGGACCCCCGCCGACTAATTGTCGTCCAGCAGCCAACTGCGAGCAGGATGGCAACCAGCCTGAACACGGAATGTGTCGAGATCACCAGGCGCGTCTGACGGAATGGGTTGGTACATGCCGAACACCGACGAGAGTCGTTGGACACCACCGGTCCTCTTCTGAACATGTTGAGATATACGATGTCCTCTCCTGAGCTGGGATTATCTGTACGTTCTGGTCTGACTTCAGATGAGCTGGATCGTCCTCCATGGGCTAAGTAAAACTGGACAGTCCTCCTCTGGTTTAAGGTGAGCTGCACCCTCCTCGGGTCCTAGGGTGCGCTCAGTAAGACGTCACCCCTCCCCTCAGCGAGCCTCTGCGGCGGCAGTGGCGACGCTCCACGCCTGTGGCTGATCGCTTCATCAAGGCTACTCTCCCATGTTTCAGCTCACAGGGGCTGTTTGCCGACTGTGTTTGCTTTAGGCGAAAGCCGGCCCGCTTGTGCGCCTGTCGCTGCCGGCCGCCAGTTTTACGGGGCTCGGCTGTACCGTGCTCAGCAGGGGCCGCTGGCGCCAGCAGCCGCGACACATGACTCGCTGGCTACCGCCCGTGCTGGCCGTAGGCTGCTGCCAGCCCACGGCCCACAGCCAGGACCGCTGACTGTGGGCCGGTGACCGATGGAGCGTCCGGCTGGGGTGATCCAGCAGTGGTGGCGGGTATATCGTGTTATATCGTGTCGGGATGGGAGCGTGGGTCACTTGTGGGCACTTTCCCGGCAGTAAGTCTGTGGGCCAGAAACCGTGACCTGTTGCAGGTCAGAGAATGTCGGACCTCTACCCCTGGTTAGAGCTCATCTCCTTCTGGCAGCTCGATGGCTCCTCGACACTGAGCCCCTTCAAGCAAATCTGAATCGTCGCGTTAGACCGGGAGGTTCTCCTGCTCTCCCGCTCGCTCCGGAGGTTCTCCTACTCTCCCGCTCGCTCCGGAGGTTCTCCTGCTCTCCCGCACGCTCCGGAGGTCCGCTGACCTGTCTGCGTCGGCCGGCGGCGGCGCTACTCAGCACGCCGCTCGCCCGGGCGGCTACAGTCAGGCCCTGCTCGGACCAGCGCCGGGCACGTGTCGCGTGTACCGACGGGGATTGGCCGTGGCATTAGCGGCGTCCTGTCAGCCGGCGTGACTGGAGCGGAGTTTAAACACTCGAGCGGCGCCGAGTGAGTGATTTGCGGTTCCATGTCATCACTTTATGGCCAATTAAGCAGCGCCTTTCAGACGAGTGGGGCCGATTAGCGCTCGGGAGGGGCAGTCCTGCCGTGACTGGACCGATGCTCGGGCGTGATAGCAGACCTGCTCCCCGGGCGGGGCGCTGCGGCCGCGCCACGTCGGACATGCCGACGCCTCGCCAGTCATTGTTCAAACGGGGGCCGAGTCGTGCGTGGCGCTGAGCATGGACGGCGTCTGAGGTCAGGTCGGCCGTCTGTTTGCGGGCCTGTGTCGGCCGAGAGCCTTTGCGGTTTGCGGGGTTCTCGGCCGAGAACCCGTCTGTTTGCGGGCCTGTGTCACCTTCGGCCCTTCGAAGGTGCGTCAGTGTCGATGTACAGCGGCTGCCGAGTGGAGCTCACAGTTCGCGATGCTGTTAAGAGTGTGTGGGCTAATAGATGGTCCTGCCCACAGTGACGTCAGCAGTTTAAATAGAAAACTTTCTTGGTCTAGCACGTAAGATCTCATCGAATACTCAGGAAGCACAACACAAACACAGCTCACAAAAAGAAGACACACACACCCGCAACGTTTACCCCCAATCATACCTTTCTAATTCGGCAAGGCACCTCACTCTCGGATGTTTTCTCGGGCGACATCGATGAGGATGAAAAGCGGCGAGCCGATGAGGAGATGACCGCTATGACCCAGTGTACCGCCACCTCCCAATGGTTTCTCGGGATTCGTGGCAGCACATGAGACGCCACTGCCTTTTGGCGGAGTCCATTCAGCTCGTGAGGCTCGCAGGCCAGCTGCTGTGATTCGTTTCCCACGTATCCTCCTGCGACGCCGGTTAGAAATTCTGTCCATTAACCGTCTGGATGACTGCTCCGCCGGATCTTGAACCGTAACGGCCGCCGGGCGGGACGATGGATTGACGCTCCTCGGCAGTGATGGATCGGCGCTCCTCGACGGATGATTAAAAAATAACGCGGGGCTCATGGGTGGCTAAGAAGGCATGGCCGATAGATAGTGAGCTGTGGTTGTCGTGTTTGATACAGGGCTGCGGAATGGACCGAAGCTGATCACGATTGGCCCGGAGATTTCAGGGAGAGGGAGCGGCAATGAGAGGACAGAGAGCAGAGCGAGGGTTGCATTGGAGGGGCGGAACCTCATTTGGTTATCATAACGATGACGCTTTATTTTGTTAGCGGGGCCGACAGCGTGTATCCGTGCATTTCATCCTAGGAATGTCTGGCTTTGTTATCGGAAAAATATTGAGAATATGCTATTTCGAACTGCTCATGGTTTATATAAACATTATGCATTTTAACTGTATAAGTATTGCTCTTATACGGATTAACTGAAGCCGAGTAGGGAACGCTCCCGCCCGAAGCGAAAGGCGAGCTTCATGTTGCATATTTGGCACCCGGATCTAGCATTGAATGTAAATGCAACATAAATGCAACATTACATGCTGATAAGTGGCTTGGGTTATGAACACTGGCTGCAAGGAACCTCCGTTAGCACACGCATTATTGGGGGAAAACTTTGCAGGTAGACGAAACGGCCTCATTTCTGGTGTGATTTTTTTCTAAGATCATGCCGTCTTCGCGTAGATCGTCTGCCCCGGGAGGACGGGATGATGCCGGTAATCCTGAGCAAGGTGATAAACCACAGCATACTCTGCATTGATTTCACCACAATGCGTATGGAAACTATGGCCCTCCCTTGCAATAGTCGTCCTATGACGAAATATTCATTACCCGTAAGTAATAATAAGAAGTAGTAAAAGTAAAGTTAATAGTAATAATGATAAGAATAATGATAATAATAACAGTAGCAATAATAATAAAAACAATGATGAACACAACAATGATGAAAAATAATAGTCTAAATATAATAGAAATAAAAAATCAATAAATAGAAAGAAATAAAAAATGAACAAAAATAATAGCCAGAATAATAATAATAGCAGTCACAATAATGTTTTCCGCGTCTTATCCTTCATCATCATCATCGCCATCGGTATCGGTATCGGCATCGGCATCGGCATCGGCATCGGCATCGGCATCGGCATCGGCATCGGCATCGACATCGACATCGACATCATAACTATCCCATTAATATTTTCATCGCCATCATCTGCGCGGACATGCCCCGCCCACGCCCTGTTTCTGGACATGAGAGGTCGCGCTGGGCGTTACACAACGGCTTTATGGCTGGACCAGATGCTGCAGGGGCGCCGGAACAGCAGGCCGGGACTCCTGCCCGCTCCCTGCGGAAGCTGAATCCTTGGGGACTTGGCCGGTTTCGTCGCCTTTCCCCGCGTGAGCAGTTCGTTGGCACGACCACCTGACGATGCGGCGTTCATGTTGTGACAAAACAACGACGCCGCGTCGTCAACAAACGCCGAAATTGGCATCGGCAATTGGCGATTGGCCTTTGGTAACAAACGCCAAACGCCGCATGTGGCAACACAGAGCCACTCACGTAATTAGAGCTTTTGATCTGAGCATTTTGAGTTTGATTCACATTTGAATGACTTATCAGTTGGCGTCGAAAAAGGATTTGATATGTTTTTGCCGTCTCCGAACAGCTTTCTTTTGCCCTCAGAATGGCGTTGACTTAAGTCAAGACGTAATATGTGGAGGAATTTGATCGCTTCCATGCTGGAATGTCTGGTGGTGCGATTTTTAGCGGCACATCTTCACATGTTTTAAGCATGAATTGAGCTGAGGACCGACGACCAAGAGTAGGTACAAAACTGGAAAGCCCTTAACGGCCGACCCTTCCTTTCCCATCACAAGAAGCTCCTCCTGACCGACACACAGGCATAAAGCAATCTGTCAACAGCGTGAGCACAGCCTGTGCCGTTCGCCTTACCATCGACGTCGGGTGACGTCACCGACCACAAGGCGGATGTTTGTCTCCACCTGATCCAGCTGCCTCTGGCGCGCCCCGGAAGAAATTCTTGGAACTTCTTTGCATTTGTTGCCCTAAGTTGACTTTACTCTGAGCCTTGCAGGCACCCTTACACATGCAGACCGTAATGATCGCCGAGAACTTCTCGATGCGCCGGGGCCGTAGGGCCGCCGGTGGTTTGTCCTCACTTGCCACAGCCCGCATATTAAGTCCCGACAGCTCCTCTCAAGGGGACCCCTCGTGGCGTCGTTCGGTCGGAACGTGTCGTTGTACCTGACGTGTTCGTCTGTCAAGGCCCCGCTAGCTGTCCGGCTGCCGGGCTTTTTGGACGTGGTAAGCATTTTGCCCGTGAAATTCCCCATCCATTCGGCCCCTGTAGCCGTGGAGCTTTCACCAAACTTTCCCGCTGTCGGCATGTCAAACCTCACCGTGACTTTTGCCGGAACGCCCTCCGCTGGTCGTGAACTTCCGCGTCATTACTTTTTTGTGTTCTTGGTGCTTTTCACTGTGCTGTTTTCTCCTCTAGTGTTCGTTTCCGCTTCCGGGAAATCACATGCAAGATAGCTCTCGTCTCGCTATACAATGGCTTTCCTCACGTGCCTTTTTCATTCTCGCGCGCCATTCTCAAACTTTGGCATGCTGTTTTTTGACTACCGTTTTGGGGCTTCCGTGGCGGCAGAGACCGTCCCATGACGTGGATACCCGAGCAGTGCATCTGACTTGGTTGTGCTGTATCTGAACTGCTGGGACACGGAAAGCTTGGCGTATGCACGAGCCTGCGAGCCACATATTTTCTCCGACAATTACCTTTTGGGGTTGTCTTACAAGTTTGCATTTTTGTGCGATTTTACTTGGTTATTTCTTGGTCGGACGGACAGCCACGAACCATCTCACGATTGGGAAACAGTCACGTTATATTATGATACTACGACCTGTCCTACGAGGTACATTTATCGCAACGGGGGGGTTTACCGTATAGCATAGCCCTTTGACTTAGTTTTCCAAGTAAAACAGGCAAAAAGTTGTCATGGCCCTTTTGATATCCTTCCCAACGCCGACATGTGATAGGTAGGTGAACCGTACATATGAATGCCATGAACAGTTTGCATAACGCGTTGAAATCTCATTTTTATGAGGCCCAAATTATAGACATCGGAAATTAAATTTGACCAATGTCAGCTGTGCAAATTTCACTTGCTGCAAAACCGTCCGCGTAAAGTATTTACGCATCATTGTGACCCGATTCATGCGGTTCTTTTGCAGCAACGATATCTGAAATGAAATTATCGTGTCATCACATCTTGTAGCAGTGACCCCAACTTATTTCAGGCTGGAAAATTGAGCAGTTCATCAGTGATTTGCAGCACGTGACATTGAGCGGAAAACGTTCCTGCGCTTCACCGGTTTGAAATGAGACCTTAATGCCACGGCATCCATTCTAAAAGAGGAAGCAGTCTTTCGGACAAAACACCATCTAGCTATATCTGGGTTCCAAAGCCGTAAGCATGCCAAAAGTCGGGTTAAGTCATGCCAGCCAGCTCACACAAACACAAGGTCCGCTGACTGATTTGGTAAGGGTCGTGCCAGTAGTTTCGCAGTACTCTCGCAATCACTTTAAGGCGACTTTTAAAACTTGACCTGACGTAACATGGCCCTTCAAGACTCCCACGCTGTCATTTATATCTTACCTAGCTTCGTTCATGCTGCAGCGGTTTTGTGAGTCCGGTTTGCGTAGCATTCAGGATTTTCCACGATGGTACCTTGACCCAGGATGATCTTGGAAATGGCCTGTGACGTAAGTGAATGCGATGGGTTGCGACATACAGTTCGTTGTTTATTTACAGACTTGTTTTTGTACTGTGGTATGACTTGGTGGTGTCATCTAGTGGTGGTGCGGTTCGGTATTGTGGCTTGGTACTGTGGACCGGTGATGTGCTCCGGTGGTGTGGTCCGACGGCCCGGTGGTGTGGTCCAACGGTCCGGTGGTGCGCTCCGAAGGTCCGGTGGTGTGGTCCAACAGTCCGTTGGTGTGGTCCGACGGTCCGGTGGTGTGGTGCAACAGTCCGTTGGTGTGGTCCGACGGTCCGGTGGTGTGGTCCGATGGTCCGATGGTGTGGTCCGACGATCCGGTGGTGTGGTCCGGCGGTCCGGTGGTGTGGTCCAACGGTCCGGTGGTGTGGTCCAACAGTCCGTTGGTGTGGTCCGACGGCCCGTTGGTGTGGTCCGACGATCCGGTGGTGTGGTCCGGCAGTCCCGCGGGGGTCAGCTCAGCCGGACGGAGCGGCAGACCCAGTGACGGGCCATCGGTCGCGCCCGCCGCGCCGGCGGCCTACCTCTCTACGGTCAGAGTTGCCCGCCTGCCGGCCCGCTGGGATGAGCTGACACTGCGTGCCCAGCGGCCGGTGCCGCCGACACGGAAATGGGGTTCGCCGGGAGCGGCTCGACACGACTTCGATGGACGCTCGGATAGCAATGAGGGTCAGGGGGCCCGCGCTGCAGACGACCTCGGTCCCCCCACTTCGCGCCGCCCCGAGTCGCTACCGGACCCGCCGGACTCCCCACAACTGTCGTCGCAACTCTGGACGATCCTGTGTTGCTGCCTGTCCCGGGTTTCCTGGCGGGACGGTCCAGCTGTATCCCTGCAGGAGGGTCAGGGCAGGCGCCGCAAGCAAAGATGTACACATGTGACCTCGATCTCAAGACTTCCGATGTCATAGACACATGGCAGCGAACAGCGCATTCCCGTTCTTGGAGTTTCACACCCGTCTTGCATGTCTTTATGCCCATGCGTACACCCGTTTTGCTTGGCCATTCGGATAAAATCTTATCCAACTTAGGCGCATATACTCAGCTTGCTATCTGACGAACGGTGGGCGGTCCTGAAAATGCCCTGGGATGCCGAAGCTTCCCTAAGCCAGTAGGAGCTCTATGTGTCAAACCATTTCGCTCCTCGACAAGAAGTAAAGCTAAATTGTGGTCTGAAACCGAGATTTAATACTAGCATTCGTAATAAAGACTAAATAAACGACTTACAGCTAAGTGCGAATGACCGCTCCATAACGAAATAACCACCGATGTATGATGATGGCAGTCGTTAAGCACCAACGCCTAGAGCAATGTTTCGTTTCCTTTTACGGCAGCATTATTCCTCTGGTGCCCGCTGACCGTCGTTTGCCCGTCGGCGTTCGGTATCGATGGTGATGCGGCACACCTGCTGTCGGCGTTCGGTATCGATGGTGATGCGGCACACCTGCTGTCGGCGTTCGGTATCGATGGTGATGCGGCACACCTGCTGTCGGCGTTCGGTATCGATGGTGAGACGGCACGCCGGCTGTCGGCGTTCGGTATCGATGGTGATGCGGCACACCGGCTGTCGGCGTTCGGTATCGATGGTGATGCGGCACGCCGACTGTCGGCGTTCGGTATCGATGGTGATGCGACACACCGGCTGTCGGCGTTCGGTATCGATGGTGATGCGGCACACCGGCTGTCGGCGTTCGGCATAGATGGTGATGCGGCACACCGGCTGTCGGCGTTCGGTATCGATGGTGATGCGGCACACCGGCTGTCAACGGTCGGTATCGATGGTGATACGGCACACCGGCTGTCGGTGTCGTCCCATGACGCGTGCCCGTCTGCCGACAGGCGGTGACCCGAGGAGCCGGTGAGCGGGCGGCCGGGATGACCTCGGCGCAGCCGCCCAGCGCGGCGCCCGGCCCGGTCGCCTGACCATGGCCCAGCTGGCCCTGCCGCCCAGCACCCAGAGCGAGCCCAGCCTGAGCAAGCGGCGCCGTCTCGACACGGTGCTTCAGAAGCTGACGCTCGGCGGCCCCGCGGACGTCGACGATGGCTGCCTCTCCGCGCCGCCCGCACTAGTCGGCCGCCGCCCGCCCGCCGCTGCCATGTTCTCCCGCGGCGAGGCCGAGCCGGAGCGGCCGGCCGAAGAGGCGCCAGAGCCCGGCGCGACCGCCGCGCCCCTGGCGGCGCCGGCGCGCACTGACGCGCTGCTCCGGAGCCCGCGCGCGCTCGGCGCAGACGTGTTCCGCTTCGACAGCGCCGACGGCGAGCGGTTCGCGTGCCGCGCCATCTCGGAGGAGGAGGAGGACGTGTTCTCGCCGGTGTCGTCCAAGTCGCCGCATTCGTCGCTCGACAGCCCGCTCGTCTGCCAGGACTCGCCGCGCGTCGGATTCGGTGCGCTGCGCATCAAGGAGGAGGTCGACTATGAGGCCGACGTGCGGCTGGAGGAGCGCGCACGCGTCATCTGCTCGCCGCCGCGGCTGCAGGTGCCGCCGTGCGAGCGCGAGACGGGCGGCGGCCAGCCGCACAAGTTCACCTTCTGCGCGTGCGCGCAGTGCACGGCCGGCATGGACAGCGAGCACCGGCTGGAAGTGCACAACCGGCTACTGGGCGCCGGCCTGTCGGGCTCGCCGCAGTCGCCGCTGACGCCGGTCAGCCCGGCCACGCCGCTCTCGCAGTCGCCGCTGCCGCTCGAGTACCTGTCGCAGCTGAGCGAGCTGTACCGGCGCCGCAGCCGCTCCGACTCGGACCTGAGCGCGTGGTTCGAGCCGCCGGCGCCGGCGCGCGGCTCCGTGCTGCGGCAGGGCCGACGCGCGCCGCGGCCGCTGCACATTCCGGGCAAGTCGGGCTCGCTCGAGTCGGACCAGTCGTCGCCGCAGGACTCGCCGCTCGACCTGTCGCTGCGCTCTGCGCGGCTCGGCTCGGCCGCCAGCAGCGCCGGCACGCCCGGCTCGGAGGCGGCGGCGCCGCGGCTCGGCGCGCACCCGCTGCTGCGCCTCCGCTCGCCCGGCCTCCACCCGCCCATCCCCATCGTGCACGGCAACGTCGCCTCGCCGACCACGCGAGACTCGGTGGCGCTGCGCTACAACCTAGAGGTGTGCCCCGTGGTGGAGGAGATGCCGCCGGGCACGGACGTGGCCTACGTGTGCCCCGTGTGCGGACAGATGTTCTCGCTGCACGACCGGCTGGCCAAGCACATGGCGTCGCGCCACAAGAGCAAGCCCGTCGACGCCGCCTCCAAGACGTACGTGTGCGACACGTGCAAGCGCTCGTTCGCGCGCAGCGATATGCTGACGCGCCACATGCGGCTGCACACGGGCCTCAAGCCGTACACGTGCCGCGTGTGTGGCCAGGTGTTCTCGCGCTCCGATCACCTGTCGACGCACCAGCGGACGCACACCGGCGAGAAGCCGTACAAGTGCCCGCAGTGTCCGTACGCGGCGTGCCGGCGCGACATGATCACGCGCCACATGCGCACGCACGCGCGCTACGAGCTGGGCGAGGGCGGCGGCGGCGGCAGCGTGGACGAGGCGGGGCCGCCGCGCTCGCCGCGCGCGCCGCCGCGCCGCGCCAACTCGGAGGAGCAGCCGCCCACCTACCTCCGCCAGCTGCCGGCCGCGCTGGGCGGCGCGCAGGAGGCGCCACCGTCGCCGAGCGCGGCGCTCCGCTCACTCTCGGTGCAGAGTCCGGCTCCGATGGAGACGGGCGAGGCGCCGGACCGAGGCTGAGCGCCGGGCGGAGCTCGCGGCGCCGGCGGCCCCTGCCAGCCGCCGACCGCCAGCGGTGCGCAGTGATATTAAAGTATATTTATCAACCTTGCTCAAAGCAGATTGGGCCAGGAGGGGCACTAGCTAGAGCACGACGGCGGGCCAGGGAGCGGCGCCATGGTACAAATGCCCGGCTCTGCTGGCAGTTGGCGGCAGCTGGCGCCGCAGCGCGGGGCGTCCCGCAGCGGGGCAGCCGCCCAGATCTCATGCTTTTCAAGTCTGAGGTGTGCGATGTCGGTACGGGGAGCAGCGCGCGCGTGCGAGCCGAAAGTTTCGCGGCCTGCGACGATCTTGGATGTTACGCTGTTGTAAGCTTTCCCTGCTGGTTATCTTTAAGCCTTTTGCTGGATTTGTGCCATGTGGTGTTTTGCCTAACAGCATCTGTTTTTTATGGCCGTTGATGTTTATAACGGCGCGCTCCCAAGTACCTATCACATTTGAATGGCTCTCTCTAGAGGGGTGTACAGACCTGACCTCATCTGCCTGAGCGATGTCCGCCTCGTGACGTCAGACATCGTCCGCGGATTCCACCGAGCCCCGTCAGTCGGTGCCGGCCGCCAGTCGGCCATTTCAGCTGGACAAAATTCGTCCCACCCACCGCCGCGACACATCAGGTCCCGCCGACGGCCTTCGCACTGCCACGAGGTCCCGCTCTCCCCAGCAGAGCTTCTGCCGGAGGCTCTCGTCTCGCTGCAGCATTGCTATCAGACTATTGTCTCCACCACATCGCCGTACCCTGATCCGATAGCTCACAAAGTTTAGCAGATGTAGCCAGTTCGTGTCCGCCATCCCATTTCATCTGCTCTTTTGATGGCCTGGTCCACGTTGCTTACCTCTCCGTGGCGGCCGGTCCCGGCGTCGATGACGTCACAGATCGCCTCGGCTCTCTGCGGGTCCACGGGGCGCCGGCGCCGGGCGCGGCCTCAGTGCACTGTGCTCACGTCATCGCTTCAATCACCCCGCCGGCCGGCCGCCGCGTCGCTGCCATTTCATACGCGTCGCCGGACTGGCGCCGGCCCGGCTCGCCGCCGCGACGCCGGCACTTTTCTATGTGTTCCCTGCGCGCCGCGCGGGGCGGCGCGTCGACGCGCCGGCCCCGCCGACCGAATGTGATCACCTCGGACGAGTGGAGTCGGAAGAGGAACGGGTGCGGAGGCTGCGCAGGCGGCGGTGGCGGCACGGGTCGAGTGGCGGCCTTGGCGCGGAGGGCCGCCGCAGGGGCCGCTGGGCAGGTGCGGGCGGGTCACCAACCGACTGGTGCAGGCGCCGTGGCGCCGGGCTGACATCGCTGATCTGGTTCGTGACTTTCCCCGATGGCTTTTGGAAATGGGTGGGCGTCGTGCCGTAGACCATAGGCCTGTCAGTCAGCTTCGGGCGGGGTTATCGAAAGTCAGTCACGGGTCGCCCCGCCTGGTCAGTCCTGATCGCGTCCATCGTTGGCGGGCAAGGGAAGGAATATTTCGCTACACAGTTAAATATGCGTAATTTGATATCTCTATCAGCTGCCTCCGTTCAAAGCCAGCGGTGGTGAAAAAATTGCGCTTTGTGAGATCTTTGAGACCGCTACCTACATCCTTCCCGTCGCACGCATACTTCCCATTGCGTTAAACATTGGGCTACGTGTGTGTGTGTGTGTGTGTGATCAATGAAACCCCTGCTAAACCAATCATTGTTCAGTGGGATTTGCACCTAAAGCTAATGCGTTGTCCAGGACTGCCATTGAACGTTACGAAAGTGATCGATCCAGCCCGGTTCATGCTCACTCGCCGAGGTAATTCAAAACAATGGCGACGTTCCAGTGTCACATTATGACTGATGCAGGTATCTCTCACAAGACCCGAAGAATGGTTGTGACTTCCAAAACCTATCACTGAAGGCAAAGATCAAGATGACAGATCTGCCAGAGGAGGAAGCCACGGGTCGCCGCCGACTCCGGGCCGTCTCCTCGTCAGCTCAAATACAGCGGTGCAGTGGAGAACGCTGGAGGCAGTGGGCGGTATTCAGAGCGTTGTTGTAGAGCGAATGTATTTTGAATAAATAATCTGTAAACACGCCTGTGCGGTCGTGGCTCGGATTGTGCGGAGGGGTCGCCTGCCAGACAGCTGAGCGGCGGTGGTGCCGCAGCACCGCGTCTTCTCCGAGCAGAAGAGCTGCGCGCCCGAGTCCATCGGGGCGGATCCAGCCCGCCTCTCTCCGCGCGCAGCACCGGGGTTGTTTAGAAATGTATTGACCTCCACCTGCGCGCATCACGCCACGGTAGACAAACACGCCATGAGCTCCCACGCAGTGCACGTCAAGAGCATCTACCTCGACTCTATTCTCCACGCGCAATACTGGGGGTTTTCAACAAAACTTTTCACCTCCACCTTCGCATCCCCCCACAGCATAACAATGATAGGTGCATATAGGTAGGGTAGGCGCGATAGGCGACAGAATAGGTATAAATGAAAGGTGCTCTCTCATGCCTCTTGTGACACTGCAGTTCTGGCTACATTGACGGGCTGACACGCGGGGGCGCGCCTGTCGGGCCGCGCGGCACCTGGGTCACGTGACCTGGTCCCTGACCTATGGTCGGGGCCGGGCCGCGCGTGGTCACCGCTCTGTGTGGTCAGCCGGCGGAGCGCACAGACGTACAACTTCGCGCTCTTTTCGACTTGTCTACTAACAGGCCGATTGTCTTTGCTTGCCTTATCATCGTCACGTTAGCCATACGTCTGTACGTTGCCTTAGGACTGCTAAATACTAGACTTCCCAACCATGACAATGATCCGTAGGTAAAAAAAAACTACCCCGAGCATGCTATGCCTCGAATCATTGCCTCTAAAAAAGAAGACATACTGGGCCAACAGACAAACAGACGCGTTCTGACCACATCGGACAATTTTCTGGACACTTCCAACAAAACTACACGAAAGCGCAACTTACAGTGAAACATTTTCCCTCTTAACCAAGATGCCACTGCTACAAACGCGACCCTGCACGCAAAAGCACGTCTACGGTTCGGTTCCGTGCAGTCTGCACAAATTTCGTCCCTGAAACGATCTGAGTCTAGCCTCCCAGCGTCTGTCTTCTGCAGTCACCCCGATGATCCCGAAATACAACACGCAGTACGAACTGTTGACAAACGGCCAAATCCTACATACAACTTGGCCTGGCCAGCTGACCAGTTTTCCAACGCGTCTCATGCAAGGTTCGCCGCGCCCTCCCGACAACACCGACCGCAAGTGACTCAAAACAACACAGTTCCATCGCAGCACCCCACAGCCAGCCGGGACGGACGTAAGTTTGGCCGGCGCGGAACCCCAGCGAACTCCGAGCGACGCCCCGCCCGCCGCCCGTCCAACAGTTCCACCCGCGGAGCGCGGGAGAACCGACCCGGCTACTTGCGTGCCGTGTCGTAGTTGGCGACGAACCAGTCGACCGTCTCCTGTACGGCCTGGCGCAGAGGCGTGAACTGGAAGTCGGGCAGGTACCTGCGAACCAGCGGGGCCCGGGCTCAGGAGGAGGCGGGCGACTTCTGCCCCGCGGCAGCTCGCCACGGCAGACCCGTGCGCACGCACGCGTCCGTCCGCTGCTGGCGGGGCGTACGACGCAGGGCCGGTCAAGGGGACGCAGGACGACAAGATGCCATGGCGGCCAGGTGTGACACCGGTGCACCCGGCCGGCCGGGGACCCAGAGCCGTCCCGGCCGCTCCAGTGCCTGCTCTAGCCCCTGTTCCGGCGCGGGTCCCCAGGTTCTACTACTACTACTACTACTCTCCCCAGGTTCTACTACTACTCTCCCCAGGTTCGACGCAGGTCTCTCTCCAGCCCTAGTCTGGACCCTCGGCTAGGAGGCGATCCAGCCCTTTCCCACCGTCCCTACCGGCGCAGTTTGGCGTTGCTGGCCGTCTTCTTGTACTGGCCGTCCGCGTGGCTGTCGTCCTGCACCACCTGGCCTTGGAAGCCGATGGCGTCCAGCACCATCTGAGCCGCGTCCCGTATCGAAACCTCGTCCGACTCGTCCACTGCACCAGCGGGAGAACGGGTCAGGGCTGCGCCCCCGCACGAGTCCGGAGAACGAGTCCAACGATGGGACGGGACGAGAACGGGGCAGGGCCTCGTCCACAACAGGACCGGAACAACGATTCCAGAGCCCCGAACACCACGAGGAAGCGGCACAAACTGCAGCAACGCGTGAACCAGTCCGGACTCGTCCACTGCGGGACCCGGACGAGGACAACCCAGCGACTCGTCCAGCGACGAGACCGAGCCGGACGCTTCGTCCATGACGGGACCGCTCCCACGAGCCAGCGCGCCGTCCGGTGTCCCGCGGCGGCCGTCCGGCAGACCCGCCGCACAGCGCCTCCACAGTCAAAAAGCGGGGCAGTGGCCACGCTGCACGGACCGCCGCCGCCCCGACTCGACCACCGGCCACCCACTCCCCGCACTTCTCTCGGCACGTCACGCCGCCGCCAGTCCGCGTCTGGCCAGCACGAACCGGCCGTCGCGCCGCCACTCACCGGAGAGGATGATGGGGTCGACCTCAGTGTACTCGCGCAGCGCCCACACCATCAGGCGGGCCAGGTCGAGCGAGTAGATGAACTGACGCAGCGGCCGGCCGGTGCCCCAGATCACGAACGGCTCGCCCGACTGCTTGGCCAGGTACGCCTGCGCGGCGGCGGCGGTCAGCGGTCAGCCGGGCGGCGCGGACGAGGTTGGCACGAGACCGGGCGTGCGTATCGCCTGTTGGCTGCAGGACAGTTCGGTCTGCAAATGAAGTGGGCTCTAGCTTGTCCTTAACAGCAGCAGCGCGACAACCAGCATGACGACGATTGCTGCCCCTGGCCTCAGGCCCGCGGAGAGCTGCCAAAATCCCACGTTCCCGATGTTGACGTCCGTGTGCGTCATCAGCCCACGTTAGTCGCGTCACCAGCAGAGACTAGGCGCGGGGCATCGCCACCGAAGCGGCCGGTCGGCCGCCTGGGCGCCGCCCCCTTCGTCCCGGCGGCGCGCCTGAGCAGCCCTGAGTCAGGCGCCTCAGAGACGCAGCTCCAGGGCGTCAGCGCATATCCCGGATCAACGCGACCCATCCGCAGGACGGTTCCATCCACCGCTCTTCACAGTCCGACAGTGTCTTCACAGTCCGGCAGCACCCGAGTCTGTCCGCGCCGCGTCGTGGCCCCAACCTTATGCATGAGGCCGGGCAGCACGTGGCCGTCCTGCATGTTGAAGTTGTCGTGCGGCCCAAACACGTTGGTCGGGATGACGGACGTGAAGCGGCGGCCGTGCTGCTGCGCGTACGCCCGGTTCTGCACGTCCACCAGCCGCTTGGCGTGGCTGTAGCCGAAGTTGGACGGGTGCGGCGGCCCGTTGTGCACCTGGCGGGGACGGCCGGCGGCGCTGAGCAGGCGCGACCGACTGGCTCCCGGCCGCCGCTCAGACCGTCACGCTCGATACACCCGGGTAGCTGTGTCACGTTTGCACATGCCACTGCGTGTGATTTGGGAGCGGCCTCAGCTAAGACGCCAGCAAACAAGACGCAACACATGGGAATCATTCCGACAGGGATAATGTCAATGACAATATAGGTAACATGTCGCGTTCACTCACATCCCTTCGAGTACCATCAGGAGTCAGCCATTGCAGAAAATCGCTAGACGTTTAGTGAACGCATGCGAGTCCGATCTCAAACAGAGTAAACGTGCTTACTAACAAAATATAAGCGAGTATGGGCAGATAATGTTCTTCATACGATACTACAAGCCTCAACGAAAATAATCATCGCAACCATCCCAGCATTTAACCGACGCTGCGGTGAACTGGAGACCTGCAGCCACCGGTCACATCATCATCAGGCGCGTCCAGTCCAACCTCATAGGGGAGCAGCAGTCCCTTCAGCAGCAACGCCTTCGTGCGAAGCATGAGCCACAGATAAACGACGTCCCCGGTCAGCCCGCCTGGCTGTTGGTGACCATCGGCACGTGGCCGAAAACGGAGCGCTCACCATCGTCTCGTCGATCGGGTAGCTGGTCTTGTCGGGGAAGATGCAGGTGGAGAGGCACGACACCACCTTCTGCACGTCGTGCTGGTGCGCCGACTCAAGCACGTTGTCGTTGATCAGGATGTTCTTGCGCTGCAATTCACACGGCGCAGCTCAGTGAGTGTCGAAGGCGCGTTTCGTGGTGATGTTTATGGGTGTGAGCGATTTCGACGAGGGCGTTTCATTAACAGGTTTCTCGATAGTGGGCTCACAGAATGAAACAATGCCGATATGGACATAGCTGATAATCGCATTTCTTACTTTCCACAGCTTTCTTTCGCTAACGATCCTAAAATACCAAATTTCTGAACCAATTGTGCTCACGAATGGCTAACCTCCGAAGCCATGGTATAAATGGTGCAAAGGCACTGCATGCAATGCTAGCGTGCTTGTCGCCGCTACATTCGGAAGCTATAGGTGTATCGGTGGTAAAAAAAAT
This sequence comes from Pollicipes pollicipes, assembly GCF_011947565.3. Classification (NCBI taxonomy): domain Eukaryota; kingdom Metazoa; phylum Arthropoda; class Thecostraca; order Pollicipedomorpha; family Pollicipedidae; genus Pollicipes; species Pollicipes pollicipes. The sequence continues at coordinate 33,902,367 of NW_023596545.1, read as the reverse complement.
ATTTCGGTCATTCTGCTGTCCTGAGAGAGAAAGGATTAAGCACCACCAGGTGAAATGTTCAGAAGCGTTTTTAGGTTTCGGCAAATCAAACATGCTTCGAAATTTATCAGTGACCAAATTTCCGTATTGCTGGAAAGCCGACATCCTTTCGCATCTAGTCATTGTTGTTGTGGTATAGCAATCAACAATATTCATAAAAATAGAAGAAAACCATTCTATTAGACTCCAAATTGGCTGTGCTTATCCACTCTCCAAAGGTAAAAAGGTCAACCGCCCAAATTGCCATGATTAGTCTTTTGGCCAGCGCTGAATTGGTGTCTCTTTTTCGGGTCTGCTAAGGCAGGAAGACAAACTGATCAAAACCTCATACCGTCTTTCTTAGCGTCCCTGTTACGTCGTAAGAACACCAGATACGGGCTCACAGCAGCAGAATATTGGTCTGACACGATCTAACAAACAATTGTTGTTGTCGTTGAGTTGCACACACACACACATCCGTTCCGCACCAATCTCTAAACAGCGTACAGTGATTCATTCCCTGAATTGCTCCTGAGAAGACATCAGTACGTTTGCACCTGATTTAGATGCTAAAATCAAGTAAGTCTCGAGAAATCAACTCAACAGGTTCGGTGCTGCCCCAGTGAAGACCGGCGGAAATAGGACCGTGTTGTCCGCGAGCCAACACGTGCATACACCCGTTCGAGCGCAACATCTTCGTTAGTGGGTCCCTGTGCGACGACTCTTCTGTGGGCCGGGCCCAAAGTGAGCGTGGTCAGACACCGGCCGCGACACCCCAGTCACGGCCGCGTCACGCCCCTCGACACCCTGCCAGTGACTCGGGGAGCTGGCCAGGTTTAGCGACCGGTTCTGCGCGCGCACTTCTTTTCCGCATCGGTCACGTCACGTGTCATTGTCAGTTCGGCGCTTGGGCCTTCCCAGCTGCTCGCGTCGGCGCTGGTGTCGCCCTCTCAGCTCGACAACTGGCAGACCCTGCACTGCCGCAGCGAGTGACGATGGCGCCTCCTGGTGATCAGAACCGCATCGACCGCCCTACCTCGGACTTTTCCGTTGTCGTGGGTCACCATCGCTACTAGCGCGTACACAGTACACAAAAGCCCGTGACCCATTACAAGGGCCTAGAGCCAGAACGACCGGAGACATCCGGAGGATGAGCCGCAGAGCAGCTGACGCCCGCAGCCGACTGCCATCAGAGCAGCTGACGCCCGCAGCCGACTGCCGTCCGAGCAGCTGACGCCCGCAGCCGACTGCCGTCTGAGCAGCTGACGCCTGCAGGCGACTGCCGTCCGAGCAGCTGACGCCCGCAGCCGACTGCCGTCTGAGCAGCTGACGCCCGCAGCCGACTGCCATCCGAGCAGCTGACGCCCGCAGCCGACTGCCGTCTGAGCAGCTGACGCCAGCAGCCGACTGCCGTCTGAGCAGCTGACGCCCGCAGCCGACTGCCATCTGAGCAGCTGACGCCCACAGCCGACTGCCGTCTGAGCAGCTGACGCTTGCAGCCGACTGCCATCTGAGCAGCTGACGCTTGCAGCCGACTGCTATCAGAGCAGCTGACGCCTGCAGCCGACCGCCATCTGAGCAGCTGGCGCCTGCAGCCGACTGCCGTCTGATTTCGACAGTGTAAGATTGCAGCATAAGAAAACCAGACTGACAGAACGAATGCTCAAAAGATAGACGCAGCGGCATCCAAACAACTAAATTAGTAGCGTACGTACCTACGTGCGTGCGTGCGTGTGTGCATGCGTGCGTGCATGCGTGCGTGCATGCGTGCGTGCATGCGTGCGTGCGTGCGTGCGTGCGTGTGAGCGTCCGGATGTATCGCCGAGATACACAGCGCAGACGGCTGTGCCGAAGACAGTGCCAAGTATATGCACCCCGGGTACAACCCTCGTGACGCTCCACGGCACAATCTCACGCCGCTCCGACGTCCGGAACGGCCGTGGCGCGTGCGGAAAGGGGACCGTGTTCGCAGGTTTCGTGACGACAAAACCTAACGTGGATGGGGGACGGGCAGAGCCATCTTCGAGGGTTGAAAAACATGCCGCGACAGCTCGAACTGGAATGAATGCCACCGTCTTCGGGACACTCACTATCTGCGCTAGGTGCCCAAAACAGCTCAGACATTTACATTGTACATTCCGACGATCCTTCGAATAGCAAGGCCTCACACGGTAAAGAAGCCCGTGTAAACATGCCGGACATCAGCTTATATGCACACACCACGTACACTACCCGATCCCCGTAGCGGGCCGTAGTGTCGATCGATTCCATTCGTATATTACTACTATGTAATGCAAGAGCGTTACTTGGCGCGACGATTGGCAAGGCCTTAAGAGGCGACTGGGTGACGGGACTGAAAGGCAAATGTGACGCCTTGTACGGACTTCGAAGGCGTGGCGTGCAGGTTAGTGCTTCACTCCGAGAGAATACGTAACCACCGTCAACGGCAGCGCCCCTTCGCACAGCGGGCCAAGCGGGTACCGCCTGTGGCACCTAAATGACACAACGCAGCACCTTAAAAGCCAAGACCAAGAATGTGGTGTACAGGAAAGCCCTGCAATCGTAAGATTCGTGGCTTCGGGTGTGCAACTGCGGCATGATCGCGACGCACACCGGTCTCCAGCCTGCACGTCCTGCCCATCGCCATGCTACGTCGTGTGTGGTCTCTCTTACTCAGCGCCGAACCCGTCCGCTGTCGGGAGTGCCAGACCCCGGCAGTGGACCGTACTGCGGTGCCCTGGAGGGACGCGTGAGCTCACTGACTGGTCAGCTGGTTAGGTAACAATTCGGTAGAGCGGGATACTTGTCGGCAGCTATCTTGCTTGTGCAGCTTGCGTGATTGCGCGCAAACGTGCCACGGTTTTGGCTTTGACCCTTTGGTGCGAATGCTCGTAACTGATGTCTCGTTCGGTGTTTTATCTAAATGCTGGGGCGCGACACGCAACACATGTTCTGCTATGACTAAGCTATGGAAATCAATGTCAAATGCAGTGTCATTTCTTCAAAAACGCATAAAATCTTAGTACCCGATCGTGCGTACATACGTACACGCCCAGGATCTCGCTCAACCCCCCCCCCCCCCCCCCTCCCCCGGTTAGTGAGGTCACGTTCGCACAGCGTACATCGGGCCAATGTGGGTCTAAATCGAATCTCGACCTGGTTTGACATCTGGTGCCGCACATCTGCGTCCGACCATGCACCTGTTCAAAACGACGTGAGACGAAGTCCAGAAGAAGGCAGGAGGGCGAATCAAGCGAAACTCCTGCTTCGCACAATCTCTAAACCCCCACCCCTCCTCGGAAAACGAACTACTAGCGACGCTAACGCACAGATCGGGGAGGTCCGAGGTAGGGCGGTCGATGCGATTCTGGTCACCAGGAGGCGCCATCGCCACTCGCTGCGGCAGTGCAGGGTCTGCCAGTTGAGCTGAGAGGGCGACACCAGCGCCGACACGATCAGCTGGGAAGGCCCAAGCGCCGAACTGACCATGACACGTGACGTGACCGATGCGGGAGGAAACTGCGCGCGGCACCGGCCGCTAGACCCGGCCAGCTCCCCGAGTCACCGGCAGAGTGTCGAGGGACGTGACGTGGCCGAGACTGGGATGTCACGGCCGGTGTCTGATCACGAGAAGCGACACGCTCTGACCATCACGCGACAGGAGGGGAGAGTTGCGAGATAGTAAACCCCGATGCAGATATCGCCGTTGAGCCCGTCGAGCGACCGTCACAGCTGTCTCACTCTGCTCTTTGTCTGCACTGAGTGCAGACTGCGGGTAGACGGGACTGACGTGGATATCTGATGTCTTACCTGTGACTGGTAGTCATTACTGATCTTTCAAACCGTTTTCCGTTTCTGGCAAACACATTCGGTGTTTCAATATAACAAAGCGAGTATCCGGTGCTGTCGAGATGATAAATGCATTTTCTTGGCAATAATCGCTTATTAATATTCCTTGCACCGTACTGCTAGCTTCTTTCTTGCTCGCTGGAGCATTCACGCAAGTGTACTATCTGAATGCTATGGATTTCCTTCTTTCCAAACATGCAGCAAGAAAACCAGGGTCCCCTTTCTATGACATCCAATTACGTGGACATTAGCCAATTAGCGTAGGCTTCATTGGGAACAAGCACCATCCGCCGCCAGCCAGCTGACTAGTCTCCGGCGCGACGTGTCTAATGTTAACGCCCTGCCGTCGCCCTGCATACGCCGTGCAATGTCACAGAGACTGCAACGCCAGGAGCGGCCGACAGACGCTCCAGTTCAAGCTCGAGGCGCTCATTGAAATCGGTGAGAGAACAGATGAGACGGAACGTAATGCTGTATGTGGTTTTTAAAGCATGAAACCATTTTCAGCAACTCTTCCTTTTGCTTTCCACAGAAGCTGCTTTCAGTCCTACTTATTGCAAAGGCCTCAGCGGCACAGTCCCAACACAGTTCCGCCCCAGCGACACAGCACGTCACAGTCTTGCCCGTCACAGTCCTGCCCCGGCGACAGTCCCGAAACAGTGAAACAGTCCTTCCCCAGCGGCACAGTCCGTCACATTTCTGCCCCAGCGACACGGCCCCGTCACAGTCCTGTCCCGGCGACACAGTTCCGGAACAGTCCTCCCCCAGCGGCACAGTTCCGAGCCAATCCTGCCCAGCGACTCCGTTGGGACAATCCCGCCCCAGCGACACAGTCCTGCTAAAGCCCTCCCTAGCGACAAGTCCCGCCACAGTCCCGCCCCGGCGACACAGTCTCATCACATTCTTGCCCCAGCGACACAGTCTCACCGGTTCTTCCCCGACGACACAGTCCCGCTAGTCCTCCCCAGCGACACCGTCCCATCACCAGCATTCCCCAGCGACACAGTCCCGCCAGTCCTCTCCCAGCGACGCAGTCCCACCACTAGCATTCCCCTGCGAAACAGTCCCACCAGTCCTCCCCAGCGACACAGTCCATCACCCGCATGCCCCATCGACGCAGTCCCGCCAGTTCTGCCGGCACGACAGCCGTAACGTCCGTGCCGAGACGGGCCGACCCGGTCCCGGCCGAGGCGGCGGCAGCGGGGCGCCGCTCACCAGGAAGTCGCAGTTGTAGCGCAGGTTGCGGAAGAGGCCGCCGACCATGGCCGCCAGGTGGATGACGTGAGTGGGTCGGTGGCGCTCGAAGATGGCGCGCGTCGCCGCCGGGTCCCTGGGGAGGCAGCGGGGGAGCGGCGGGAAGGGGGTCAGCTGGTGGCCGCGGACCGGCATGGTGGGAGGTGACGAGGTAGCAGCACAGGGGAGAGAAGCATGGGTGGGGGCGAAGGGACGGTAGCAGGGGGCGGTAGAGGAGGTGGCAAGTGAGCGGTGTAAGGGGATGCACGAGGACAGTGGCAGAGATGGGGGCACAGGCTGCACTATGGAACAATCAAAGGAGCAGGGGGACAGGGGTAGGGGATGGGTGACCAAAACAGGAAATGACCAATTCATGGCAGAATGATAACATTGAATAAAAAGTGCACTCAGTAAGCTGACCAGGAAATCAATGCATCTTAATGGTTCAAACTGTCTGCATGCCATATAGTTGGCTTGAGAGCCATAGGTCACAGCATTTATATGATGCCTGAATATATTGAGCATTGAATGACTGCCATGAGGCCTGATGGAGTTTGACATGTGCTGCCTTTCATGGGTGTGTATGCTGGGTTCATTACCCATCCTGGGGCTGCTTGCTTTTGAAAGGATGCCATCTGCCACATCCTGATTCTGAAAGTGCTGCACAATAATCATGAACATTCACACAGCTAATGTTGTCAGCCAAACACATTTCAGGGAAGGGTGTGCGCTCACGTCAGGTCGCCATCCTTGGAGCTGAGGAACACCCATGTCTCGCCCGGTCTCTTCAGCTCCTTCTCTACCAGTGTCTGGATGGCTTTGCCCACCAGGCCGGTGCCACCCGTCACCAGGATGATGTTGCCACCAGACATGTTGAGCTGCAGGAGCACAGTGATGACAAGGTGCTGACTGCCAGGAGCCAGACTAAACATGAGATCTTGTACACCAGACAAGATTGGAAATAAAGGTGTTGCCTAGTGCATACAGATTACTGTGTTTAGTCAACTTAACCCATCTCTAGGGCAGGCCATAAATGGATGACACAGGCCATTATGTATCACACATGGTAGTCCCTGTGGGTGTGTAATTGCCTGCAATGCATCTGGAGATATTTGCATACAAAAAAATCATGACAGAGCTCAGAGCAAATGCTCAGAGCTGACACCACATTGCTCAAGTTCAAATCTGGTATGCCCATTAATTGTGGTTATGGCTGACTAAGCATAAAGACACATCAGTCCCATGGTCTGGAGAGCATCACAGATCTGTTTGGACAAAGAGAAACAGCAGTTATATGCCTTCAGCCATCAAATGAAAGTTTCAGATGCCCACATGATTGCTGTGCAAAACACTAGAAAGTAATAAAACATCACCAGCAAGACCCCTCAAAGTTGTGTTCACAATAAGGATCATAATGTATGAACGTTCTCACCACAGAACCCCCCCCCCCCCCCATGAGGTGATGAGGATGAAAAATCACGGCTCAAATACTAGCTTTAATAACAGCTTAGAAGCCTCCAGTCCCTTTTCTGCCACCTAGGTTGCACCATTGAGACCATTTTAAAAGGCTGACCAGCTTTCAAGGCACCGTAGAAAGCCTGTGGGAAGTGGGCTTCAACATCCGTGCACGCTCCAAACTTTATTCCATTCAGTGGAAGTTGTCCCGATGATACCTTGCCTCAAGACGCCAACACAAGTGTATCTGATCCTGACTTCTGATTCAGTTTTATGTAGGGCCTTACGACTTTGAGCACATTCATCGAAAGCTGTAGTAGGTCGCAGACGCGCCATTTAATGTCATTAAGATACTTTTTGGTTTTAGGTAAAAAGCTGATGTGGCTGGTAAATGTTTTACATTGTGCTCCCACTCTGGAGATAGTTTAGATGTTCTGAGGCTAGTTTGTTTGCTTTATCAGTTATATAAAATTATTTTGGATCGTAAATTAAGTTATATTTTATCAAAAGGCATGTATGTAACGCAAACACAGACCACTCTCCCTTACCTATAAATAATGTCAAACCATTTCCTTCACATTCTCTTGGTTGCGCCGCTTGCAGCTTCCAAATCTTGTGTGGCTTGGAGCCTGTCTTGCTGCCTTGGGTGTTGTGATTGGTAACCGCCCGGTTCTGGGGCATTGGCCAGCCGTGTGGGTTAACCTGTTTTGTGGTGGGTGTTGTTTCCCATCCCGACATTGAAGCTTCGTTGCACTGTAGATCTAGGGCCTTGGGTTGTATCTGATAAATCGTTGAGGAACTGGTATAATATGAAAGTGATGTGCCAGTGCTAAGCTAATTGCATGAGTGCTTAAAGAAGACAATGGTCATCATATTTTCTTTTAGCATGGGATGAATGGCATGCATGTCGTGCCTGTGTTTGGTTTTGTTGTATATATATATATATATATATACATATATATATATATATATATATAATATATATATATATATATATATATATATATATATCAGATCAGGCCCAATATTGACCCCACCTATGAACTCTAAATTAGGTTGTCAAGAAACATGAATACTTAGGTCTGGAAACTAGAGGGCAGATTGAGCCTTCCATCTCTCTGTGCATGTAAAGTTGTTCCTATCTGTGTATTGGAAGCACATTACCAAAAGTTTAATCTCCTGCTGTGACAGAGTCTGCAGTGCCCCTGCATGAATAGCTAATATTTATACCAAAATACTGGTGACACAAATGACTATCAAGCATAATTCACTATTGTTCAACCATGTGTTTCAGCCTTTATAACAGTGAGTGATCTTGATTGAAATGTAAAAATGATGTCAGCATCACATTCTGCTTTTATAATAAGACCTAATATATCTCAAATCAAAATATCTAGGAAATGCAAATTTTAGAACTATACCACAGTGACCACTGATTTTTGCAGGACCACCAGCACTTACAAGGGTTGGGAGACTGCCCACATTTCTGTCATGTGAGGAAATGATGATGTGGAAGGGACTCCAGTCCAATGTCCACCCATCCTCTGTGCAAACCATTGTTTCCATGCAAGCCACAGATTGCTGTTCACTTCTGTTTGTCCTATGTGCCGCAGACTGCGACAGCCATGCTGGGCGTGGGCGGCGGCCTGGGGCGGGGGCGCGGCCGCGGCAAGCTGCTGGAGAACGGGCCGCCGGCGCCGCTGCGGCGGCCGCGGGAGCGCTCCAGCGTGGCGGCCGGAGAGCCGGCACCCCCAGCAGCAGCGGCGGTCCCAGCCGCCCTTCAGCGACAGCTCTCTGGACCTCAGGCCGGGGGCTTTGAGCCGCAGCAGCGCACTGGTGAGGCGGATGGGGCGGCACCACCTCAGCTCATCAGACTCGACCGCAGTTTGTGCCTTGGACGCTGCATGATTATTGGCAGTCAACACGCCCCAAAACTTAAAACCACTACCGCCTCATTTGTGCCTGATGCATTGGTTGTGTGGCAGGGTGGTTAGTATTGTATGAGTGTATATTGTTAGCGTTATATAAGTATTGATGAGTGATGGTTAGATGATACAAATCCACGATTTTCTGCTTGTTCATTTCCGTTTGGTGTCGTCATTTCTACTATGTGATCTGCACCTGACCTTCCTCCACAAAACCGATTGCATAGCTAATTCCTGACTCAGACGGCCGTGTGGCCCGGACGCACGGGCGCCGTGTGCTGATGCCTCGGCGCGCCACCCGACAGGCGGCGGTGACCGGTCGCGTGGGCACAACGTGTCAGTGCCGGGCTCGTCGGCGTCGCGCCGGCCGCGCTCGACCCGCTCAGTCCGCCGTTCGTGCCGCGGTCGGCGCCGGCCCGGCCCGTCTCCGCATCGCTCCAGCCGCCGCCGCCGGAGCTGCAGCCGGAGCCGGGGCTGGGCGGCGACGAGTGGGCCGAGCTGGACGCCGACCAAACACCCGTCAACCAGGCCCTCATCAAGGTGGGCTCGCGCGCGGTGGCGGAACGGGACGTCCGAAAAAGGGCCCGGCGTTTGGTCGTGGGTCGTAGACGAATCGCGGGCCTGGCACATATTGATCTTGTGGCGCTCGCATGCAGTCCAAACGTCTTTTAGGTCGTGCATCGCGTGCTGTTGTTAGTGTTCTGGTGGTGTTCTGTGTTGCTGTCAAATGCTGAAATACTTGTTAATGTCAAGCGCAGTTTTTGAAACAGCTTTGATTTTTTAAAAATTATTATCGCATCTTATTTCGTCCCAGCTTTTCTGTATTTCATTTAGTTCGTTCGCGGATACGGTATCAGTAATAGACGCACTGTGGTTTCTTTTGCCGCTCATCCTCTTTTCTCTCATCTCATCTCATCTCATCACCTCATCAAGAACCAGCTCTTTCGTATGTCCATATGTCCATTGATGTAGAAAAGACTGTCTTGCGCCGTATTTAACCAATGTAACATTATGTGTATTCATGATATGGACGCATTAACTAGACTATGCGCGATTCCAGCTGCAGTGCATGATGTCGGATGATGCAGTCATGATCAGACCGACCATCTTCACCTACCACCTTTTGTCCAACAGGATATCCCGGCTGCGTTCGACGCCTACCAGAGCATGATCTACAATAACATCGCCGAGACGCTCTGGAGTATGACCTGTCAGCCGGCCAGGTAGGCCCCCCTCGCCCCTCCTCACGGGGTCGGTAGCTAGACAGGTGGCGACGTCCTGATCGCAACTGGTGTGCTTCGGGGTTTGGGCACAGGAGACCGGAGACCGGAGACCGGAGACTGGAGACTGGAGACCGGGGACCGGAGACCGGGGACCGGAGACCGGAGACCAGCTGTCTGATCAGGACAGAGTGGGGCTGCATAAGAAGGCACGGGGTGCTCTTCCCGTTTAGTGAGAGGGAGATGAGGGTGATGGCGGTGACATGTCCGTTTGAACGTCACAACTGATGAAAGGTGGCACCAAAAGATCCCCAGTCTCGTGATTGTCACGTGCTAGCTGCTTTGAAGCATGGTAATGATCAAGCTCCCTCATATGACTCTTATCGTTCTCCCTTGACACGCGTGATTGATTGGTGGATGCAAGTTTCAGGTTTTGCGATTTGGACCTTCGACTCACGTTCACAGCGTTGCCGGCATGACCAGCCGACGGCAGCGCCAGTGCTGCCGGTGTCGCTGACGAGCCGGCTGTGTTGTCAGTTTCGACCGGCTCGGCGCTGTGTTCGTGGATAACGTGAACGGCTGGCTACCATCGTCCGGCATCCGACTCTCCGTCGTGCTCGACTGGATGCTGAACCAGGTGAGGAGGAGGGCGAGACGAGCCCTTGTGATGCCGGGCGTCTCAGTCGCTCCAGCCCGCTACTCACTGGCCGGCTGTTTGCGATGTTAATCTGAGGTAGGCTTGAGTGCTTCCATGACATTCCACTTCCATGACTCACCTACACTCTGTCGTCACT
>NW_023596545.1:33799349-33890873 GCF_011947565.3 Pollicipes pollicipes | reverse complement strand
GCCGAGTGGCGGAATAAATCCCTTTATGCCCAAACGTAGTTGCCGTCCAACTGGCATGTGTGGAGGGCTGTGTGACAGATAGTGCTGCGTCGGACGGATTAAGTAGTGAGACAAAGGCCATCTTCAAGCCATTGTCTTATATTGTAGCATGTTAATGAGTCTGATGACGCCAACGGATTGCTCTGCTTGAAGATCAAATACATGAGGTCGGTTATCGTCCATGCTCCCTTCACTAAACGTGTCTGACTGAACCAGCAGGATTCAATTTAAGGAAAGTACAGATGTGTGTGAAGCTTCTGACCATTTGCAATGTGTTTTTCTTCGAGCCCAGACAGGCGCTCATGAAGCTAAGCTTCGTATCGCGCCTTTCCTTCAATAAAATATCCGACAAACTTGGACACAGTAGGTTTTCAATTCAAAATGTGGTCGAATAGTTTGCTAATAATGTTCTTACACTATGGCCCTTGCTTAGCATAACGGGGAATGTTGCTAAGACCTTGGCCCCACTACTCCGGCAAAACAATTTCAGTTACACGGACCAATTTTTCCCCGAATAGTTTTATTTCCACACACGTGCCGCCATGGCCCAAAGTCTTGGCCGTTCGCCAATTGGCCAACGTTTACGAGTCACACAAGGGCAGTTTCTGAGACGCCGAACCAACATGCCTGCCGCACATTGGCCAGAAGCCCGGCTCATTGTCATCGGAGCTACGGGAACGGGACGCCTTTCCGTGCCTTCGTTCCATATCGTTAACCGGTGGCTGGGGCAGTCATCTTGTGTCTATGGCCGGGTCAAGGCTGGTGGTCATGCGCAGGCCAATATCATTCGGGCGGGTGACCCCGCTTGACATCCCCAGATCGGTGACTTCGCATGGTGTCTCACAGGCGGGTAACCCGGCATGATATCCCGAGGTCGGTGACCTCGCATGATCTCTCGCAGCCGGGTGACCCCGCATGATATCCCGAGGTCAGTGACCCTGCATGATCTCTCGCAGCCAGGTGACCCCGCATGATATCCCGAGGTCGGTGACCTCGCATGATCTCTCGCAGCCGGGTGACCTCGCATGACCTCTCGCAGGTGGGTGACCCCGCATGATATCCCGAGGTCGGTGACCTCGCATGATCTCTCGCAGGTGGGTGACCCCGCATGATATCCCGAGGTCGGTGACCTCGCATGATCTCTCGCAGCCGGGTGACCTCGCATGACCTCTCGCAGGTGGGTGACCTCGCATGACCTTCCGAAGGCGGGTGACCCCAATGCTGTTGAGACCCCCCCCCACGGTGTCGCTATGGAAGTGGGGACAGACATCGCCAGCGGGCTGGGACGCGTCGTAAGATATCGCTAGCGGGCTGGGACGCGTCGTGAGATATCGCCAGCGGGCTGGGACGGTCGTAAGATATCGCCAGCGGGCTGGGACGCGTCGTAAGATATCGCTAGCGGGCTGGGACGCGTCGTAAGTCTAAATGAATACTAAGAGTCGGGGAGGTGCAGCAATTACCGCCCATCTTGCGTCAGGTCAAGCTAAAACCACGTTATAAAGGTGAAGGTTGGAGTGCCTTGGGACGTTATCTGTTGTATGGTTACTCCTCATTTCATTCTGAATGCTGCAAGACGCTCATTTCAATAAATCGTGGTTATTGTATATATATATTACATAAATATAACAAATCGATAGGTGAGCAGACCACCACACTGACTCATCGCACAGGGTTTGTTTTGACGGCTAGCTGCCTGTGTGTTTGAGCATAGCGTGCATGAATAACTATGCATTACTTAAAAGTGCGGTGCGATTTGTTTTGATTATATTGTCAAACTGAAGCCCAATATTGGGTCAACATGGGCCACATAGGCAGTTAACAAAAGCTTCGGCTATTGCTGTGCAATTAGGTGTTTCAATACCATCACATTAACTTCAACTCACGTTTCATTATCTCTGATCGGTGTCATTACAGGCCATCAGTACAAATCCTATCTCCCTGCGGATCCCTCTCATGTCGCCCTAAAACGTGCCATTTGCTGCGCGTCGTCCAGTGGTTTTCCTCCTTGGCCCGCTATCCCTGGTGTTCGTTTTTATATGCCATTTTAAGCTGCCATTTTAAGCTTGCCAGGCTGGCCACGGGCTGGCCAGCCTGGCGGACTTAAACAGAGCCTCATGGATGTGTGCGATGTTTACATACAACTTCAACATAAAAATATCGAATATCATTGTAGAACCTATATTTTATGCATATTTAGCGTAAAATTATGCGAGTACGCACACAGGAAACAAAGATTAGTTCAACAAAACATGTATAGATGTATACAAATCATAACACAGTATACAAAGTCTTAAGTTCTCTTTGCTCCAATTTATTATGTGATGGCTATTGATAATTCATATATATGCATGTGTGTACGTAGCTTATAACATTTAAAAGATAGATCGTCCAAAACAAAATTTGGACTTATTGTATGTGGATGAAAGTGGCGACTGAAAACCGTCATGTTCCTATCTTACCGAAGATACCAATGGGAACGGAAGTTACGACATGCTTATTCTCATTGGTTCATGGGAAAATCAGGGATACCCAAGTAAACAGCAGTTACTACTCGGGCACCCGAGTTGGGTTCTCAGTCCAGGTGGCCTACAAACGCCTAAGAACCAGCACTATGTGTCATCCCCGTCCGTGGTGAGCCCATTTCACACAGCGGACATTCGTGGGGCTCGTGCCACCAGACCGAGGTAACAGGTGTTTTCGCGGAAGAGCCTGGCTGCGGGCCGATGTGACGTGGCGCACGGCACGCGCCGGTGAGAGGGCCGGCGGCCGGCGCCAGGGTCGGCGCGGAAACCGGCGGGTGTGGGCCAGCCGCCGGCTGCTCCTGGAGCCCGCGCCTGGCCGCCACCAGGGGCGCCCTGCGACCGCTGAGAGCGACCACCTCGCACGCGTGGAGACTCACCGCCAGCACGTGCCAGCGCGTGGCCGATGTGCAGAGACTGTTAGGTCACCCTCGGAGCTCGGTTAAAAAAAGTAGGTACAGTCCTCCCCTCAGTTATCGGGCACCGGGTAATGTTCGTGGCCAGTCCGCCCGCTCGCCATGTTGCCACTCCACGGCGACAAGGGGGCGGCGGTGGGCGTGCCCTCCCCGGGCCGGGTGTCGCCCTCTCTGGCGCTGATGCAGCACGGCCTGACCGTGACGAGCCGGAACCTCGTTAATTTCGGCGTCCGAGTGGCATTCCGCGGCCGCTGCCCGCCGCTGCCCGGCCGGGCAGATGAGTGACGCCACTCGCATCGCGCCGATGGCCGTCACCGATGGCCTGCCAGCGTTAGGTGGTGTCAGGCGGCGCGCGGCCGCGCTCGTCAGCCGTCCAGCCCGCCGCCGATGCTGGCAGGTCATCAGCAGGGACCAGTCCACTCGCGGACTGTGCTTGGCAGCAGGGGTGCAGCCAGAAGGCACTCCTGCTACCTCGTTGGGGGGCCGGTGCCGTCGCTCTCATCAGGCCCACATTGTTCACTTCTGAAACATACACGGCACCTTCAGCTCTTTTGTGATGAGTGTTCACTGGGCTACGCTCTAGCTCTCTTAAGAAAATCCTGCCTGTGGCCCTGCCTGACATCCATCAGCCACAGATCTGTGTCTGCCTTGTTGTGGTAGAGCGCCAGCGTGCTAGAAACTAATTACGAGGTGTTGCTAGCGGACAGTTAGCTTGCTGAATGTTATGCTCGACGTCTGGCCCTGCCAGACTATGGGTGTGCACCAGAGGCAAAACTTCGCAAAACTCTTGGGGATACCAATGAAACAAGTGTATCCATTCCCGTCATGCAACGCCACATGCCTGATGCCCACTTTGATGTTTGGGAATGCAACTGCATCCCCAGATGACAGCAAATCTACGCCAAGATACTTGTGTAGCTATGTATTGGTGTAGGTGCACGCGCGATTTTTCTGGCTGGCAGCCGGCCAGATTTCGGCCGTCTGTATCGCAGAACCCACCAGGCAAGCACCACCGCCGCAGGGCCACTACCTTGAGCTACACTGCTGCTCTACATTCTGGCCCCGGGGTCATCGGCTCACCACAGGCACGCTGAAAGCCGGTCTGACCTTGAGGGTACCGTAGCGGGACGCTGCAGCCCATCCCAAAGCGACAAATCTCCGGTCATCCTTGTCTCTCGGCTTATTGCTAATGAGCGGCGTGACGCCGCGCCTGAGCGCTGTTCTCCGGCCGTGGTGCCACCGGTCGCAGGCGCCGGGAGATCGAAGCGCCACCGGGGTGGGACGGGAGACGCGAGGTGGGGAGGGGAGCGGCGTCTGATTGTCAACCTCGGCTCTTTGAGGGCCTGCTCCAGCGTCAGACACTATCGGTCGTCCGATAGTGGACGCCAGCAGGGCACAGGGCGCAGCTCATCGCGACAGCGTCTGTCAAGCCATCCCCAGCGTGACGAGACAGACGGCCTGCCGACCATTTCTGCCTGACGTGGCGGGACCTGCTTCTACCCCCTGTCTGATGTGGCGAGACCTATTTCTAACCCCCGCCTGATGTGGCGGGACCTGCCTCTACCTCCTGCCTGACGAGGCGAGACCTGCTCCTACCCCTGTCCGACGTGGCGGGACCTGCTCCTACCCCCTGCCTGAGGTGGCGGGACCTGCCTCTACCTCCTGCCGGATGTGGCTGGACCTGCTCCTACCTCCTGCCTGACGTCGTCGCGAGACCTTCCTCACCCTATCCCTGCCTAGCGCGAGAGGTCACCGTCAGACTGAGGCACCGCTGTTTACTGACTCGACAGTCTGGCCGACGGGTATCAGGGGTTCGCCGGCACATGCTCACTTCGTGTTTATTGACACTTCTTCAGGCGCTAAACACCATCAGCTGATCGGGACTGCGAGCCTGACCCTCACAGCTTCTGCCGGTGTCCGAGCCTGCCCCTGGCGATTCCTGCCGGTGTCCGAGCCTGACCCTCGTGGCTTCTGCCGGTGTCCGAGCCTGGCCCTCACAGCTTCTGTCGGTGTCCGAGCCTGACCCTCGCGGCTTCTGTCGGTGCCCGAGCTTGACCCCCGCGGCTTTTGTAGGTGTCCGAGCCTGACCCTCGGGGCTTCTTTCGGTACGACGCCGTTGCTGAGAACGTCCTATTTTCCTCGAACGCTACGCTATTATTTAAGCCTATCCAATTGTTTTCCTTGCTTCGCTTGCAGTGTCCAGTTATTTGTCTAGGAAGTTTGCTGTCGCGTGCTTAAGCCACCTTTCAAGAATTGGCGGGAGTTCCGACATATGGGCTATCGGCTAAATATCGGCATCGGCTTGTGCTAAGTAACGGTTTTTCGATTACGGCGCCCATAATGCTACGAAAGATAACTCCAAAACTGTGACATAAGCCCCACAGAAATGCCTCAATCTTGATAAAGACCACTTAATTGGCTGCATTATCGGTGTCAACAACGATAAATGGCTTCTATTGCTACCTTGGGTACCATGTTTGCTAAAACGAACATTTAAACCTTCGAACGATGCTGATTTTCTTTCGAAGATTCTTCCGTGAAAACATGCCGAAACGTAATTGAGATTTGATGGCTGATAAACGCTAAAAGATTAATGGATCTTCATCCATGGCGGAGAATGTTGAGTAAACATGGCGTGGAAACGCGCCGGAACCGGCACGATATCATGGAAACGTGCCAACATTGTGGTAGCACCCGTGAATGGCCTTGTGGCCGCTGCCACATCAGCCTTGCTGCATTCTCCATCCATGGATCCTAGAAAGGCTATGTGACAACGTTTGAGTGAGTTACGGAAGGTGCTAGGCTATGGCGGAACATGGGTTAACTACGATTAGCGCCAATAATTAATTCAGAGACAGAGGATTTTTGGATATCTTTGATTCAAAAACTCATGGAACGTTCACAGTTCTACAGAATATGCACGTATGTACACATACATGCTATTAAACATGCATTAAGAATAGGCTACATCAGTGTGCTTTTTTGTCGTCACGGGGGCTTTACAACAAGCTCCTTTTCTGAGGCTGTATGGCGTCGCTAGCGTCTCACCATGGCGGGGGGGGGGGGGGGGAGGGGAATCAAACCCTCACACCTCTGGTTTCCTTTACGTGCAGCTGAACCACTGTACTAGCAGACCCCGGCGTTTGCTGTTTACTTGCTGGTGAGTCACGCTTTACGGAGTGCAACTGTTCACTGGTATTTGGAAGAGGCCGTGTGTTTTTAACGTCCTGCTGGCTCATGTTTTCCAACTCCTGAACGACTCGTGTGTAAGTATATACATTTTTATGTATATATATATATATATATATATATATATATATATATATATATATATATATATATATATATATATATATATATATATATATATGAGCCAGGATTTGAAACGCCGATTGCAAGCACCAAAGCTCAGTCAGGGAAACGAAGTATTATTGTCAAGCTGTTAAGATTTGGCTTCCTGTTCGCAACCATGTTCAACAGCCCTTCAAGCTGGGCTAGAAGGCAGTAAGCAATTTCCGTTACCTTGTGAAAAACAACGGAAACCGCCACGAATTTAAAAATAAGCCCACACCAAACTCGCTCGTGTACTAACTCATTTCTATCGATGCAGACATAGACGAATAGGTCACACCATCCAGCCAGACCAGCGAGGTGTAGCATGTCTTTTTAACAATTACCTGTGCATTTCCGATTATCTAAAGCATGTCGGCGCCGAAACCCCTGAGTCCGCCCATCCAGGATACGGAAGAACGCTGCCGTGCAAAGCACACATACAACGTCCCTGCGCGACGCTGCTCGAAGAGAGTCCTGGAAGGAAGCTGACGGAAGGCTGTGGGGGAGGGGGGGGGGGGGCGGATCCGGTTGGGAGGCCGGACTGAGAAGCCCTCAGCAGCTCAGCAGGAAGGCGGATGTTGTTTTCCGGTGCAAATTTACAGTGACTCGTCTGAGTTCTGGGTTATCTGTGCTAAACGTACGCTACCAATCACGAAACCATGAAGACAGCCATGGAAGCCGAATGATGGCTTGGAAATCCCATGTAATTCACCTTCGGCATAAGAGCCCATTTCCACTTCAGTGGTGCGAATGATTATCGCGCAAATACACACTGCAGGGATATGGCAAATCCCAGGTAGCAAACAACTTTGAATGGAAGCAAAGAAAATGAAGCTGATTCCGTAGATAAGGGATTGCTGGTGATGGTAAGGCATCTGCGGCCATATGATTCCAGTAAGTACACTTGTATGTACTTCTCGCGATTGCTGAATGCGTGGAAATCTCTCATGAATATTTTTTTAACCAGAGCGGAAGGCGAGCTAGCGTTCGGTCAGGGCTACAATGTTTGCCACGACTCACGCTCATTTTTACACTCTTAAAGTGCGTTCATTGAATATCATTCTGCCATTATAGCGCGCTTATCAAAGGTTGCTGGCTCATACGCTGCTTCAAAAATTAATTACAGCAATTGCAACTTCGTAATTACCACTTAATTTATTACATGCCTGCGTCCCAGTGCCATCTCTGGGTACAGCCTCCACGAACTTGTAAGGCGGCGCGGTACTTGCTGGTCCCGTGATCTGTGGCGCACCGCTCTCTGTCGGATAATGAGCTGCAACAGCGTGCTGAAGCCCGTGGCCGGGCTTTCAGCCCTCGCCCGTGCTTACAACCCCCGCCAGTCGGCGTCTGTGGCTGCTCAAGTCCCTGGCTGGTGCCTCAGCCCTCGTCGGCCGACCCTAGCAACTGCCGAGGCCGGTAGCCAGGTCTCACTCGTCTGCCGCCGTCAGCAGATGCTGAAGCCGTGTGGCCGGATTGGTCATCGGTCAGTCCGGCCGCTGAGGCCCGGTGGCTTGGCTGGGCCAGCGCTCAGAGCTGGTCTCAGCAGCTGCTGAGGCTCGATGGCCGGGCTGGGCCAGCGCTCAGAGCTGGTCTCAGCAGCTGCTGAGGCCCGGCGGCCTGGGTGCCGAGCAGCGGCCGACGCGGCGGCGGCGGCGGCGGCGGCGGCGGCGGCCATGAGACTATCGACTGGCCGGGCCGCCGGGCGACATCAGCTGCAGGCCGCTATTTCTGGTGGCGACGCCAGGTCGGCCTCAGGTCGCTAGCCGCCGACCCGCCGCCGGCCGCCGCGTCGCTGCAGGCGGCGGCCAACAGCGCGGCTTCATCTCTGGGGTGGCGGGCAGCGACCTGGGCAGCGGTACAGGCGAAACACGCTGCCGTGGCGGCAGGCGGTCACCAGCTCGACGGACAGGCTATGGTGTCCCACGTTACACACACACACATGCATATATATATATATATATATATATATATATATATATATATATATATATATGTGTGTGTGTGTATGTGTGTGTGTGTGCTTGTGTGTGCAGGTGCGTGTGTGTTTGCCACTCTCTCTCCACCCCTCTCTCCCTTGCTCTCTCGCCTTTCATGCGAATCATTGGCCCTGCCGGAGGTCAACGTTCAGCTTACATGTCTGGCTTCTGCAGGTGCGCGTTTCCTAAAACATCGCATCTGCCCTCCGGCGCAGCTTTTTCTCGGTCACTCCATCCGACCGCTGCGGCTTCTTCCTCACAAATGCCGGCAAACTGTGAGCGCCGGTACGGAAATCGGTTGGAGCACAGGTGCAGGTATATTTGATCGATTTCTCTAGTCTCTCTGTCATTTGCTTCTGTACAATATGGGCTGATCGTTACCGGCGCGAATGGAGCACTAACAGGTGCTTGGCACCCCACCCTGCCTTCACTTTGACACACCTGTGTGAGGTAGTCTCCAGTATATCCTTGTGGTAAAAGGAGACAATCTGTAACAATCGCGATGAGCAACAGCTTGCCAAAATTGCGCTCCGTCGTGGTTATAAGGCTGTGTGGTTGAAACGTTGAAGAGCCGAGCCTTATGTTTAGCGTTCCCTACCGACAATAAAGCTTTGTAGACACCATCACATTAACGGAGGATATAATCGGCGTTTACAAAATCGCTATTTCGTCTTTACCTCAAGTCGGAAACGTCTTAACCCGCGCTATCATGAACCGATTTAACTAGACATGTGCCATCAAATGGGTTGCAATGAAAACAACACAGATACGCTGCAACTCACTGCAATTTTCGGCTGCCGAAAATGATGCTTTATGCGGAGTTGTAAGAGCGTATCCTGAACACAACGTCACTCTGCATGGTTATAGATCGGCAAACGAGAACGTCCTTGTCCTGATGCCCGGCAAGAGGTGTCCCATCATGGCGTTCCAGGTCTCAGGTCGACACCAATCCCGTGCAGTGGCCGTGTTTCGCCGTACGGAACTGATGGTGCACTTCTCGGCGCGGCTGGGTGACAGGGATCGGCTGATGTGCCGATCGCACCTGACGACCCCTGGTGGTGCCGCCGCTCCCATCTGACGGTCGCTGGTGGTGCCGCCGGTCCAAGCTGACGGCCCCTGGTGGTGCCGCCGGTCCAATCTGACGGCCCCTGGTGACGCCGCCGGTCCCATCTGACGGCCCTGGTGGCGCCGCCGGACCAATCTGACGGCCCCTCGTGGTGCCGCCGGTCCCATCTGACGGCCCCTGGTGGCGCCGCCGGTCCAATCTGACGGTCCCTGGTGGCGCCGCCGGTTCTATCTGACGGCCTCTGGTGATGCCGCCGGTCCCATCTGACTGACAGCCCCTGGTGGCGCCGCCGGACCAATCTGACGGCCCCTGGTGGCGCCGCCGGTCCAATCTGGCAGAGCTTCTGGACTCCACCTGACGACCGCCGACGGCGCGGCGCTCTGGTTGCGGAGCGGAGCCCCTGCGACCGTGCCGCCCGGGGGCCGCCCCCGCACCGCCCCCGCGCCGCTGGCAGCGTCCCGTTTACGCCTGCACGAGCGCGGCGGCGCCCGTGCCCGCACGTGGCCTCTGCCGCGTGCCCGAGTTCGAGGAACCAGCCAGCCGGAGCTGTGCCGATCGATTTGACCTGATGGTGGTCTGATTGAGCCGGCCGGGGCGTCCACGGACCAATCGCCGTGCACCACTCGCCTCCCGTACAGCTCGACTCTGTGCGGCGCGATCACCGCCGGCCGGCGGGGTCATGCGCGTGCCGGACGCCCGGGGCCGGGTAAGCGGCCGCGAACGGGCCGGCCTTCCAGTGCGTGTCGCTTGATGTTCCTATCTCATGACGCCCGCTGCGTGCATAGCAGCAGAGCTTCGTTAATTCTGGGGCTTGCGAAATGTGCATCAGCTCGTGCGCCAGTTCCTCTGCGTCTTGAGGACAGCTGCTATCCTTTTCTCATCTCCTGAAACGTTGGGGCTGGGGATGAGCCTGGTCTTTTCAAATCGCAGCAAAAGTATTGCTCACGAAATCACCGCTCACTAAAAGTGTGTGAAGGTAAGAGACTTGTTCTCGGAAAATTTACCATTTGCTTTTTAATGACGTTAACCGTAGAGCCTGTAAAGAAAACAGTAGCTTTGATTCCGTGCGGGGTTAATGCGCCCTCTGTGTTTCTTGTGGCTGTTACATCCAGTTGCTTTTGTGTGTTCTACACTGGCATACGGACATTCACATACACAATGCACGTGGCTTGTCCCAGCTATTCTGGTTGCCCTTAGCTGACATCAGCGCTGAAAAACGCCCCAACACATTTTTGGAAGATGATGGCCACTTTCTCCCTCCTCAAGCGGTATTGGTCTCAGCCGCTGTCAGGGTGCTGCCCGGTTCCCGGAAAATGTCGAGTGGAAAAAGTCGAACGAAAAAGTGGAAAGAGATTCGGTTCGACAGGGATGAAAGCCACATAGGAGAAAATTATCAAATGACAAAAGTCGACAGGGATAAGAAAGGAAGAGGAAGAAGTCGAAAGACAGGAGAACATCGGTAGAGATAAAGGACGACTTGGATATGCAAAAACGCCAAAAACCAACCCATTTCAGACAGAAAAGGTATCAGGATTTTGCGCCGGGCATGAAAGGTAGTTAACGCTGTGTCTGCGGGAAGAGACAGATGACACTGGATGGACGGGATGAGAGCGAGCGGGACCGTTCGGGACCAGGTCACACAGAAGGCACCGGGCGAGAACAGCGTGATGGGACCGGACCGGCTGAAACTGGAGGAGACCGGATAGAACCAGATGACCCGGGACCGGAGGAGACCGGATAGAACCAGATGACCCGGGACCGGATCAAACCGGACACCATCAGGCGGGACCAGGCGGGACTGGACGCGATCAGACGGCATCGGACGTCACCGGACGTAGCCGAGAGGAAGCGGACGGGACGGAGCAGCACCGGAGGAGACCAGACGAAACCAAACAAAACCAGGCAAAACCAGCCAAAAACGGATGGAAACGGACGGAACCGGGCGTAGCCGAGAGGAAGCGGCCTGGACGGAGTAGCACCGGACGGGACCAGACGAAACCAAACAAAACCAGGCAAAACCAGTAAAAAACGGACAGAACCGGACAGAACCGGACGAGATTGGGCGGGACCGAACGCAGTATGACGCTATCAGACGGGACAGGATGGAACCACACAAATTTGAAGGTAGCTTTTGGAGAAAAGTGCTTCCTCATGGCCTAAATACAGTGGAAAAGTCAAGGTCTCAGCTGTTTTGCAACATCACTTGGGTCTCATCTACTGCACGACGACGCGCGGAGACAAATTAAGCTTTATCATTTGTTTTTTCAAGCGCAGGTAGCAAATGAAGTCTTAATCAAAACATCCAACTTTTCAAACAAGACTAGCTCAGCCTACAGCTCAGCTCGTAACCAGGGAAATGCATCTGTGGCTGTGGTCGAAACTTGATCGATTGCATGTAATTTGATCTCAATGACCCTTAAAATGTTCTGGATCCTCTGGATCCTGAAAAGTAGTTCCGCCATCCCTTTAAACATAACCATCAACTACGCTTCTTCCGCGCTGCGAGCGCAATGCTCTTTTGTCGATGTCACGACTGTTGTTACGGCTTACCCGACCAACATTCTCACACATTAGGGCGCCTTGGATTGACAGTGACCGGAGGGGAATACCCGAGCGATTCGGCGGAGCCGTTCGCGCACAGACGACTCGCCGGGGGCATAACAGCAATTCCTTGTCTCACTGGGAAACGTACTGGCTCCGGGTCTGGAGGCTAAGCGACCGGCCTTGCATTGCTACTGTCCCACAGGAGTCCGTGATGTTCCGGTTCTGTCAGTGGCTGTCTGTCTCACCGTGTCTGTGAACCTTTACTTTTATGGTAGCGAATCAGCGGCGTGTCTGAAAATAATTTCCTCAGAGGTATTGCTTCCTTTGTCTTTAAGTAAAGGTTGCTGAACTAGAGGTCAATACACGGCGATCCAGCGGCCTCAGGCGGTGTAATTTCTCATGCTACTTGCATGCATTCCCTGGCGACAAATGTGGAAGCTATGCTGCCAGGCGTCGCGAACTTGCAGAATGCGACTACCCGCGTGCTTTCTTGCACCAGCGAGGCACTGCCACAACACACAAAGCCACACCGTCACAGACATATCGATCACCAACTTCCACTGGCAACGTTCCACCCGTGCCCCCGATTCCTGCTGGTGTCATCTCCCCCGGCCGGCGCTGTCCTCTGCGGCACCGTGCCGAGCGTGACCCATGACCCCGGAGCGTTGACCCGGCGCCCCCGCGGCCGGCGGCCGACTCGGCTCTCTGTCGTCGGCTGGCGGCGGTCGGCTTTAACGGCGGCTGCACCGCGCCGCCGCGCCGTCGGCTTTACGTTTGACGTACGAAAGTTCAATGTCAGCCGGCGAGCCCGAGTGCGTATTGATTCGCCGCGAGTGCACAGGAAGGTGGCCGCGCCGCGTGCAGGTGGCTGGGCCGGCGGCGCCTGCGCCCTGGCGGCCGGCGCGGCAAGGGCGCCGCGTCAGCCGCTGCAGAGGGGGAGGCGAGGGCGCCCCGGCCGCACATGGGGCGCTGGCGCACCGGCAGCCGCGTGTCAAGCTCGGACAGAGGGCGCCGTTGTCGAGGACGCCTCTGCTAGGGCACTGGGTCGGATGGTGTTGTCTGCGGGTTTACAGGGATGAATTCTTGGTCTTGTCTTGTTCTACTGGTATGGGTGGGGTGCCTATTAGACCTCTCTTACCCTTGTTTGTGGCAGTACACGATCTCTTTGTGCTCAGCTGGCGTGTTTACAGCTCATTAATGTAGGCTACAGGAGGTAATATATGTTCCAAAGCTCATTTCTCAGGATATGTATTCCCAAGATACATGCCACCATACCCTGCCTTCACCCAGATGATGCTCACCCAGATGGCATCGTGGAAGCTTCAGTGGAACATAATTATGCAAGCGTTCCTGGTTGTACTTTGCCATATACTGCCGGCATGAAAATTTCAGCCGTAACCATCACAATGGGACTCGGTAAAAAAAGTTTGAACATGCTCGGCACTTGCTGAAGAAGATGCACGTATACAGCGCGAATATATCGTTCACGCGAGATATGCAGCATCGAAGTCGGAGCGGAAACTTGTGGGGCTTACCACCTGGATTCTCATGACTGATCCGTGTCGTGTCGATCAGTGCACAGGGGGTCTTCGGTGTGGCTGTTCGTCACATTCTTAATGTCCACACAGTCACCGTCCACGGTCACAGTCCACGCGGCCTCAGTCCACGGTCACAGTCCACGCGGCCTCGGTCCACGGTTACGGTCCACGCGGCCTCAGTCCACGGTTACAGTCCACGCGGCCGCGGTCCACGGTCACAGCCAACACGGCCTCAGTCCACGGTCACAGTCAACGCGGCCTCAGTCCACGGTCAAAGTCCACGCGGCCTCAGTCCACTGTCACAGTCCACGCGGCCTCGGTCCACGGTCACAGTCCACTCAGTCTCAGTCCACGGTCACAGTCCACGCAGTCACACCTGGAATCTTACTTACGCAGGATTCCAAGTTCCCGGGCCGACTGCGACATGACGAAAATACATGTTTGTCGATAATCCGTGCTATGTGAGCGCTCTCTCGCTGGTCGCCTCTAGGGTTAGTCGAAATAAATTCAGAGAGCGCGCTGGCCTGTTGCATTCACCGACATCTGTCGAGTCCGGGGGCGACTCGACCCAAGTCGTATCGGGCTGACCTATGACCCACTCGTGTTGTACCAGGGGTTGACCGTGTGACCCGTCCGTGTTGTGCCAGGGGCTGACCGGATGACCCGCCCGTGTTGTTTCAGGGGTGACCGTGTGACCCTCCGTGTTGTGCCAAGAGCTGAACGTGTGATCTGCCCGTATTGTATTAGGGGGTCACCGTATGACCCGCTCGTGTTGTGTCAGGGGTGGACCTGGTGACCCGCTCTCGGGCAGCGAATCGTGGGTGGTCTATTTTGCTGCCGGCGCATTGTTGCGCGATGAATGCGATGAATTATCCACACCTGGCACCAATCGCAACAAGCTTCATCAGACGTCGGGCTACAGCCAACACAAATACAGTGTAACGTATGTCTGAGGAGCTTACTCATTCTCTCGTGTCTTGTTGACGCTAACATACTCCAGATGCTTCAGATATCTTCACACATTCATATCCTCATGACTGAGTCATCTAACTCGGCACTTCCCTGCGCTCGCGTTGCCTTTTCATCTGACATGATATGCCTCTAGCAATTTATTTTCCACCCTTGGAATGAAGGGCAACGGTCAGCGGCCGGTGGTACGCATGAAATGATTTCCAACCAACATACACGCCACACACAGCCGAACCTCAACTCGGCTCTGTGGGCGGCTCCATACCAGCTCTGTGCCCGGCTGCGGCCCAGCTCTGTGTCGAGGGTTCCGGCCTAGCTTTGTGGGCGTTCCCAGCCCAGCTCTATGGGCGTCCCCACCCCAGCTCTGTGCACGGCCCCAGCCCAGCTCTGCATACAGCTCTGACCCAGCTCTGTGCACGGTCCCAGTCCAGCTCTGCATACAGCTCTGACCCAGCTCTGTGCACGGTCCCAGCCCAGCTCTGTGCACGGCTCCGGCCCAGCTCTGTGCACGGGCCTAGCCCATCTCTGTTTACGGAACCACCTCAGCTCTGTGCACGGCCCCAGCCCAGCTCTGTGCACGACTCCGGCCCAGCTCTGTGCACGGGCCTGGCCCAGCTCTGTGTACGGCCCCACCTCAGCTCTGTGCACGGCCCCAGCCCAGCTCTGTGCACAGTCCCAGCCCAGCTCTGTGCACAGTCCCAGCCCATCTCTGTGCACAACTCCAGCCCAGCTCTATGCACGGCTCCGGCCCAGCTCGGCTCCGGCCCAGCTCTGTGGGCGTCCCCAGCGTGGCTCCGTGGGCGGCGGACGTCACCGCCGCTCGGGCGGGGGCGGCGATGACGTCACGCCGATCCAGGCCGCCGTCGGCCTTGGGGGGCATCGACCAGCGAGCGACCAATTCTGCTGGCGGCCGGCCGTGTGGGCGTGTCCGGGATTGGCCCCGGCAGCCGCCGCCCCCGGGCCGACACCCCAGGATAGGAGCTCGATCCCGCCAGTAAAGGCGCACCCCTGGACGCGGACCCGGCCACGCAGCCAGCCGTCCACCCGCCCGATGGTCACACGCTGTGAGGTTGTCACTCCTCGGGGCCCGATTAGGGCCCGACAGTGGGACCCCGGCGTCCCAGCAGTCCCTGGGCGGACGGACAGGGACCGCACGGGTTGCGCGGAGGCTGACCGGCCCGGGCCCGCGGCTGCAGCGCGCCCGAGCGGCGCGTGACAAATATAGTGGGCTGGACCACCTGGACGGCGGGCCGGGCCGGGTCTGCCACGCGTCGTGCCGTTCTCGATCGATGGGCAGTCTCGTCGCCATCAAGCGTCATCGGGTGGTCCGCCAGGTGTCGCTCCAGCCCGCTGCCGAGGCCGCTGCGAGCTCGGCGGCCGCCGGCCGGCTTGTTGTCGGGCGCTGTAGTAGATGCTGTTGAAGAGGTTGTAGGCCTGGTCGGTGGCTGTGATTGCATTGGGAGCTGAAGAGAGGCCGCGAACGTGATTCCTGCTGACGGGCGTGGCAGAAGCCGCGGTGTGCGTCTCAGACATGTTCTGAAGAATCAGAAGCTGAAGCTGAAGCAGCAGCGTCTAAACAGAAGCTGCGGCGAAGACCGCAGGTTGGGCCAATGCTGGAAACTGTGACAGACATTGTGGTGGGGGCAGCAGACTGGACCCCTGGCGGCAACTGTGATTGAAGCGCTAACAGAGACCACGGAGTGGGGCAGCGCTCGAGATTATGCGGTTAACGTTGGGCCTGGGCCCGATACCGGGCCATTGGCGGTGATTGCGGTGGGCACTCTGACAGGGGCTGTGCGCTTGGTCACCGGCAGGGACTGCCGAGGAGAACACGACGGAGGCTGCAGATGCTGCCACTGGTGGAGGCCGTGCGGCTGAGACCGTGGCAGAATCTGTAAGCCGGGCCACTGGTAGGACCATCGCGGAGACTGTGGCATTCTGTAGACCGGCTGGCAGGCGAGGTGGTAGCGCAGGCTACGACTGGTCATATGACTCATGCGGTGTCTGTATATGTCAAAGTGTCGTCACGCTGATTAGACCGATGGATGTCGTGGTTTTGGCCATGCCGGAGACACAGCGTGGATGAGGTATTGCGGCACGTGCAGCCTGTGGGGCACGCCGACCTGTATGCACGCCATGTGACAAATACTAAACCAGGCAATGTTTATGTCAGCGCTGTGCTGGCCGTTTATGTGTGATGCGCAGTGATTTGCGTCAAAGAGCTAAGCTACAGATAGGATAACGATGATTACAACACTCATATTTCTCAAAGCAAGCGGTCAGCATCACTCCCAGAACGGTCATCGTGTTACAACATTGTAGGCCTGGAATAGCGCGACCTCTTCGAGGGGAGCGGCCCGGTCAGGGCGTGGGCGACCACGGGGTCGACCTCGCAGCTCAGCACACGCTGTCCGTCTTTTCTCAGTACACGCCCCAGCGGATCTCAACAGTGGATTCGGGTTTGCGATATCCTGCGGTAACAGGGTGAGCATCCCAGATCCAGGAGTCCGTGTGCAGCAACCGATCCAGCAACGTGTGCAGCAACGTGCGCGTGTGCTGTCCCTATACATGCAGGAAACCTGGCTCGCCTGTCGTAGGCGTCTACAGCGTTCCAGCGCTAGAGGCTGGAGAGCCGGTGACCCTGGCGACGGGGCTTATATGGTGACTCTGCTCCGGTGCCGGGGCGCGCACCGTGGCGCTGCGCCAGTGGCGACGCCGAGGCACACTGACCTTAGCCACGGGACCAGTGCAGTGACCCGGCGCCAGCGACGGAGCTGGGAGACCCTGTGACCCTGGCCTCGTATGCTGTGACCCCGTATCAGCGGCCGTGCTGGGGGGACCCTGTGACCCTGGCCGCGGGGCGTATACGGTGACCCGGCGCCAGCGGCCGAGCTGGGAGGACCCTGTGACCCTGGCAGCGGGGCGTATACGGTGACCTGGCGCCAGAGGTCGAGCTGGGAGGACCCCGTGACACTGGTAGCGGGGCGTACGCGGTGACCCGGCGCCAGCGGTCGAGCTGGGAGGACCCCGTGACCCTGGTAGCGGGACCGGGCGAGCGGCTCTGGTCGCTCGATCGATGCGGCCCGAGCGGCGCGCGCCGGCTAGAGAGCGGCCGCCGGCGGCCTCCGTCGCATCGATTGGCCCTGACACTGAGCCGGAGCGGACCGGAGCGGCGGCCGGTTCGCCCACCTGCCGGCTTCCGTCCCCGGCCACGTGTGGAGCCTCCCACCTGAGGCCGCGCTCCTCCCACCTGAGGCCGCGCCCCTCCCACCTGAGCCCGAGGCTCTTCTGAGGCCGGACTCTTCCACCTGAGGCCAGGGTTCTCTTACCTCAGGCCAGGGCTCTCTCCCACCTGAGACCGCGCCCCTCCCACCTCAGGCCAGGGCTCTCTCCCACCTGAGGCCGCGCCCCTCCCACCTGAGCCCGAGGCTCTCCCACCTGGGCCCGAGGCTCTCCCACCTGAGCCCGAGGCTCTCCCACCTGAGCCCGAGGCTCTCCCACCTGAGCCCGAGGCTCTCCCACCTGAGCCCGAGGCTCTCCCACCTGGGCCCGAGGCTCTCCCTCCCCAAGCCGGGGTTCTCCAAGCTGAGGCCGCGCCCCTCCCACCTGACGCCGGTGTCTCATGGGAGAGAGCATGCTACCCTTCCTGATGAGAAGGCCGGGAGATGTCACCACGCCTCATGCGAGGCCTCCTATCCCTCCTGGGTCACGGGCAAGGGTAGGAGGTTGAACTCAACGAGAACTGTTGAAGGTCGATCGCATTCGTGACGTATCAGACCTGAGAGCGGCGCTGACGTGCCGGTGGGCGCGCCGTCAGGCAGATCCGTTGCCGAAGCGTGGTAACAAGCATGATGGCGAAGATGGCGAAGCTCTCTCAGAACAATGGCAACTGAGCTGGAACTCCCACTCTGTTCAGATCAACTTCTATACCTTGGCATGACCCAGGGACGGAGAATGCTGAGAAAACTGCCTCAAAACTGCTGCAACGGGCGCTTTTCAATCGCGACCTGCTTTCGTTATGGTATTTCGTATAAAATTTGGTTTGACCTCCTCCACTCATGCCCGGCGGCTTTTCCGACCAGCCCGGGATACGACGCATACCTAGACCTTGTGTGATCGGTAGGAGGTATCGTCGTTGTACAGCCTGCCTCTGGTCAGTACCCTGGTCGTGCTCGACCGCCCCATGGGCTGAGCATGGTTCAGTGCGGTGGAGTCTCCTGGTTCAGTGCGGTAGAGTCTCCTGGTTCGGTGCGGTAGAGCCTCCTGGTTCAGTGCGGTGGAGTCTCCTGGTTCAGTGCGGTAGTGTCTCCTGGTTCAGTGCGGTTTGAGTCCGCTGCTCCGTGGGTGTCACGAAGGAAATTTTGCCGCAGCGCGAGTACAATCCCATTTTGATTAGCAAACACCCACATGAAAAGAACGGCCTGTCTCTGCTTGCGGACAGCCAGGAGCTGGCTGTTCTGATGGCCATTTATGTGAGAGGCTCTGTAAGTCACAGCCTGAAGCCTAGCCCGTTCCATGCCATCGTCCGCTGCTACAGAACTCGGCCAGCTCGGTCATAGCGATTTGAACGGCCAACCGAACCGGCCCCTTCCAACGCGCGCCATTCCACATCTTCACAGCGCCACGCACTGTCCCGATCGGCCGCGTTTCGAGCTTCGGAGGCGCGCGGACACCTCGAACGGATCCACTAACCCGTCCAGGTCCCGTGCCTGGGCCAGCCACTGGCGTGGGAGGGCGTCGCTAGCCGCCAACACGTGTGCTCGGATTCCGGGGCACCAGTGACGTCACACACACTCGGCGCATGAGTACAGCTTTGGCACGGTTCTGTCCGGAGCGCTGACAGCATGTCAGTCAGGCGGGCCCTCAGTCGTGTCGTTCGGGCGGACAGGTATCTGCGGCAGGCAGACGAGTAGGCGATTGTTTCATCCGACTGGCCGATGTCAGACAATGCCAGACAACGCCAGACAAGCAAGTAGTGGGGCCAGTTGGGCAGCCATCTGCCTTGGTCGGACGCGCAGCTGTGTGGGTCAGACAGGCAATCCGTTTGTATTGTCTGACTGGCTGTCAGTTGTGCCGGTCAGATGGACATTCAGCTGGGTTAGTCGGCGTCCTGCGATTCAGACAGGAGGGGGGGGGGGGAAGGCTGTGTCAATCAGACTACAGTTAGTTGGATCAGTTAAACGGGCAGCCAGTTGCGTCAGTCATACGGAAGGACAGCTGTGTCAGTCAGACGATCGAACATAGATACCACTCAGGTGGACAGTTGTGCCGGTCAGGCTTCAGTCAGCTGCGTCAGTCTGAGGGCTGTCAGCTGTGTCAACCAAGCAGGCAGTCAGCCGCCTGTCAGACAGACCTGTAGCCGAGCTTGCCTCTCGCGCTGGTGCCCCATTGCACACGGATGGAGCAGGGTCGGCAGCGAGGCCGGCCGCGACTGGACCCGCGGAGGTCCTCGACTCCTTTCGCTCCGACCGGCAGCCCGAGCTCCGGTCTGACCGCCGTGGCTCGTCCCGCCCCTGGAGGACAGTCCTCTTGCCGTGTCTCGTCTCGCCCTGGAGGACAGTCCTCTCGCCGAGCCCCGTCCCGCCCCTGAAGGACAGTCCTTTCGCCGTGGCTCGGCTCGCCCGGGGAGGACAGTCCTCCTGCCGTGTCTCGTTCCGCCCCTGGAGGACAGTCCTCTCGCCGTGGCTCGTCTTGCCACGAGGGAGCAGTCCTCTTGGCGTAGCTCGTCTCGTCCCGGGAGAACAGTCCTCTCGCCGTGGCTCGTCTCACCCCAAGGAACAGTCCTCTCGGCGTAGCTCGTCCCGCCCTGGGAGGACAGTCCTCTCGACCGGTCAGGGCCGCGACGGAGCCGGGCGCTGGCCGCCTCCATGGCCGGCCGGCGCTGACGTGTACACGCTGTTTGCTTTGCAGCGCTGCCAAGTGTGTGCACGTGAGTGCCGGCGCCACCCGTTCCCGGAATCGGCAGTTGGCGCCCCGTCAGTGAGGCCACCCTCTGTGCCCGCACCGGCGGAGCCATGAGCGTGTTCGCGCCTGCTCAACTGGCGACCAGGCCCCCTCGTAAAATCGGGCTCATTGGGGATTCCCATCCCGCGGCAGTGAGTGATGACTGTGTTTAATTCTTGTTTTATCGACCAAAGCTTTTAAGTGGCCAATCATGTTTCTGCCTCAACTTGTTGTATGGTGACCCCGGGATTTTACAGCCTCTTCCGCCTGATTCGAGTTCTGGGCGCAATGCCAGCAAACGGAGTGGAAAAGTACATTGTTAGTGGGTATCCCATAGATAAATTATTAAGAATGCTGAGAAGCCTCATAGCCCAGTAATGTGTGTTCACGTGATTTTGCCAGTGTACTTGTCGGTGTAATCGTGGAAGACAATTTGTTAGGAAAATTCAAAACCGACGACTAACCGCTGTTATTGGATTGATGTTTTCCTGCATCTGTTTTACCAACAGTTCGCAGTGACTGTGTTAGAAACCATACGCGTTCGATACGGGACTTAACCGTGCGCAGACACCTTACGTGGGCAGGGGTGATGATTCAATGCTTCGGTAGACATTCGGCGAACGTCTCGGAAATCACTGCTCCCAAAATATGGCCTTATATTCTGGCTGCATTGCTGCGAATATGTACCTGTTGCACTTCTGTTCGTCCACGACAAACTGCATCGCCCTCGCCGAACTGCGTCTGCCTGGTTCGTTTTGCGGCTGTCACTTGAGGCTTGTCAGTTGATCACCTCACGCAACACGTATACACATGCATATTTTCCTGTTTCCAGACCGCTGGTACCACCGAATGAGACAAGGACCCGCACAGAGCGCGGATTCCTGAGCAAGTCCCGTGAGTATTCCTTGGGTCGCAGTTGACGCCCCAGAGCTGACGCCTCGGAGCGGATTACCGCGCCACAGCTGACTGTAACTCATCTCTGTATCTTGCATCTGTATCTCGTCCTGAGGTCCCATCTCTTTGTCTCTCCCGTGCCGCTACCGAGCTTAAAATTTCTGCGACAGCTCCGGGAATGGTATCGAGCTTCTCCTGTATCCTGATATCCTGGTATCCTGAGGGGACAATGAGACTTGGTTGAGCGCGAACGACTTTCGGCAGAGCCATCTATGCGCATGCAAACAAAATAACTAGTCCGTCTGAAGTGACAAAATCTGCCATCGAACAATGGTGGCATTGTTCGATGCTTGTCGCAGAATGTCGCTGTTTCTATCGTTTTTGAATGCTACTGAATATCGGGTATGATGCCCACTGAGCGCGGGCTGCATCCCAAGAGCGCAATTCCTGGTATTGCTTGCGCCTCTGTGTCTCATAAACCAACAAATCTCCACTCATCAGGATAAATGCAACAGCAGTGAACAAACGACCACGCAATATGCTTTTTCTGAAGGATTGTGTAGCAAATTGCTATTAGCACTGAATATGGTGGTTTGTTCCCGGAAAGTGACTCGCAGAGAGGCATAACTGTCGTTTTTTTACCTCACACGTACAAAAGCGTGTTGTACCTAATTAAGACCGTTTTCGTCATTTTTTTAATTAACCACTGTATGGCTGCTGTTACTTTGCTCCAATGAATGTGTTTCAGTCTTCGTGCAACCAATTAACAGGAATGCCCGTTTTCCTTTGCGTCGACACTGGTGTAGACACCTTGCTCCTGAATCGATAGAGGATTGTTTAGCAAGCTAAAACTGATTCGCCGAGGGGCATTTGCGGTTTTATCTTAATTCCCCCCCCCCCCCCCCGTAACAAATTTGAAGTGTGAGCGACTACACTATTCACCGAAGCTTCTGAAGCTCCCAGCACAATGGCAAGACGGCCACGCACGACGGTCTGACCCGCGTCCGTGTTGAGGTGGCGACACCGCGAGAAGCCCCGTCCCCCGGCGACCCCAGGTCGTGACGTCAGCGCCCCGCGGCCGCCGTCCCCTCGGGCTTGGGCCGACTCCCCCGGGGATGGCGGCCCGCCCTGCAGACGTGCCGACGTCCAGCGCCGACGTCACGCTCGCCGGATGACGTCACGGGCGACTCCGCCCGGCGTCAGCGGCCGGGTCGGCGCGTGGCTGCCCCTGGCGAACCCGGCGCCCCAGGAAGGCCGCCAAGGTCGCCGGCCGACCGCCGCGGACTGCCCGGCAGCCGCTGCGACCGGCAGACGGAGGCGGGGGCTCCGCTCCGGGGCGGGGGCTCAGCTCCGGGGCGGGGGCTCAGCTCCGGGAGCGGGGCGGCGCCGTGGGCGCGGTGGGCGGTGCCGGACGGGCCCCTGGCGGACGGGGCGCAGCACCGGCGTCCAGCTCAGCCCAGCCCAGCTCGCGCGGGCCGCCGGGCGGCAGCGGGCACCGGCCGCTTCAGCCCTGCCGGCAGCGGGCACGGGCCGCTTCAGCCGGCGGTGTCTGCCAACCCTGATACCCGCTGTCGGATGAGCGGCTGGCGGGGCGGGTCTTCGGCATGCCGTGTTACTTCGGAATGTCACACTCATCAGAACGAGGTCAGCAACTAAGTGCATAGTCTTGTGTCTGCAACCAAAACTGGAGTTTTCCCTGGGTACAGTTGAGAGGTAAGGCAAGGAAGCCAGAGATGCATGACTTTAGATGCCAGGTAAACGCATGCCCGTCGCTGACACCAGATCGGAAAAAGGTAGATACGAGTAGTGAAAAACTATGTCGGTCAGGATTAGAGTGATGTCCTGAAACATGCGGGATCATGTTGGCCTAACGTTTCTTTTCGTCTTGCTATCGCACTTCAAACCGATAGGTCTGACGTTTTCAAACTTAGCGGCTCCTCATAAGCATAACGGTAAAATAACTTGTCAAAACTTCGATTGAGTTTAACACATCGCACAGAAGTGAATCCATGGATGGCATTTGGAACGCATGGCAGGACGAATCAAGGATTGTTTTCCACGGTTCTTTGACTACGCTTGGTGGTATATGAGTGGATCGAGCTGTAACAAAGTATGTTGCATCTATGTTGATCGCCATTAGGTAATCTATGATATATGTGAGCTGTCAGAGGAGGCGTCAGGAGAAAGTCCGAAGAGGATTCAACAAGGAAAGCTTTTGGGCCAACCACGTGAACTATGCTCAACGGTCTATGGACACAATGTTGTCCTGTTAATAGTTCGTTGAAGATTTTGTTGTAATATATGCACGTAATGCATCACGTAAGCGAATTACGTCTAGCATGTGAAGAAGCCACGTCGGCCGACGTGAACTAGAGGTCGTTGCCATGTTGCCTGTGCTGGCGTCAGCCAGAGGCTGATGCTGTTAGCGTCACGGGTGGATGATTATCCAGAGGCTGGTGCCGTGTACGGCACGGGTGTACAATTATCCAGAGGCCGGTGCTGCGTGTGTCACGTGTGGATAATTATCCACAGGCTGGCGCTGTGTGCGTCACGTATGGATAATCATCCAGAGGCCGGCGCTGTGTGCGTCACGGGTGGATAATTGTCCCAAGGCCGGTGCTGTGGTTGTTGTCCGTACTGGTTTAAGTCAGGAACCAGTGCTGTGCTACCTGCGCCGCCACTAGTTCAAGGCCAGTGCCGTGTACCTGCGCTGCCATTAGTCAGCGGCGGGCGCTTATCTTCATTTGCACACATCTACCGAGGGTGCACGGGTGTATAATTATCTAGGTGTATAATTATCAGCGTTACGCAGCTAGCTGCGTAGCTGCGTAGATGTTCCCGGTACCGACATAAGCCAGAGGCTGTTGCTCGCAATGTGACTTACATATCCACCTTAGCCAGAGGTCGGCGCTCTAAACGGTAGCTGCGTGCCGGCGTCAGCCGACGATCAGCGTACTCCGATGGCTGGGCGGGTTCGCCGACAGACCGTGCGCAGCTCTCCGCGGGGCGCGGCGTGCGCCGCCCGGCGTGGGTGACACGGCCAAGGTCGCCGCGTCGCCTGTGCTGGACGAGTCGCCGTCCCGTCTGCCGGCTGCTCTGTTTGTCGGACTATTGAGGTCGACCCATGCCCGGTAAACATCTCCCGGAGAGCGAGCTAGAAGGTCATGCCGCCGCCAGTGCCACCGGGTACGTTAGACGCTCTAAAAAAAAACTCGGCATGGATGGCTTGGCATGCGTAGCCGGCTCAAGACCATAGTCGTGCTTTGGGCGTTCTCATCAATTTGGGGGGGGGGGGGAGATTGATGTTTCCACGACTCGACGCGTTTTCACAGTTTTAGAGCGCGGATCTACGGTTTGCAGCGACATTCTGAAGAAGACTGGCCATCACCTGGTTGTGCAGCCATGCTCACTAGCATTCACTGCCTTAATTCATCGAACACATACAACTACCGTACGCTGGAGTTCCGTCCACTTTTTTGCTGAACGGAAGCTACCTATCCGACGGACGCGTTACCATAGTTGCGGCAAGCATACAAACCTGCGCTTTGAGGTCAGTGAAGTTCGAGGCAAATTCAGCTCCGGCTCCAGTTTGGGGGCGGACGGAGCTGGAGGGGTGGGAGTAGATCTGCCGTATTTACGCTCACTGGGTCACCTGAGCTGATCCAGGAAAGCTACCCGCGCGGTCTACTTAAAGCCCTCAGGGTAGATCGGGCGGCGACCCCGGGACGCGGCGGGTCTCTCCGCCAACAGCCGCACCACCTGTCGGGCCGCAGGGGCTGGTGCCGCGGCGGCGTCCCAGGCGGGGCCGAGACCCTGCCGTGACGAGGCGCTTTTGACGAGGCGCGGCCGGCCGTCGTGGACGAGCTCAGGTGGTGTCCGGGCCGTCCGTCTCCTGGCGCGGCGTCCCGCATGCTTGCCACCTCCGCGAGGGTGGTGTTCCCCCTTAATGAGACCGTCTGGTGACATTCGGCCGGTGACGTCCATCTGGTGACGCTCGGCCAGTGACGTCCGTCTGGTGACGCTCGGCCGGTGACGTCCGTCTGGTGACATTCGGCCGGTGACGTCCGTCTGGTGACGCTCGGCCAGTGACGTCCGTCTGGTGACGCTCGGCCGGTGACGTCCGTCTGGTGACATTCGGCCGGTGACGTCCGTCTGGTGACGCTCGGCCAGTGACGTCCGTCTGGTGACGCTCGGCCAGTGGCATCCGTCTGGTGACGCTCGGCCGGTGACGTCCGTCTGGTGACATTCGGCTGGTGACGTCCGTCTGGTGACGCTCGGCCGGTGGCGTCCGTCTGGTGACGCTCGGCCGGTGACGTCCGTCTGGTGACGCTCGGCCGGTGACGTCCGTCTGGTGACATTCGGCCAGTGACGTCCGTCTGGTGACGCTCGGCCGGTGACGTCCGTCTGGTGACATTCGGCCGGTGACGTCCGTCTGGTGACGCTCGGCCGGTGACGTCCGTCTGGTGACGCTCGGCCAGTGACGTCCGTCTGGTGACGCTCGGCCGGTGACGTCCGTCTGGTGACATTCGGCCGGTGACGTCCGTCTGGTGACGCTCGGCGGTGACGTCCGTCTGGTGACGCTCGGCCAGTGGCGTCCGTCTGGTGACGCTCGGCCGGTGACGTCCGTCTGGTGACATTCGGCTGGTGACGTCCGTCTGGTGACGCTCGGCCGGTGGCGTCCGTCTGGTGACGCTCGGCCGGTGACGTCCGTCTGGTGACGCTCGGCCGGTGACGTCCGTCTGGTGACATTCGGCTGGTGACGTCCGTCTGGTGACGCTCGGCCGGTGGCGTCCGTCTGGTGACGCTCGGCCGGTGCGTCCTCTGGTGAATTCGGGCCGTGACGTCCGTCTGTGTGACGCTCGGCCGGTGACGTCCGTCTGGTGCGCTCGGCCAGTGGCGTCCGTCTGGTGACGCTCGGCCGGTGACGTTCGTCTGGTGACATTCGTGCCGGTGACGTCCGTCGGTGACGCTCGGCCTGGCGTCCGTGCTGGTGACTCTCGGCCGGTGACGTCCGTTGGTGACATTTCGGCCGGTGACGTCCGTCTGGTGACGCTCGGCCAGTGACGAACGTCTGGTGACATTGGGCCTGATGACGTCTCCGTCTGGTGACATTCGGCTGGTGAACGGCCGTACTGGTGACGCTCGGCCAGTGACGTCCGTCCTGGTGACGCTCGGCCGGTGACGTCGTCTGGGGACATTCGGCGGTGAACGTCCTCTGGTGACATCGGCCGGTGACGTCATCTGGTGACGCTCGGTCGGTGGCGTTCGTCAGGTGACGTTGGGCCGGTGACGTCCGTCTGATGACGCTCGGCCGGTGATGTCCTCCTGGTGACGTTTGGTTGGTGACGTCCCTGCGATGACGCTCGGCTGGTGACGTCCGTCTGGTGACGTTGGGCTGGCGACATCCGGCTGGTGACCTTCGGCTGGTGACGTCCGTCTGGTGGCGTCCGGATGGTGTCCTCCGACTGGCAATATCTCCTGATGACACTCATACAATGGCTCCCGCTAGATGACGTGTTCTGATGTCGTCGAATGGCATCCGACCAGCCCGCCGTCCCGAGGATGGCAAGTGCATGCAACATCTGCTGCGTTGTTTCTCGTTCTCAAGCACACTGCTGTCACTCTAATAACGGTGAGTTGTGTCCTGAATGCGATTCTGATGTCAAGCTCAATACGATCTGTAACACAAGACTATCATTTGATTGTCGTAAAATGTGCCTTTTGGGGGGCTCGATTGATGCAACCGGCTAATTTGATATGGCCAAAATGCGGAGCACGTGTTCCCTCTTCGTGGTGGTAGCAGTGATGGCTACCTGATCATGTCTGCCTCATGACGTCTGCCTCGTGATGCCACCTGACGGCATGCGACTGACAACGCCCGCCTGGTGACGTCTGCTAGATAGCGTCCTCCTGATGACGTTAAGCTGGTGACGCCCATCTGATGATGCCCATCTGATGCCGTCCGACCTATGAATTCTGCCTGATGACGCCCGCCTGATAACACCCGCCCGATGACGCCGCCGCCGGCGCTGATGACGGCTAACGGTCCGTTAGCGGCGGCTGTGGCGCCACGGGAGACAGATCGAGGCGGCGCGCTTTCATGTGGGTCGGGCGGGCGGCGGCGGCGCCGAATTGGGGCCCGGCCGGCGCCCTTTCAGCGGCGGCCGCCCGGCGGTGCCGTCGTTAATCAAGGCCCGGCTGCCCACCTGGCCCCCGGCGTCGAGATAACGCGCCAGTCTCCGGCCGGCACAGGTGGTGCGGCCACCGGAGAAAGCCGATGGCTCCTCTCCACGCGGAGCCGGCCGAGGGAGGTCCTCTCCGCACGGAGCCGGCCAAGGGAGGTTCTCTCCACGCGGAGCCGGCCGAGGGGGGTCCTCTCCACCCGGCGCCGGTCGAGGGATTCTTTCTCCACACGGTGCCGGCCAAGGGAGGTCCTCACCACGCGGAGCCGGCCGAGGGGGTCCTCTCCACGCGGAGCCGGCCAAGGGATGTCTTCCCCACACGGAGCCGGCCGAGGGAGGTCCTCTCCACGCGGAGCCGGCCAAGGGACGTCCTCTCCACGCGGAGCCGGTCGAGGAGGCCCTCTCCACGCGGAGCCGGCCAAGGGAGGTCTTCCCCACACGGAGCCGGCCGAGGGAGGTCCTCTCCACGCGGAGCCGGCCAAGGGACGTCCTCTCCACGCGGAGCCGGTCGAGGGAGGCCCTCTCCACGCGGAGCCGGCCAAGGGAGGTCCTCTCCACGCGGGGCCGACTAAGGAAGGTCCTCTCCACGCGGGGCCGGCCGAGCGAGGCCCTCTCCACGCGGGGCCGGCCAAGGAGATCCTCCACGCGGCCGGCCAAGGGAGGTTCCTCTCCACGCGGGGCAGGCCGAGAGAGGTCTTCTTCACGCGGAGCCGGCCAAGGGAGGTCCTCTCCACGCGGGGCCGGCTAAGGGAGGTCCTCCCCACGCGACACCGGCTAAGGGAGATCCTCTCCACGCGGCGCCGGCCAAGGGAGGTCCTCTGAAGCTGGTCGAAAGAGGTCCTTTTTGCACGGGACCCCCGCCGACTAATCGTCGTCCAGCAGCCAACTGCGAGCAGGATGGCAACCAGCCTGAACACGGAATGTGTCGAGATCACCAGGCGCGTCTGACGGAATGGGTTGGTACATGCCGAACACCGACGAGAGTCGTTGGACACCACCGGTCCTCTTCTGAACATGTTGAGATATACGATGTCCTCTCCTGAGCTGGGATTATCTGTACGTTCTGGTCTGACTTCAGATGAGCTGGATCGTCCTCCATGGGCTAAGTAAAACTGGACAGTCCTCCTCTGGTTTAAGGTGAGCTGCACCCTCCTCAGGTCCTAGGGTGCGCTCAGTAAGACGTCACCCCTCCCCTCAGCGAGCCTCTGCGGCGGCAGTGGCGACGCTCCACGCCTGTGGCTGATCGCTTCATCAAGGCTACTCTCCCATGTTTCAGCTCACAGGGGCTGTTTGCCGACTGTGTTTGCTTTAGGCGAAAGCCGACCCGCTTGTGCGCCTGTCGCTGCCGGCCGCCAGTTTTACAGGGCTCGGCTGTACCGTGCTCAGCAGGGGCCGCTGGCGCCAGCAGCCGCGACACATGACTCGCTGGCTACCGCCCGTGCTGGCCGTAGGCTGCTGCCAGCCCACGGCCCACAGCCAGGACCGCTGACTGTGGGCCGGTGACCGATGGAGCGTCCGGCTGGGGTGATCCGGCAGTGGTGGCTGGTATATCGTGTTATATCGTGTCGGGATGGGAGCGTGGGTCACTTGTGGGCACTTTCCCGGCAGTAAGTCTGTGGGCCAGAAACCGTGACCTGTTGCAGGTCAGAGAATGTCGGACCTCTACCCCTGGTTAGAGCTCATCTCCTTCTGGCAGCTCGATGGCTCCTCGACACTGAGCCCCTTCAAGCAAATCTGAATCGTCGCGTTAGACCGGGAGGTTCTCCTGCTCTCCCGCTCGCTCCGGAGGTTC
Organism: Pollicipes pollicipes; assembly: GCF_011947565.3. Taxonomy (NCBI): domain Eukaryota; kingdom Metazoa; phylum Arthropoda; class Thecostraca; order Pollicipedomorpha; family Pollicipedidae; genus Pollicipes; species Pollicipes pollicipes. The sequence continues at coordinate 33,861,662 of NW_023596545.1, read as the reverse complement.
TCCTACTCTCCCGCTCGCTCCGGAGGTTCTCCTGCTCTCCCGCACGCTCCGGAGGTCCGCTGACCTGTCTGCGTCGGCCGGCGGCGGCGCTACTCAGCACGCCGCTCGCCCGGGCGGCTACAGTCAGGCCCTGCTCGGACCAGCGCCGGGCACGTGTCGCGTGTACCGACGGGGATTGGCCGTGGCATTAGCGGCGTCCTGTCAGCCGGCGTGACTGGAGCGGAGTTTAAACACTCGAGCGGCGCCGAGTGAGTGATTTGCGGTTCCATGTCATCACTTTATGGCCAATTAAGCAGCGCCTTTCAGACGAGTGGGGCCGATTAGCGCTCGGCAGCGGCCGTCCTACCGTGACTGGACCGATGCTCGGGCGTGATAGCAGACCCGCTCCCCGGGCGGGGCGCTGCGGCCGCGCCACGTCGGACATGCCGACGCCTCGCCAGTCATTGTTCAAACGGGGGCCGAGTCGTGCGTGGCGCTGAGCATGGACGGCGTCTGAGGTCAGGTCGGCCGTCTGTTTGCGGGCCTGTGTCGGCCGAGAACCCTTGCGGTTTGCGGGGTTCTCGGCCGAGAACCCGTCTGTTTGCGGGCCTGTGTCACCTTCGGCCCTTCGAAGGTGCGTCAGTGTCGATGTACAGCGGCTGCCGAGTGGAGCTCACAGTTCGCGATGCTGTTAAGAGTGTGTGGGCTAATAGATGGTCCTGCCCACAGTGACGTCAGCAGTTTAAATAGAAAACTTTCTTGGTCTAGCACGTAAGATCTCATCGAATACTCAGGAAGCACAACACAAACACAGCTCACAAAAAGAAGACACACACACCCGCAACGTTTACCCCCAATCATACCTTTCTAATTCGGCAAGGCACCTCACTCTCGGATGTTTTCTCGGACGACATCGATGAGGATGAAAAGCGGCGAGCCGATGAGGAGATGACCGCTATGACCCAGTGTACCGCCACCTCCCAATGGTTTCTCGGGATTCGTGGCAGCACATGAGACGCCACTGCCTTTTGGCGGAGTCCATTCAGCTCGTGAGGCTCGCAGGCCAGCTGCTGTGATTCGTTTCCCACGTATCCTCCTGCGACGCCGGTTAGAAATTCTGTCCATTAACCGTCTGGATGACTGCTCCGCCGGATCTTGAACCGTAACGGCCGCCGGGCGGGACGATGGATTGACGCTCCTCGGCAGTGATGGATCGGCGCTCCTCGACGGATGATTAAAAAATAACGCGGGGCTCATGGGTGGCTAAGAAGGCATGGCCGATAGATGGTGAGCTGTGGTTGTCGTGTTTGATACAGGGCTGCGGAATGGACCGAAGCTGATCACGATTGGCCCGGAGATTTCAGGGAGAGGGAGCGGCAATGAGAGGACAGAGAGCAGAGCGAGGGGTGCATTGGAGCGGCGGAACCTCATTTGGTTATCATAACGATGACGCTTTATTTTGTTAGCGGGGCCGACAGCGTGTATCCGTGCACTTCATCCTAGGAATGTCTGGCTTTGTTATCGGAAAAATATTGAGAATATGCTATTTCGAACTGCTCATGGTTTATATAAACATTATGCATTTTAACTGTATAAGTATTGCTCTTATACGGATTAACTGAAGCCGAGTAGGGAACGCTCCCGCCCGAAGCGAAAGGCGAGCTTCATGTTCCATATTTGGCACCCGGATCTAGCATTGAATGTAAATGCAACATAAATGCAACATTACATGCTGATAAATGGCTTGGGTTATGAACACTGGCTGCAAGGAACCTCCGTTAGCACACGCATTATTGGGGGAAAACTTTGCAGGTAGACGAAACGGCCTCATTTCTGGTGTGATTTTTTTCTAAGATCATGCCGTCTTCGCGTAGATCGTCTGCCCCGGGAGGACGGGATGATGCCGGTAATCCTGAGCAAGGTGATAAACCACAGCATACTCTGCATTGATTTCACCACAATGCGTATGGAAACTATGGCCCTCCCTTGCAATAGTCGTCCTATGACGAAATATTCATTACCCGTAAGTAATAATAAGAAGAAGTAAAAGTAAAGTTAATAGTAATAATGATAAGAGTAATAATAATAATAACAATAGCAATAATAATAAAAACAATGATGAACACACAATGATGAAAATAATAGTCTAAATATAATAGAAATAAAAAATCAATAAATAGAAAGAAATAAAAAATAAACAAAAATAATAGCCAGAATAATAATAATAGCAGTCACATTAATGTTTTCCGCGTCTTATCCTTCATCATCATCATCGCCATCGGTATCGGTATCGGCATCGGCATCGGCATCGGCATCGGCATCGGCATCGGCATCGGCATCGGCATCGGCATCGGCATCGACATCGACATCGGCATCATAACTATCCCATTAATATTTTCATCGCCATCATCTGCGCGGACATGCCCCGCCCACGCCCTGTTTCTGGACATGAGAGGTCGCGCTGGGCGTTACACAACGGCTTTATGGCTGGACCAGATGCTGCAGGGGCGCCGGAACAGAAGGCCGGGACTCCTGCCCGCTCCCTGCGGAAGCTGAATCCTTGGGGACTTGGCCGGTTTCGTCGCCTTTCCCCGCGTGAGCAGTTCGTTGGCACGACCACCTGACGATGCGGCGTTCATGTTGTGACAAAATAGCGACGCCGCGTCGTCAACAAACGCCGAAATTGGCATCGGCAATTGGCGATTGGCCTTTGGTAACAAACGCCAAACGCCGCATGTGGCAAAACAGAGCCACTCACGTAATTAGAGCTTTTGATCTGAGCATTTTGAGTTTGATTCACATTTGAATGACTTATCAGTTGGCGTCGAAAAAGGATTTGATATGTTTTTGCCGTCTCCGAACAGCTTTCTTTTGCCCTCAGAATGGCGTTGACTTAAGTCAAGACGTAATATGTGAAGGAATTTGATCGCTTCCATGCTGGAATGTCTGTTGGTGCGGTTTTTAGCGGCACATCTTCACATGTTTTAAGCATGAATTGAGCTGAGGACCGACGACCAAGAGTAGGTACAAAACTGGAAAGCCCTTAACGGCCGACCCTTTCTTTCCCATCACAAGAAGCTCCTCCTGACCGACACACAGGCATAAAGCAATCTGTCAACAGCGTGAGCACAGCCTGTGCCGTTCGCCTTACCATCGACGTCGGGTGACGTCACCGACCACAAGGCGGATGTTTGTCTCCACCTGATCCAGCTGCCTCTGGCGCGCCCCGGAAGAAATTCTTGGAACTTCTTTGCATTTGTTACCCTAAGTTGACTTTACTCTGAGCCTTGCAGGCGCCCTTACACATGCAGACCGTAATGATCGCCGAGAACTTCTCGATGCGCCGGGGCCGTAGGGCCGCCGGTGGTTTGTCCTGACTTGCCACAGCCCGCATATTAAGTCCCGACAGCTCCTCTCAAGGGGACCCCTCGTGGCGTCGTTCGGTCGGAACGTGTCGTTGTACCTGACGTGTTCGTCTGTCAAGGCCCCGCTAGCTGTCCGGCTGCCGGGCTTTTTGGACGTGGTAAGCATTTTGCCCGTGAAATTCCCCATCCATTCGGCCCCTGTAGCCGTGGAACTTTCACCAAACTTTCCCGCTGTCGGCATGTCAAACCTCACCGTGACTTTTGCCGGAACGCCCTCCGCTGGTCGTGAACTTCCGCGTCATTACTTTTTTGTGTTCTTGGTGCTTTTCACTGTGCTGTTTTCTCCTCTAGTGTTCGTTTCCGCTTCCGGGCAATCACATGCAAGATAGCTCTCGTCTCGCTATACAATGGCTTTCCTCACGTGCCTTTTTCATTCTCGCGCGCCATTCTCAAACTTTGGCATGCTGTTTTTTGACTACCGTTTTGGGGCTTCCGTGGCGGCAGAGACCGTCCCATGACGTGGATACCCGAGCAGTGCATCTGACTTGGTTGTGCTGTATCTGAACTGCTGGGACACGGGAAGCTTGGCTTATGCACGAGCCTGCGAGCCACATATTTTCTCCGACAATTACCTTTTGGGGTTGTCTTACAAGTTTGCATTTTTGTGCGATTTTACTTGGTTATTTCTTGGTCGGACGGACAGCCACGAACCATCTCACGATTGGGAAACAGTCACGTTATATTATGATACTACGACCTGTCCTACGAGGTACGTTTATCGCAACGGGGGGGGGGGGGGGGGTTTACCGTATAGCATAGCCCTTTGACTTAGTTTTCCCAGTAAAACAGGCAAACAGTTGTCATGGCCCTTTTGATATCCTTCCCAACGCCGACATGTGATAGGTAGGTGAACCGTACATATGAATGCCATGAACAGTTTGCATAACGCGTTGAAATCTCATTTTTATGAGGCCCAAATTATAGACATCGGAAATTAAATTTGACCAATGTCAGCTGTGCAAATTTCACTTGCTGCAAAACCGTCCGCGTAAAGTATTAACGCACCATTGTGACCCGATTCATGCGGTTCTTTTGCAGCAACGATATCTGAAATGAAATTATCGTGTCATCACATCTTGTAGCAGTGACCCCAACTTATTTCAGGCTGGAAAATTGAGCAGTTCATCAGTGATTTACAGCACGTGACATTGAGCGGAAAACGTTCCTGCGCTTCACCGGTTTGAAATGAGACCTTAATGGCACGGCATCCATTCTAAAAGAGGAAGCAGTCTTTCGGACAAAACACCATCTAGCTATATCTGGGTTCCAAAGCCGTAAGCATGCCAAAAGTCGGGTTAAGTCATGCCAGCCAGCTCACACAAACACAAGGTCCGCTGACTGATTTGGTAAGGGTCGTGCCAGTAGTTTCGCAGTACTCTCGCAATCACTTTAAGGCGACTTTTAAAACTTGACCTGACGTAACATGGCCCTTCAAGACTCCCACGCTGTCATTTATATCTTACCTAGCTTCGTTCATGCTGCAGCGGTTTTGTGAGTCCGGTTTGCGTAGCATTCAGGATTTTCCACGATGGTTGGTGTGGACCCAGGATGATCTTGGAAATGGCCTGTGACGTAAGTGAATGCGATGGGTTGCGACATACAGTTCGTTGTTTATTTACAGACTTGTTTTTGTACTGTGGTATGACTTGGTGGTGTCATCTAGTGGTGGTGCGGTTCGGTATTGTGGCTTGGTACTGTGGACCGGTGATGTGCTCCGGTGGTGTGGTCCGACGGCCCGGTGGTGTGGTCCAACGGTCCGGTGGTGCGCTCCGAAGGTCCGGTGGTGTGGTCCAACAGTCCGTTGGTGTGGTCCGACGGTCCGGTGGTGTGGTCCAACAGTCCGTTGGTGTGGTCCGACGGTCCGGTGGTGTGGTCCGATGGTCCGATGGTGTGGTCCGACGATCCGGCGGTGTGGTCCGGCGGTCCGGTGGTGTGGTCCAACGGTCCGGTGGTGTGGTCCAACAGTCCGTTGGTGTGGTCCGACGGCCCGTTGGTGTGGTCCGGCGGTCCGGTGGTGTGGTCCGGCAGTCCCGCGGGGGTCAGCTCAGCCGGGCGGAGCGGCAGACCCAGTGACGGGCCATCGGTCGCGCCCGCCGCGCCGGCGGCCTACCTCTCTACGGTCAGAGTTGCCCGCCTGCCGGCCCGCTGGGATGAGCTGACACTGCGTGCCCAGCGGCCGGTGCCGCCGACACGGAAATGGGGTTCGCCGGGAGCGGCTCGACACGACTTCGATGGACGCTCGGATAGCAATGAGGGTCAGGGGGCCCGCGCTGCAGACGACCTCGGTCCCCCCACTTCGCGCCGCCCCGAGTCGCTACCGGACCCGCCGGACTCCCCACAACTGTCGTCGCAACTCTGGACGATCCTGTGTTGCTGCCTGTCCCGGGTTTCCTGGCGGGACGGTCCAGCTGTATCCCTGCAGGAGGGTCAGGGCAGGCGCCGCAAGCAAAGATGTACACATGTGACCTCGATCTCAAGACTTCCGATGTCATAGACACATGACAGCGAACAGCGCATTCCCGTTCTTGGAGTTTCACACCCGTCTTGCATGTCTTTATGCCCATGCGTACACCCGTTTTGCTTGGCCATTCGGATAAAAGCTTACCCAACTTAGGTGCATATACTCAGCTTGCTATCTGACGAACGGTGGGCGGTCCTGAAAATGCCCTGGGATGCCGAAGCTTCCCTAAGCCAGTAGGAGCTCTATGTGTCAAACCATTTCGTTCCTCGACAAGAAGTAAAGCTAAATTTTGGTCTGAAACCGAGATTTAATACTAGCATTCGTAATAAAGACTAAATAAACGACTTACAGCTAAGTGCGAATGACCGCTCCATAACGAAATAACCACCGATGTATGATGATGGCAGTCGTTAAGCACCAACGCCTAGAGCAATGTTTCGTTTCCTTTTACGGCAGCATTATTCCTCTGGTGCCCGCTGACCGTCGTTTGCCCGTCGGCGTTCGGTATCGATGGTGATGCGGCACACCTGCTGTCGGCGTTCGGTATCGGTGGTGATGCGGCACACCTGCTGTCGGCGTTCGGTATCGATGGTGAGACGGCACGCCGGCTGTCGGCGTTCGGTATCGATGGTGATGCGGCACACCGGCTGTCGGCGTTCGGTATCGATGGTGATGCGGCACGCCGACTGTCGGCGTTCGGTATCAATGGTGATGCGACACACCGGCTGTCGGCGTTCGGTATCGATGGTGATGCGGCACACCGGCTGTCGGCGTTCGGCATCGATGGTGATGCGGCACACCGGCTGTCAACGGTCGGTATCGATGGTGATACGGCACACCGGCTGTCGGTGTCGTCCCATGACGCGTGCCCGTCTGCCGACAGGCGGTGACCCGAGGAGCCGGTGAGCGGGCGGCCGGGATGACCTCGGCGCAGCCGCCCAGCGCGGCGCCCGGCCCGGTCGCCTGACCATGGCCCAGCTGGCCCTGCCGCCCAGCACCCAGAGCGAGCCCAGCCTGAGCAAGCGGCGCCGTCTCGACACGGTGCTTCAGAAGCTGACGCTCGGCGGCCCCGCGGACGTCGACGATGGCTGCCTCTCCGCGCCGTCCCGCACTAGTCGGCCGCCGCCCGCCCGCCGCTGCCATGTTCTCCCGCGGCGAGGCCGAGCCGGAGCGGCCGGCCGAAGAGGCGCCAGAGCCCGGCGCGACCTGCCGCGCCCCTGGCGGCGCCGGCGCGCACTGACGCGCTGCTCCGGAGCCCGCGCGCGCTCGGCGCAGACGTGTTCCGCTTTCGACAGCGCCGACGGCGAGCGGTTCGCGTGCCGCGCCATCTCGGAGGAGGAGGAGGACGTGTTCTCGCCGGTGTCGTCCAAGTCGCCGCATTCGTCGCTCGACAGCCCGCTCGTCTGCCAGGACTCGCCGCGCGTCGGATTCGGTGCGCTGCGCATCAAGGAGGAGGTCGACTATGAGGCCGACGTGCGGCTGGAGGAGCGCGCACGCGTCATCTGCTTCGCCGCCGCGGCTGCAGGTGCCGCCGTGCGAGCGCGAGACGGGCGGCGGCCAGCCGCACAAGTTCACCTTCTGCGCGTGCGCGCAGTGCACGGCCGGCATGGACAGCGAGCACCGGCTGGAAGTGCACAACCGGCTACTGGGCGCCGGCCTGTCGGGCTCGCCGCAGTCGCCGCTGACGCCGGTCAGCCCGGCCACGCCGCTCTCGCAGTCGCCGCTGCCGCTCGAGTACCTGTCGCAGCTGAGCGAGCTGTACCGGCGCCGCAGCCGCTCCGACTCGGACCTGAGCGCGTGGTTCGAGCCGCCGGCGCCGGCGCGCTGGCTCCGTGCTGCGGCAGGGCCGACGCGCGCCGCGGCCGCTGCACATTCCGGGCAAGTCGGGCTCGCTCGAGTCGGACCAGTCGTCGCCGCAGGACTCGCCGCTCGACCTGTCGCTGCGCTCGGCGCGGCTCGGCTCGGCCGCCAGCAGTGCCGGCACGCCCGGCTCGGAGGCGGCGGCGCCGCGGCTCGGCGCGCACCCGCTGCTGCGCCTCCGCTCGCCCGGCCTCCACCCGCCCATCCCCATCGTGCACGGCAACGTCGCCTCGCCGACCACGCGCGACTCGGTGGCGCTGCGCTACAACCTAGAGGTGTGCCCCGTGGTGGAGGAGATGCCGCCGGGCACGGACGTGGCCTACGTGTGCCCCGTGTGCGGACAGATGTTCTCGCTGCACGACCGGCTGGCCAAGCACATGGCGTCGCGCCACAAGAGCAAGCCCGTCGACGCCGCCTCCAAGACGTACGTGTGCGACACGTGCAAGCGCTCGTTCGCGCGCAGCGATATGCTGACGCGCCACATGCGGCTGCACACGGGCCTCAAGCCGTACACGTGCCGCGTGTGTGGCCAGGTGTTCTCGCGCTCCGATCACCTGTCGACGCACCAGCGGACGCACACCGGCGAGAAGCCGTACAAGTGTCCCGCAGTGTCCGTACGCGGCGTGCCGGCGCGACATGATCACGCGCCACATGCGCACGCACGCGCGCTACGAGCTGGGCTGAGGGCGGCGGCGGCGGCAGCGTGGACGAGGCGGGGCCGCCGCGCTCGCCGCGCGCGCCGCCGCGCCGCGCCAACTCGGAGGAGCAGCCGCCCACCTACCTCCGCCAGCTGCCGGCCGCGCTGGGCGGCGCGCAGGAGGCGCCACCGTCGCCGAGCGCGGCGCTCCGCTCACTCTCGGTGCAGAGTCCGGCTCCGATGGAGACGGGCGAGGCGCCGGACCGAGGCTGAGCGCCGGGCGGAGCTCGCGGCGCCGGCGGCCCCTGCCAGCCGCCGACCGCCAGCGGTGCGCAGTGATATTAAAGTATATTTATCAACCTTGCTCAAAGCAGATTGGGCCAGGAGGGGCACTAGCTAGAGCACGACGGCGGGCCAGGGAGCGGCGCCATGGTACAAATGCCCGGCTCTGCTGGCAGTTGGCGGCAGCTGGCGCCGCAGCGCGGGGCGTCCCGCAGCGGGGCAGCCGCCCAGATCTCATGCTTTTCAAGTCTGAGGTGTGCGATGTCGGTACGGGGAGCAGCGCGCGCGTGCGAGCCGAAAGTTTCGCGGCCTGCGACGATCTTGGATGTTACGCTGTTGTAAGCTTTCCCTGCTGGTTATCTTTAAGCCTTTTGCTGGATTTGTGCCATGTGGTGTTTTGCCTAACAGCATCTGTTTTTTATGGCCGTTGATGTTTATAACGGCGCGCTCCCAAGTACCTATCACATTTGAATGGCTCTCTCTAGAGGGGTGTACAGACCTGACCTCATCTGCCTGAGCGATGTCCGCCTCGTGACGTCAGACATCGTCCGCGGATTCCACCGAGCCCCGTCAGTCGGTGCCGGCCGCCAGTCGGCCATTTCAGCTGGACAAAATTCGTCCCACCCACCGCCGCGACACATCAGGTCCCGCCGACGGCCTTCGCACTGCCACGAGGTCCCGCTCTCCCCAGCAGAGCTTCTGCCGGAGGCTCTCGTCTCGCTGCAGCATTGCTATCAGACTATTGTCTCCACCACATCGCCGTACCCTGATCCGATAGCTCACAAAGTTTAGCAGATGTAGCCAGTTCGTGTCCGCCATCCCATTTCATCTGCTCTTTTGATGGCCTGGTCCACGTTGCTTACCTCTCCGTGGCGGCCGGTCCCGGCGTCGATGACGTCACAGATCGCCTCGGCTCTCTGCGGGTCCACGGGGCGCCGGCGCCGGGCGCGGCCTCAGTGCACTGTGCTCACGTCATCGCTTCAATCACCCCGCCGGCCGGCCGCCGCGTCGCTGCCATTTCATACGCGTCGCCGGACTGGCGCCGGCCCGGCTCGCCGCCGCGACGCCGGCACTTTTCTATGTGTTCCCTGCGCGCCGCGCGGGGCGGCGCGTCGACGCGCCGGCCCCGCCGACCGAATGTGATCACCTCGGACGAGTGGAGTCGGAAGAGGAACGGGTGCGGAGGCTGCGCAGGCGGCGGTGGCGGCACGGGTCGAGTGGCGGCCTTGGCGCGGAGGGCGCGCCGCAGGGGCCGCTGGGCAGGTGCGGGCGGGTCACCAACCGACTGGTGCAGGCGCCGTGGCGCCGGGCTGACATCGCTGATCTGGTTCGTGACTTTCCCCGATGGCTTTTGGAAATGGGTGGGCGTCGTGCCGTGGACCATAGGCCTGTCAGTCAGCTCCGGACGGGGTTATCGAAAGTCAGTCACGGGTCGCCCCGCCTGGTCAGTCCTGATCGCGTCCATCGTTGGCGGGCAAGGGAAGGAATATTTCGCTACACAGTTAAATATGCGTAATTTGATATCTCTATCAGCCGCCTCCGTTCAAAGCCAGCGGTGGTGAAAAAATTGCGCTTTCTGAGATCTTTGAGACCGCTACCTACATCCTTCCCGTCGCACGCATACTTCCCATTGCGTTAAACATTGGGCTACGTGTGTGTGTGTGTGTGTGTGTGATCAATGAAACCCCTGCTAAACCAATCATTGTTCGGTGGGATTTGCACCTAAAGCTAATGCGTTGTCCAGGACTGCCATTGAACGTTACGAAAGTGATCGATCCAGCCCGGTTCATGCTCACTCGCCGAGGTAATTCAAAACAATGGCGACGTTCCAGTGTCACATTATGACTGATGCAGGTATCTCTCACAAGACCCGAAGAATGGTTGTGACTTCCAAAACCTATCACTGAAGGCAAAGATCAAGATGACAGATCTGCCAGAGGAGGAAGCCATGGGTCGCCGCCGATTCCGGGCCGTCTCCTCGTCAGCTCAAATACAGCGGTGCAGTGGAGAACGCTGGAGGCAGTGGGCGGTATTCAGAGCGTTGTTGTAGAGCGAATGTATTTTGAATAAATAATCTGTAAACACGCCTGTGCGGTCGTGGCTCGGATTGTCCGGAGGGGTCGCCTGCCAGACAGCTGAGCGGCGGTGGTGCCGCAGCACCGCGTCTTCTCCGAGCAGAAGAGCTGCGCGCCCGAGTCCATCGGGGCGGATCCAGCCCGCCTCTCTCCGCGCGCAGCACCGGGGTTGTTTAGAAATGTATTGACCTCCACCTGCGCGCATCACGCCACGGTAGACAAACACGCCATGAGCTCCCACGCAGTGCACGTCAAGAGCATCTACCTCGACTCTATTCTCCACGCGCAATACCGAGGGTTTTCAACAAAACTTTTCACCTCCACCTTCGCATCCCCCCACAGCATAACAATGATAGGTGCATATAGGTAGGGTAGGCGCGATAGGCGATAGAATAGGTATAAATGAAAGGTGCTCTCTCATGCCTCTTGTGACACTGTAGTTCTGGCTACATTGACGGGCTGACACGCGGGGGCGCGCCTGTCGGGCCGCGCGGCACCTGGGTCACGTGACCTGGTCCCTGACCTATGGTCGGGGCCGGGCCGCGCGTGGTCACCGCTCTGTGTGGTCAGCCGGCGGAGCGCACAGACGTATAACTTCGCGCTCTTTTCGACTTGTCTACTAACAGGCCGATTGTCTTTGCTTGCCTTATCATCGTCACGTTAGCCATACGTCTGTACGTTGCCTTAGGACTGCTAAATACTAGACTTCCCAACCATGACAACGATCCGTAGGTAAAAAAAAAACTACCCCGAGCACGCTATGCCTCGAATCATTGCCTCTAAAAAAGAAGACATACTGGGCCAACAGACAAACAGACGCGTTCTGACCACATCGGACAATTTTCTGGACACTTCCAACAAAACTACACGAAAGCGCAACTTACAGTGAAACATTTTCCCTCTTAACCAAGATGCCACTGCTACAAACGCGACCCTGCACGCAAAAGCACGTCTACGGTTCGGTTCCGTGCAGTCTGCACAAATTTCGTCCCTGAAACGACCTGAGTCTAGCCTCCCAGCGTCTGTCTTCTGCAGTCATCCCGATGATCCCGAAATACAACACGCAGTACGAACTGTTGACAAACGGCCAAATCCTACATACAACTTGGCACCTGGCCAGCTGACCAGTTTTCCAACGCGTCTCATGCAAGGTTCGCCGCGCCCTCCCGACAACACCGACCGCAAGTGACTCAAAACAACACAGTTCCATCGCAGCACCCCACAGCCAGCCGGGACGGACGTAAGTTTGGCCGGCGCGGAACCCCAGCGAACTCCGAGCGACGCCCCGCCCGCCGCCCGTCCAACAGTTCCACCCGCGGAGCGCGGGAGAACCGACCCGGCTACTTGCGTGCCGTGTCGTAGTTGGCGACGAACCAGTCGACCGTCTCCTGTACGGCTTGGCGCAGAGGCGTGAACTGGAAGTCGGGCAGGTACCTGCGAACCAGCGGGGCCCGGGCTCAGGAGGAGGCGGGCGACTTCTGCCCCGCGGCAGCTCGCCACGGCAGACCCGCGCGCGCGCACGCGTCCGTCCGCTGCTGGCGGGGCGTACGACGCAGGGCCGGTCAAGGGGATGCAGGACGACAAGATGCCATGGCGGCCAGGTGTGACACCGGTGCACCCGGCCGGCTGGGGACCCAGAGCCGTCCCGGCCGCTCCAGTGCCTGCTCTAGCCCCTGTTCCGGCGCGGGTCCCCAGGTTCTACTACTACTACTACTACTCTCCCCAGGTTCTACTACTACTCTCCCCAGGTTCTACTACTACTCTCCCCAGGTTCGACGCAGGTCTCTCTCCAGCCCTAGTCTGGACCCTCGGCTAGGAGGCGATCCAGCCCTTTCCCACCGTCCCTACCGGCGCAGTTTGGCGTTGCTGGCCGTCTTCTTGTACTGGCCGTCCGCGTGGCTGTCGTCCTGCACCACCTGGCCTTGGAAGCCGATGGCGTCCAGCACCATCTGAGCCGCGTCCCGTATCGAAACCTCGTCCGACTCGTCCACTGCACCAGCGGGAGAACGGGTCAGGGCTGCGCCCCCGCACGAGTCCGGAGAACGAGTCCAACGATGGGACGGGACGAGAACGGGGCAGGGCCTCGTCCACAACAGGACCGGAACAACGATTCCAGAGCCCCGAACACCACGAGGAAGCGGCACAAACTGCAGCAACGCGTGAACCAGTCCGGACTCGTCCACTGCGGGACCGGGACGAGGACAACCCAGCGACTCGTCCAGCGACGAGACCGAGCCGGACGCTTCGTCCATGACGGGACCGCTCCCACGAGCCAGCGCGCCGTCCGGTGTCCCGCGGCGGCCGTCCGGCAGACCCGCCGCACAGCGCCTCCACAGTCAAAAAGCGGGGCAGTGGCCACGCTGCACGGACCGCCGCCGCCCCGACCCGACCACCGGCCACCCACTCCCCGCACTTCTCTCGGCACGTCACGCCGCCGCCAGTCCGCGTCTGGCCAGCACGAACCGGCCGTCGCGCCGCCACTCACCGGAGAGGATGATGGGGTCGACCTCAGTGTACTCGCGCAGCGCCCACACCATCAGGCGGGCCAGGTCGAGCGAGTAGATGAACTGACGCAGCGGCCGGCCGGTGCCCCAGATCACGAACGGCTCGCCCGACTGCTTGGCCAGGTACGCCTGCGCGGCGGCGGCGGTCAGCGGTCAGCCGGGCGGCGCGGACGAGGTCGGCACGAGACCGGGCGTGCGTATCGCCTGTTGGCTGCAGGACAGTTCGGTCTGCAAATGAAGTGGGCTCTAGCCTGTCCTTAACAGCAGCAGCGCGACAACCAGCATGACGACGATTGCTGCCCCTGGCCTCAGGCCCGCGGAGAGCTGCCAAAATCCCACGTTCCCGATGTTGACGTCCGTGTGCGTCATCAGCCCACGTTAGTCGCGTCACCAGCAGAGAATAGGCGCGGGGCATCGCCACCGAAGCGGCCGGTCGGCCGCCTGGGCGCCGCCCCCTTCGTCCCGGCGGCGCGCCTGAGCAGCCCTGAGTCAGGCGCCTCAGAGACGCAGCTCCAGGGCGTCAGCGCATGTCCCGGATCAACGCGACCCATCCGCAGGACGGTTCCATCCACCGCTCTTCACAGTCCGACAGTGTCTTCACAGTCCGGCAGCACCCGAGTCTGTCCGCGCCGCGTCGTGGCCCCAACCTTATGCATGAGGCCGGGTAGCACGTGGCCGTCCTGCATGTTGAAGTTGTCGTGCGGCCCGAACACGTTGGTCGGGATGACGGACGTGAAGCGGCGGCCGTGCTGCTGCGCGTACGCCCGGTTCTGCACGTCCACCAGCCGCTTGGCGTGGCTGTAGCCGAAGTTGGACGGGTGCGGCGGCCCGTTGTGCACCTGGCGGGGACGGCCGGCGGCGCTGAGCAGGCGCGACCGACTGGCTCCCGGCCGCCGCTCAGACCGCACGCTCGATACACCCGGGTAGCTGTGTCATGTTTGCACATGCCACAGCGTTTGATTTGGGAGCGGCCTCAGCTAAGACGCCAGCAAACAAGACGCAACACATGGGAATCATTCCGACAGGGATAATGTCAATGACAATATAGGTAACATGTCGCATTCACTCACATCCCTTCGAGTACCATCAGGAGTCAGCCATTGCAGAAAATCGCTAGACGTTTAGTGAACGCATGCGAGTCCGATCTCAAACAGAGTAAACGTGCTTACCAACAAAATATAAGCGAGTATGGGCAGATAATGTTCTTCATACGATACTACAAGCCTCAACGAAAATAATCATCGCAACCATCCCAGCACTTAACCGACGCTGCGGTGAACTGGAGACCTGCAGCCACCGGTCACATCATCATCAGGCGCGTCCAGTCCAACCTCATAGGGGAGCAGCAGTCCCTTCAGCAGCAACGCCTTCGTGCGAAGCATGAGCCACAGATAAACGACGTCCCCGGTCAGCCCGCCTGGCTGTTGGTGACCATCAGCACGTGGCCGAAAACGGAGCGCTCACCATCGTCTCGTCGATCGGGTAGCTGGTCTTGTCGGGGAAGATGCAGGTGGAGAGGCACGACACCACCTTCTGCACGTCGTGCTGGTGCGCCGACTCAAGCACGTTGTCGTTGATCAGGATGTTCTTGCGCTGCGATTCACACGGCGCAGCTCAGTGAGTGTCGAAGGCGCGTTTCGTGGTGATGTTTATGGGTGTGAGCGATTTCGACGAGGGCGTTTCATTAACAGGTTTCTCGATAGTGGGCTCACATAATGAAACAATGCCGATATGGACATAGCTGATAATCGCATTTCTTACTTTTCACAGCTTTCTTTCGCTAACGATCCCAAAATACCAAATTTCTGAACCAATTGTGCTCACGAATGGCTAACCTCCGAAGCCATGGTATAAATGGTGCAAAGGTACTTCATGCAACGCTAGCGTGCTTGTCGCCGCTACATTCGGAAGATATAGGTGTATCGGTGGTAAAAAAAAATATTTCGGTCATTCTGCTGTCCTGAGAGAGAAAGGATTAAGCGCCACCAGGTGAAATGTTCAGAAGCGTTTTTAGGTTTCGGCAAATCAAACATGCTTCGAAATTTATCAGTGACCAAATTTCCGTATTGCTGGAAAGCCGACATCCTTTCGCATCTAGTCATTGTTGTTGTGGTATAGCAATCAACAATATTCATAAAAATAGAAGAAAACCATTCTATTAGACTCCAAATTGGCTGTGCCTATCCACTCTCCAAAGGTAAAAAGGTCAACCGCCCAAATTGCCATGATTAGTCTTTTGGCCAGCGCTGAATTGGTGTCTCTTTTTCGGGTCTGCTAAGGCAGAAAGACAAACTGATCAAAACCTCATACCGCCTTTCTTAGCGTCCCTGTTACGTCGTAAGAACACCAGACACGGGCTCACAGCAGCAGAATATTGGTCTGGCACGATCTAACAAACAATTGTTGTCGTTGAGTTGCACACATCATCCGTTCCGCACCAATCTCTAAACAGCGTACAGTGATTCATTCCCTTAATTGCTCCTGAGAAGACATCAGTACATTTGCACCTGATTTAGATGCTAAAATCAAGTAAGTCTCGAGAAAACAACTCAACAGGTTCGGTGCTGCCCCAGTGAAGACCGGCGGAAATAGGACCGTGTTGTCCGCGAGCCAACACGTGCATACACCCGTTCGAGCGCAACATCTTCGTTAGTGGGTCCCTGTGCGACGACTCTTCTGTGGGCCGGGCCCAAAGTGAGCGTGGTCAGACACCGGCCGTGACATCCCAGTCACGGCCGCGTCACGCCCCTCGACACCCTGCCAGTGACTCGGGGAGCTGGCCGGGTCTAGCGGCCGGTTCTGCGCGCGCACTTCTTTTCAGCATCAGTCACGTCACGTGTCATTGTCAGTTCGACGCTTGGGCCTTCCCAGCTGATCGTGTCGGCGCTGGTGTCGCCCTCTCAGCTCGACAACTGGCAGACCCTGCACTGCCGCAGCGAGTGGCGATGGCGCCTCCTGGTGATCAGAACCGCATCGACCGCACTGCCTCGGACTTTCCCGTTGTCGTGGGTCACCATCGCTACTAGCGTGTACACAGTACACAAAAGCCCGTGACCCATTACAAAGGCCTAGAGCCAGAACGACCGGAGACATCCGGAGGATGAGCCGCAGAGCAGCTGACGCCCGCAGCCGACTGCCGTCCGAGCAGCTGACGCCCGCAGCCGACTGCCGTCCGAGCAGCTGACGCCCGCAGCCGACTGCCGTCTGAGCAGCTGACGCCCGCAGCCGACTGCCGTCTGAGCAGCTGACGCCCGCAGCCGACTGCCATCTGAGCAGCTGACGCTTGCAGCCGACTGCCATCTGAGCAGCTGACGCTTGCAGCCGACTGCCATCTGAGCAGCTGACGCCTGCAGGCGACTGCCGTCCGAGCAGCTGACGCCCGCAGCCGACTGCCGTCTGAGCAGCTGACGCCCGCAGCCGACTGCCATCTGAGCAGCTGACGCCCGCAGCCGACTGCCGTCTGAGCAGCTGACGCTTGCAGCCGACTGCCATCTGAGCAGCTGACGCTTGCAGCCGACTGCTATCAGAGCAGCTGACGCCTGCAGCCGACCGCCATCTGAGCAGCTGGCGCCTGCAGCCGACTGCCGTCTGATTTCGACAGTGTAAGATTGCAGCATAAGAAAACCAGACTGACAGAACGAATGCTCAAAAGATAAACCCAGCGGCATCCAAACAACTAAATTAGTAGCGTACGTACCTACGTGCGTGCGTGCGTGTGTGCATGCGTGCGTGCGTGCGTGCGTGCATGCGTGCGTGCATGCGTGCGTGCGTGCGTGCGTGCGTGCGTGCGTGTGAGCGTCCGGATATATCGCCGAGATACACAGCGCAGACGGCTGTGCCGATGACAGTGCCAAGTATATGCACCCCGGGTACAACCCTCGTGACGCTCCACGGCACAATCTCACGCCGCTCCGACGTCCGGAACGGCCGTGGCGCGTGCGGAAAGGGGACCGTGTCCGCAGGTTTCGTGACGACAAAACCTAACGTGGATGGGGGACGGACAGAGCCATCTTCGAGGGTTGAAAAACATGCCGCGACAGCTCGGACTGGAATGAACTGAATGTCACTGTCTTCGGGGCACTCACTATTCGCGCTAGATGCCCAAAATAGCTCAGACATGACGGACATCAGGTTCTATGCGCACACCACGTACACTACCCGATCCCCGCAGCGGGCCGTAGTGTCGATCAATTCCAGCGGCATACTACTACTATGTAATGCAAAAGCGTTACTTAGCGTGACGATTGGAAAGGCCTTCATCAGTGACTGGATGACGGGATTGAAAAGCGAATGTGACGCCTTATACAGACTTCGAAGGCGTGGCGTGCAGGTTAGTGCTTCATTCCGGGAAAATACGCAACCGGTGTCAACGGCAGCGTCCCTTCGCGCAGCGAGCCAAGCGGGTACTGCTTGTAGTACCTAAATGACAAAACGTAGCACCTTAAAAGCCAAGACCAAGAATGCGGTGTGCAGGAAGGCCCTGCAATCGTAAGATACACCGGTTCGGGCATACAGCTGCGGCAGGATCGCGACGCACGCCGGTCTCCAGCCTGCACGTCCTGCCCATCGCCATGCTACGTCGTGTGTGGTCTCTTACTCAGCGCCGAACCCGTCCGCTGCCGGCAGTGCCCAGGTCTGGCAGCCGACCGTACTACAGTGCCCCGGGGGACGCGTGAGCTCAATGACTGGTCAGCTGGTTAGGTAACAATTCGGTACAGCGGGATAATTGTAGTAACTGTCTTGCTTGTACAGCTTGTGTGATAGCGCGCAAATGTGCTGCGGTTTTGGCTTTCACCATTCGGTGCGAATGTTCCTAACTGATGTCTCGTTCGGTGATTTATCTCAATGCTGAGGCGCGACACGCAACACATGTTCTGCTATGACTAAGCAATGGAAATCAACGTCAAATGCAGCGTCATTTCTTCAAAAACGCACAACATTTTAAATACCCGATGGTGCGTACATACGTACACGCCCAGGATCTCGCTCAACTCCCCCCCCCCCCCCCCCCCTCCCCCGGTTAGTGAGGTCACGTTCGCACAGCGTACATCGGGCCGATGTGGGTCTAAATCGAATCTCGACCTGGTTTGACATCTGGTGCCGCACGCCTGCTTCCGACCATGCACCCGTTCAAAACGATGTAAGACGAAGCCCAGAAGAAGGCAGGAGGGCCAATCAAGCGAAACCCCTGCTTCGCGCCATCTCTAGACCCCCACCCCTCCTCGGAAAACGAACTACTAGCGATGCTAACGCACAGGTCGGGGAGGTCCGAGGTAAGGCGATCGATGCGATTCTGGTCACCAGGAGGCGCCATCGTCACTCGCTGCGGCAGTGCAAGGTCTGCCAGTTGAGCTGAGAGGGCGACACCAGCGCCGACACGATCAGCTGGGAAGGCCCAAGCGCCGAACTGACCATGACACGTGACGTGACCGATGCGGGAGGAAACTGCGCGCGGCACCGGCCGCTAGACCCGGCCTGCTCCCCGAGTCACTGGCAGTGTCGAGCGGCGTGACGCGGCCGTGACTGGGGTGTCACGGCCGGTGTCTGATCACGAGAAGCGACACGCTCTCACCATCACGCGACAGGAGGGGAGAGTTGCGAGATAGTAAACCCCGATGCAGAAATCGCCATTGAGTCCGCCCAGCGACCGTCACAGCTGTCCCACTCTGCTCTTTGTCTGCACTGAGTGCAGACTGCGGGCAGACGGGACTGACGTGGATATCCGCTGTCGTACCTGTGACTGGTAGTCATTACTGATCTTTCAAACCGTTTTCCGT
Organism: Pollicipes pollicipes; assembly: GCF_011947565.3. NCBI lineage: Eukaryota > Metazoa > Arthropoda > Thecostraca > Pollicipedomorpha > Pollicipedidae > Pollicipes > Pollicipes pollicipes. The sequence continues at coordinate 33,842,662 of NW_023596545.1, read as the reverse complement.
TTCTGGCAAACACATTCGGTGTTTCAATATAACAAAGCGAGTATCCGGTGCTGTCGAGATGATAAATGCATTTTCTTGGCAATAACCGCTTATTAATATTCCTTGCACCGTACTGCTAGCTTCTTTCTTGCTCGCTGGAGCATTCACGCAAGTGTACTATCTGAATGCTATGGATTTCCTTCTTGCCTAACATGCAGCACGAAAACCAGGATCCCCTTTCTATGACATCCAATTACGTGGACATTAGCCAATTAGCGTAGGCTTCATTGGGAATAAGCACCATCCGTCGCCAGCCAGCTGACTAGTCTCCGGCGCGACGTGTCTAGTGTTAACGCCCTGCCGTCGCCCTGCGCACGCCGTGCAATGTCACAGAGACTGCAACGCCAGGAGCGGCCGACAGACGCTCCAGTTCAAGCTCGAGGCGCTCATTGAAATCGGTGAGAGAACAGATGAGACGGAGCGTAATGCTGTATGTGGTTTTTAAAGCATGAAACCATTTTCAGCAACTCTTCCTTTTGCTTTCCACAGAAGTTGCTTTCAGTCCTACTTATTGCAAAGGCCTCAGCGGCACAGTCCCAACACAGTTCCGCCCCAGCGACGCAGCACGTCACAGTCTTGCCCGTCACAGTCCTGCCCCGGCGACAGTCCCGAAACAGTGAAACAGTCCTTCCCCAGCGGCACAGTCCGTCACATTTCTGCCCCAGCGACACGGCCCCGTCACAGTCCTGTCCCGGCGACACAGTTCCGGAACAGTCCTCCCCCAGCGGCACAGTTCCGAGCCAATCCTGCCCAGCGACTCAGTTGGGACAATCCCGCCCCAGCGACACAGTCCTGCTAAAGCCCTCCCTAGCGACACAGTCCCGCCACAGTCCCGCCCCGGCGACACAGTCTCATCACATTCTTGCCCCAGCGACACAGTCTCACCAGTTCTTCCCCGACGACACAGTCCCGCCAGTCCTCCCCAGCGACACAGTCCCATCACCAGCATTCCCCAGCGACACAGTCCCGCCAGTCCTCTCCCAGCGACGCAGTCCCACCACTAGCATTCCCCTGCGAAACAGTCCCGCCAGTCCTCCCCAGCGACACAGTCCATCACCCGCATGCCCCATCGACGCAGTCCCGCCAGTTCTGCCCGGGCACGACAGCCGTAACGTCCGTGCCGAGACGGCCGACCCGGTCCCGGCCGAGGCGGCGGCAGCGGGCGCCGCTCACCAGGAAGTCGCAGTTGTAGCGCAGGTTGCGGAAGAGGCCGCCGACCATGGCCGCCAGGTGGATGACGTGAGTGGGTCGGTGGCGCTCGAAGATGGCGCGCGTCGCCGCCGGGTCCCTGGGGAGGCAGCGGGGGAGCGGCGGGGAGGGGGTTAGCTGGTGGCCGCGGACCGGCATGGTGGGAGGCGACGAGGTGGCAGCACAGGGGGGAGAAGCATGGGTGGGGGCGAAGGGACAGTAGCAGGGGGCGGTAGAGGAGGTGGCAAGTGAGCGGTGTAAGGGGATGCACGAGGACAGTGGCAGAGATGGGGGCACAGGCTGCACTATGGAACAGTCAAAGGAGCAGGGGGACAGGGGTAGGGGATGGGTGACCAAAACAGGAAATGACCAATTCATGGCAGAATGATAACAGTGAATGGAAAGTGCACTCAGTAAGCTGACCAGGAAATCAATGCATCTTAATGGTTCAAATTGTTTGCATGCCATATAGTTGGCTTGAGAGCCATAGGTCACAGTATTTATATGATGCCTGAATATATTGAGCACTGACTGACTGCCATGAGGCCCGATGGAGTTTGACATGTGCTGCCTTTCATGGGTGTGTATGCTGGGTTCATTACCCATCCTAGGGCTGCTTGCTTTTGAAAGGATTCCATCTGCCACATCCTGATTCTGAAAGTGCTGCACAATAATCATGAACATTCACACAGCTAATGTTGTCAGCCAAACACATTTCAGGGAAGGGTGTGCGCTCACGTCAGGTCGCCATCCTTGGAGCTGAGGAACACCCATGTCTCGCCCGGTCTCTTCAGCTCCTTCTCCACCAGTGTCTGGATGGCTTTGCCCACCAGGCCGGTGCCACCCGTCACCAGGATGATGTTGCCACCAGACATGTTGAGCTGCAGGAGCACAGTGATGACAAGGTGCTGACTGCCAGGAGCCAAACTAAACATGAGATCTTGTACACCAGACAAGATTGGAAATAAAGGTGTTGCCTAGTGCATACAGATTACTGTGTTTAGTTAACTTAACCCATCTCTAGGGCAGGCCATAAATGGATGACACAGGCCATTATGTATCACACATGGTAGTCCCTGTGGGTGTGTAATTGCCTGCAATGCATCTGGAGATATTTGCATACAAAAAAATCATGACAGATAAGTAAATGCTCAGAGCTGACACCACATTGCTCAAGTTCAAATCTGGTATGCCCATTAATTGTGGTTATGGCTGACTAAGCATAAAGACACATCAGTCCCATGGTCTGGAGAGCATCACAGATCTGTTTGGACAAAGAGAAACAGCAGTTATATGCCTTCAGCCATCAAATGAAAGTTTCAGATGCCCACATGATCGCTGTGCAAAACACTAGAAAGTAATAAAACATCACCAGCAAGACCCCTCAATGTTGTGTTCACAATAAGGATCATAATGTATGAACGTTCTCACCACAGAACCCCCCCCCATGAGGTGATGAGGATGAAAAACCACGGCTCAAATACTAGCTTTAATAACAGCTTAGAAGCCTCCAGTCCCTTTTCTGCCACCTAGGTTGCACCATTGAGACCATTTTAAAAGGCTGACCAGCTTTCAAGGCACCGTAGAAAGGCTGTGGGAAGTGGGCCTCAACATCCGTGCACGCTCCAAATTTTATTCCATTCAGTGGAAGTTGTCCCGATAATACCTTGCCTGAAGACGCCAACACAAGTATATCTGATCCTGACTTCTGATTCAATTATATGTAGGGCCCTACGACCTTGAGCACATTCATCGAAAGCTGTAGTAGGTCGCAGACGCGCCATTTAATGTCATTAAGATACTTTTTGGTTTTAGGTAAAAAGCTGATGTGGCTGGTAAATGTTTTACATTTCGCTCCCACTCTGGAGATAGTTTAGATGTTTTGAGGCTAGTTTGTTTGCTTTATCAGTTATATAAAATTATTTTGGATCGTAAATTAAGTTATATTTGATCAAAACGCACGTATGTAACGCAAACACAGACCACTCTCCCTGACCTATAAATAATGTCAAACCATTTCCTTCACATTCTCTTGGTTGCGCCGCTTGCAGCTTCCAAATCTTGTGTGGCTTGGAGCCTGTCTTGCTGCCTTGGGTGTTGTGATTGGTAACCGCCCGGTTCTGGGGCATTGGTCAGCCGTGCGGGTTAACCTGTTTTGTGGTGGGTGTTGTTTCCCATCCCGACATTGAAGCTTCGTTGCACTGTAGATCTAGGGCCTTCGGTTGTATCTGATAAATCGTTGAGGAACTGGTATAATATGAAAGTGATGTGCCAGTGCTAAGCTGATTGCATGAGTGCTTAAAGAAGACAATGGTCATCATATTTTCTTTTAGCATGGGATGAATGGCATGCATGTCGTGCCTGTGTTTGGTTTTGTTGTTATATCAGATCAGGCCCAATATTGACCCCACCTATGAACTCTAAATTAGGTTGTCAAGAAACATGAATACTTAGGTCTGGAAACTAGAGGGCAGACTGAGCCTTCCATCTCTCTGTGCATGTAAAATTGTTCCTATCTGTGTATTGGAAGCACATTACCAAAAGTTTAATCTCCTGCTGTGACAGAGTCTGCAGTGCCCCTGCATGAATAGCTAATATTTATACCAAAATACTGGTGACACAAATGACTATCAAACACAATTCACTATTGTTCATGTGTTTCAGCCTTTATAACAGTGAGTGATCTTGATTGAAATGTAAAAATGGTGTCAGCATCACATTCTGCTTTTATAATAAGACCTAATATATCTCAAATCAAAATATCTAGGAAATGCAAATTTTAGAACTATACCACAGTGACCACTGATTTTTGCAGGACCACCAGCACTTACAAGGGTTGGGAGACTGCCCACATTCCTGTCATGTGAGGAAATGGTGATGTGGAAAGGACTCCAGTCCAATGTCCACCCATCCTCTGTGCAAACCATTGTTTCCATGCAAGCCACAGATTGCTGTTCACTTCTGTTTGTCCTGTGTGCCGCAGACTGCGACAGCCATGCTGGGCGTGGGCGGCGGCCTGGGGCGGGGCCGCGGCCGCGGCAAGCTGCTGGAGAACGGGCCGCCGGCGCCGCTGCGGCGGCCGCGGGAGCGCTCCAGCGTGGCGGCCGGAGAGCCGGCACCCCCAGCAGCAGCGGCGGTCCCAGCCGCCCTTCAGCGACAGCTGTCTGGACCTCAGGCCGGTGGCTTTGAGCCGCAACAGCGCACTGGTGAGGCGCATGGGGCGGCACCACCTCAGCTGATCAGACTCGACCGCAGTTTGTGCCTTGGACGCTGCATGATTATTGGTAGTCAACACACCCCAAAACTTAAAACCACTACCGCCTCATTTGTGTCTGATGCATGGGTTGTGTGGCAGGATGGTTAGTATTGTATGAGTGTATATTGTTAGCATTATATAAGTATTGATGAGTGATGGTTAGATGAAAAAAATCCACGATTTTCTGCTTGTTCATTTCCGTTTGGTGTCGTCATTTCTACTATGTGATCTGCACCTGACCTTCCTCCACAAAACCGATTGCATAGCTAATTCCTGACTCAGACGGCCGTGTGGCCCGGACGCACGGGCGCCCGTGTGCTGATGCCTCGGCGCGCCCCCGACAGGCGGCGGTGACCGGTCGGCGTGGGCCAACGTGTCAGTGCCGGGCTCGTCGGCGTCGCGCCCGGCCGCGCTCGACCCGCTCAGTCCGCCGTTCGTGCCGCGGTCGGCGCCGGCCCGGCCCGTCTCCGCGTCGCTCCAGCCGCCGCCGCGGGAGCTGCAGCCGGAGCCGGAGCTGGGCGGCAACGAGTGGGCCGAGCTGGACGCCGACCAAGCACCCGTCAACCAGGCCCTCATCAAGGTGGGCCCGCGCGCGGTGGCGGAACGGGACGTCCGAAAAAGGGCCCGGCGTTTGGTCGTGGGTCGTAGACGAATCGCGGGCCTGGCACATATTGATCTTGTGGCGCTCGCATGCAGTCCAAACGTCTTTTAGGTCGTGCATCGCGTGCTGTTGTTGGTGTTCTGGTGGTGTTCTGTGTTGCTGTCAAATCCTGAAATACTTGTTAATGTCAAGTGCAGTTTTTGAAATAGCTTTGATCTTTTAAAGTTATTATCGCATCTTATTTCGTCTCAGCTTTTCTGTATTTCATTTAGTTCGTTCGCGGATACGGTATCAGTAATAGACACACTGTGGTTTCTTTTGCCGCTCATCCTCTTTTCTCTCATCTCATCTCATCTCATCACCTCGTCAAGAACCAGCTCTTTCGTATTTCCATATGTCCATTGATGTAGAAAAGACTGTCTTGCGCCGTATTTAACCAATGTAACATTATGTGTATTCATGATATGGACGCATTAACTAGACTATGCGCGATTCCAGCTGCAGTGCATGATGTCGGATGATGCCGTCATGATCAGACCGACCATCTTCACCTACCACCTTTTGTCCAACAGGATATCCCGGCTGCGTTCGACGCCTACCAGAGCATGATCTACAACAACATCGCCGAGACGCTCTGGAGTATGACCTGTCAGCCGGCCAGGTAGGCCCCCCTCGCCCCTCCTCACGGGGTCGGTAGCTAGACAGGTGGCGACGTCCTGATCGCAACTGGTGTGCTTCGGGGTTTGGGCACAGGAGACCGGAGACCGGAGACCGGAGACTGGAGACCGGGGACCGGAGACCGGGGACCGGAGACCGGAGACCGGCGAACGGAGACCAGCTGTCTGATCAGGACAGAGTGGGGCTGCATAAGAAGGCACGGGGTGCTCTTCCCGTTTAGTGAGAGGGAGATGAGGGTGATGGCGGTGACATGTCCGTTTGAACGTCACAACTGATGAAAGGTGGCACCAAAAGATCCCCAGTCTCGTGATTGTCACGTGCTAGCTGCTTTGAAGCATGGTAATGATCAAGCTCCCTCATATGACTCTTATCGTTCTCCCTTGACACGCGTGATTGATTGGTGGATGCAAGTTTCAGGTTTTGCGATTTGGACCTTCGACTCACGTTCACAGCGTTGCCGGCACGACCAGCCGACGGCAGCGCCAGTGCTGCCGGTGTCGCTGACGAGCCGGCTGTGTTGTCAGTTTCGACCGGCTCGGCGCTGTGTTCGTGGATAACGTGAACGGCTGGCTACCGTCGTCCGGCATCCGACTCTCCGTCGTGCTCGACTGGATGCTGAACCAGGTGAGGAGGAGGGCGAGATGATCCCTTGTGATGCCGGGCGGCTCAGTCGCTCCAGCCCGCTACTCACTGGCCGGCTGTTTGCGATGTTAATCTGAGGTAGGCTTGAGTGCTTCCATGACATTCCACTTCCATGACTCATCTACACTCTGTCGTCACTCTCATAACTCCTGCCGCGATTCGGCAGGCTTCAGTCCCCTAAGTTTGAAGGTTGTTCAGCTCACGAAGGTGGCGCTGACCTTCCGACGCGGGGCTGGATCACGAGCCTGCCGTGCCCAGGACGTCCGGAATGACCGCCCTCCCGCGCTGCCGGCAGGTGGCCTGCGAGCCGTCCTTCCGCTACGTCTGTGCCAGGCTCTGCAACGTCATGTGCTCGCGGTGCCGCGTCAACGAGGGCACCCGCACCTTCCGTGACCTGCTGCTCAGCAGGTGGGACGAGGGCTGAGACCGCGGGGCAGGCAGAGCTCTGGACTCAGCTGGTGGGACAAGGGACTAGACCGCGGAGCGGGCAAGATCTCAGGGCACAGCCGGTGTGGGAGGCGCGAACGACTGTCGCATGTCCAGAGCAAATGCTGCTGTCGAGAGAGAGGTTGTCAGACGGATTCGCTGATTACCGAAAGTTTTCAGCTGAGTGCCGAGTGCCTCGTCGGACGCCATCTGCAAGAGGGTCGCGTAATTTCAGCCTGGCATCTCTCCGCCAGATGTCAGTCGCTGTACAGGCAGGCGGGCGCGCTGCTGGCGGAGAGCGAACGGTCCTTCGCCGAGCTGACGGTGCTGTTCTGCGAGCTGTACCTGCACGTGCGACTGGCGGGCGGCGAGGAGCCGATCGCCGTGCTCGGCTCGGCTGTGCTCGGACTCTGCGGCCAGCTGCTGGACGCCGTCACACCAGGGGGCGCCAGGACTGTCTGTCAGGCGCTCAAGGTGAGCCGAGCTCGCCAGGCGACCGGCCGCGCGGCTGCCGCTCGCTGTTGGCGGCAGGACGGATGCTACGTGATAGAGTTCCGGGCTTATGTGGCACTATTTGTAGCACTGCATATGCATGCTTGCTGTATATCCGTGATATGTTAACGGTTTTCCGTCAAAAGGTTCCGAATCTGGACGAAGTCTTTGCTTAAGTTAGCGTCATTTTCTGATGTAAGATGCTTTTCACGACATTTCTCCATTGCTTTGTGCCTCTTCGTAGTCCATCATTTTGAGCTCTGCTGGTTGTTTTCTAGATTCACAAATGCTCTGGAAAAACGAACACACATGTTTCACTCGTCCGTCACGAAGTCTTCCCGAGGCGCGTAACCCGCGCCGTCTCATTCACACCCCACTCCCCGTGCCGTGACTGGCCGCTGACCTGAGCGTGCTGTTTCAGCTGACCGGCGCCGCTCTGGAGCGGCAGGCGTCGCCGGCGCTGGACGCTCTGATGGAGCGCGTGCGCGCCGGCGCCATGGACCCGGCGCTAGCCCGCGACCAGCGGCGCGCCCTGCTCGAGCTGGCCAACCTGCGCGCCGCGCACTGGGGCGGCCAGGCCGACGGCCGCTCCCCGCCGCCGGCGCCGGCCGCGCATGGCGACGGCGCCCAGGTCTGGACGGCGCGTGTCCGCCTCTGTGCCTTGCTGCGGGCGCTATGTCCAGGCCGTGTCTTAACGTCGTCCTCGCGTCTCGATAGTGCGTGACAGCTGAGGGTTTGGGAGACGGAGGCGGCTGTCACGCGAGGTGATGCGCATGTGAGACAGTGCGCTGCGAGACGAGGCGAGGCGAGAAGAGGCTATGGCGAGGCGCGGCAGGGCGAGACGAGGCATTAAGTGGGAACCGAATTTTGGCATTTGGAACTTTGCGGGCGGAGCGGAGAAGTGTGTTGTAGTGGCAAGCATGCATGACTGTGTGTTTGTTGAGGCGGGTGTGTATCGCTGATGCGCCACAGTTTCGAAGAGTGTCACTCTTTACGTCATTCCTCCTTGCCGCGCCCTTGGGTCACGCTTTTGTCTCCTCACGTAGCCTTGGGAGGATTGTTACCCCAGGCGAGTAGTGTTCAGCCTCAGCACCGGGTCCTCATATGTCCTCAGGAGCGGCCGCCCTCAGGAGGACTGTCGGCCGAGGAGCGCTGGTTCATGGAGCAGCAGGTGCAAACGGCAGAGGAGGACGAGGACGACGAGCTGGACGAGGCTTACGAGGCTTTCCTGGACGAGCTGGAGCAGCACAACTGAGGCGCAGCGGAGGCGCTGCCCGCAGGCGAGCAAGACACTTGGTGCCGAACAAGACCTCAAGTACCGGGCTCATCACTTAGTGTGTTGTCGAGTCGGTGGTTTGGTGTCAGTCGGGAAAGTCGTGCTGTGCCGTGAACTTCGCGGCGAATGAGCCCGGACGGCAGGCTGGCCGGCCCGCCTCAAGGCGCACAGGTGGCGCTGTGACGATGGACTTGCGGTGCGGCCAGCGGGGTGCCACTCGTCCAAGTGACGTGACGTCGCGGCGCGGCCGGGGTGTGCCGCGCGGACGGCCCGGCGCGGGGCGCGTGCCGAGCGCGTGCGAGCTGCGGGCGCCGGCGCCGCCCTGACCTGCCCCTGGCCGGGACGGTCGGCGGGCGGCCGCTCATCACCGTGCTGGAAGCGCTGCGCTGGGGGCGGTCGGTGCTGTGATGTTTCCATCGGCGTCTGCGGTGATTGCGTCATTCGGACAGTCCGCGTTCTACGAGGAGGGGGGGGGGGGGGGGGGGGCACCAGGAGCGTGGAGCCGCGCCCCACGCGGTGCAGGCGTGTTGCCCCGGTCCCGGGCTGTCGTGCCCGGCTGTGAGAGATAGTCGGGTTCGGGGGAGGGGGGCCGGTGGCAGTCGAGTCCGGGGAGGTCAAGACAGTGCTCCGGCGGAGCGCCTCTGAGCGGTGTCCGCTGTGGGCTCGTCCCACCGCTCACGCGGTTGCCAGCGCCTCTCCCGTAAGAAGGGGCAAGTGGGATGCCCCAGGAGGGGTCGTGCGCTCTGCATTCCAGGCCGAACAGGGACGCCGCGGGTGGCGGCGGAACACTGGTGCTGCGGAGTGCCTTTGTGATGTTTGTGAGGCACTGCTTTTCTGCGCGGAGTGTTGTGGTTTGTGATGTTGGTGAGGCACTGCTTCTCTGCGCGGAGGGTTGTGGTCTGTGATGTTGGTGAGGTACTGCTTCTCTGCACCCTGTGAGGCTTTGGCTCTAGTCACCGTACCGGCTTTTTCCGGGTCGAAGTGACCGACCCGTGAAACTGAACACTGGCAGTGATTTCGGAACGGCTGAGATGAGGTCTGGAACGTCGCGTGGCATGATGGTTAGGCGCCGCCAGCGGCCGTGATGCGCTGCGCGCTCGGTAGATGATGGGTCGGACGCCGTGTGGCGCCAATTTCTGCTGGGCCTTCCTTCGCGTAGAAACGCCGCGGACGGCCCGTGATATAGTTTACTCGTGTTAAGTGGTTGACTGTGGCTGGTCGGAAGCCCGTTAAAGTGTTCTATGCTCGTGCACCAGTCAACTGCGTTGTGAAAGGATTCGTTGATGTTTTTTGCAGTTTCAGTTGCCCACTCTTGACTCGAATTGTGTGGAAACGGTGCCTTGGAATCTGAGCTGTTTGCCGAATGTGATATGGCCCGAGTTGTTTCTTATCCTGAGCTGTGCTTTTTGTACGACGCCGACGCGTGTTCAGGATACACCTGGTCAGTTGGCTGTCCTTGTGTAGTACCGGGAGTGTCAGTCATCTGGCCTTGTGCTATACTGCTATACTGTGCTATGAGGAGGATGAACGCTCCGGGCTTCGGCTGCTAACACGTTCACAGTGTAGGGGGCCGCATCGCTGCAGCCTTATAGTTTTAAAGTTAACAACATCTTGCATTAGGTTTAAAAGAAATCGAGTTATATGAGTTTGCACATCTTGTTTCGAATTTTGCCGTGCCCCCTGGAACGCCGCGGTGATAATGATGACTTTGTATCTTGAGTCGCGGGAAAAATGGCGAGTTCATCGAATTTGGTGGTTGCTGCGCTCCCCCCCCCCCCCGACCCCAGTTCATGTGTCCTGCTAGTCGGTCGCCCTCGCCTGCGTTAGGCCCTTCTGGTGCCCTGAAGCCGTGGCGGGATTTAGCGGCCGACTGCTTTTGAAGCTGTAGCTTTTGCAGCAGGCTTTCAGCGAGCCGTTCAGAGTGTTTGCAGCAGCATGTCATAGACGGGGGGGGGGGGGGGGGGCTGTTTTCTTTTATCGTCCGCCGTCCGCCGGAACCTGCGGCGGCTGGATTCTTTCGCAAACTTCCGTGCTGAAAGTTGCGCTGTCGGAGAAAGTATGTGTCACACTTTCCGGCATGCCGGGTAGCTCATGTGGCTGAGTGGCGGGAACCGGCGCTCGACGGAGCGTTTACTCCACCGCAGCGGGCGGGGGGGGGGCCTCGGCGGTAGTAAACGACATCGCCCCCACATCTGTCAGTGAGCCGGTGCGATATTGGACGCCAACTTGCTCCCGCGGACGGCGGGGCCGCCGCTCTAGCGCCGTCCCGAGACCGCTTTCATCACCGAATGGTCGCGAAATAAGGGTGGTCGATGGCGGTGGACAAGTTTCAATTTGCGTCGGCTGCATGTCCCGACCGTAGGCTGGGGCGGGCGGAAGTCCCCATTTCGTCGTGCCCGAACGGGCTGTGGGGACGGCGCCCCAGCGGCCGCGTGCGGGGGGAGGCTTGAATGGCGTCCCGAGCCGGGTTGAAAGGTGTACGCTGGGGTGATGTCGCTGGACCTGCTGAGACCTGATCCGACCTTCTGAGACGGCTTGACCTGAGACGTGGCCTGACCTGAGACGAGACCAGACCCGATCCTCCGAGACGTGGCCTGACCTGAGACGAGACCAGACCCGATCCTCTGAGGCGTGACCCGACCCTCTGGGAGACGGCTCGGCCTCGGAAGACGTGGCCGACCCGACCGTATAGGACATTATCTGACCCACTGGGACCCCTACAGACAACTCCTTGTATGGTCTGTACCGCCGGGGTTTGGACTTGAGCGTCGTGCTGATGAAATGTTGTATTTGCCAGGAAAGGTCTATAGAAAGCATGTATGCTTAAAGTATTTGCCAGGGAAGCTCTATAAAAAGCATGTATGCCTAAAGGAATTGATCCCTCCGAAATGTTCTTTGTTAGTGATTTCAATTATGTGAACTGTTTTTGTTCTGGGACGAGATTAAAATAGTTCTGAGACGCCGTAGCTCTAAGTCTCAACGCGTGCAAAGCAAGGTAGATATTGGTGTTTTTGCAGTACTGTGAAACTGGGCGATGCAATTGCCGCTGCGCAATGGCATGCGTTAACGAATCATTGTTCCCAATTATTGCTGCCAACGGACACCGTGTTTATCACACCACTTGGTTTTACCGCCACGCATGACATGGTGCCATGAGTGCAGGAACAGGTGGTCAGGGGGAGGCTTGCCCCCACTTTTTAAGGTGGGTAGGGACAGCGATGATAACTGGCCCTGCATTTTTCAGATTTAGGTTATTTAGCGTACTTGCATACTACCTTAAACATGCACGCCAATATATCTAGTTTACCAGCCGTCTTCCTCGAAGCGCACAGAACACAATTGCTTCATATGGTAAATGGCAGCATATTATCCTATCATGTACGGCGAACGGGCACATCCAGGGGCAAATCCGTGTTTCCTCTGGTACCACAGGCTCCGTTCTGTCTTTTTATATAGCGTTGGTTCTTCTGCATGGTTGCATGCATTCCCCTCAGCACATGCTCATAATGTTCAAAATGGTGTGATGTATCCCGCAAGGGGCCCCGGATCCAACGGGGGACGCCGCCACCGTGTCACCGGACTAGCAGCCGGAGAGCGCCCCGCGCTGGGACCGAATGGCTCCTCAGACCAGGACCGGTAGTGATTATGTGTCCCTAGTGTGCTTCCCACGGGCCCCTCGCCCGACAAACGTGAGGGTCTGAGAAGTGTTGAGTGGAGAGGATCACGATGAGGTAAAATATTAAAGAGGGCTACTAATGTTCGCCTGAGAACGTTCATTCCTTGACAAAACGACGGATGAAACAAATAACGTAAAAAAGTTTTGGATCCTGCACAAACGCAACCTCAACAGCAAGAGCAGCGATGATCGCCGGGTTGCAGCTTCGCAAAACCGAACGGCCCAGGCCACTGCAGGTAATACCAGGCGGCAGGACGTCGTGCGCGCGGGAACAACCGTCGGGAAAAATGCTGCCGAAAGCCTTTCAAAATAGATTGGAGCCATTCAAAAATCAGACCGGGTCCCATGCTCTTAACAATTTTGAGAATGTCCTCTGGTCAAATTAAGAGCTAAAGCAACCCGGAAAACAAAAACTATTCTTTTAATCTTCCAGTTCCACCACCAGATTCCAGCACCACTTCGCGGTGCTGTAAAGACTAACCAGTCCTCATTATCAACCCAGAAATCACATCGGTGAAATACATGTCCGGAGCACTTTCTACACGTACAAATTAATTTCCTAGAGTTCTCAGAAGCACTTTTTCAAATGGATGATTTTTTTCATCTGCCCGTTGGCCACCACTCATATCAACCGCGTGACCGACGCCGCCCAGCCTTTGGTGACTGCAACGCCGGGCGTCAAGGTTGTTGCAAGATTTGCGTGTTTGCGTATTCAAAACCATGTGACGTAATTTTTCTCAGTTATCGATTCTGATTGAATGTTTGACATCCCGAAATTTCAAAACGAGCATGGGTTAACCATGTCAATACAAACTTTGGACCCTATTTCGATATGCACGCCACGTTCAGGGGTCTTCAATTTCTCTGCAGAACATATAAACAATCTGGTCAAGCTTCTGAGCTCTTCCGGCTTAGAAAAAGTCGACTGAACCATTGCGAAATGGAAGTGATTTATTTCATATTGTTCAACGCCTGATTTCTGCAGTCTTTTGACACCACAATGCAAACAAAATAGATCCCCCGGTAGCTTCTGGTGTATATTTCCGTTCAGGTTACAAGGTAAACATAACAATAAAACGAACAACAGTGCCACTAGTTAACAAGTGAGTAAAATACCACGATTTTTTCGGGGAGGGGGGTCTTCACCGTCAGGGGCCTTTGTCAATCATTTGCCAGCCCTCTTTTCAAGGCTCGTTAACATGTCAGGTGCATCCGACGGTTTTCATTTGGGGGGGGGGGGGGGAGGGCCATCAGCTTTTTTTGTCAGCTCTATGCTTCTCCTTGGCAAGGCTCTGGCCACGTCTCTGCTCACATAGAAAAGCACATCAAGTCGGCTACAATGAATGAGGGGCAAATGTGTGCTTGGTACACCAATTTATGCCAAGTTCAGGCAGCTGCACAAAAGCTTGTTTTCTTCTGTGAAGTGCTGTAAAGGAAAATAATTCTGAAGTAGATACCGTAGCAGGTTCCAATCTATGCTGTACGCACCAATAAGTAGTGATGTTGATCCATAAGCATGCAAACGTAGATTAAGAGTAATGCGATCAGTTCGCAGTCAGTTATGTGGGAGACCGCCTGGCCAGGGCAGTGGCTGCCGACGTAGGAGCAGGGCTCAAATAAGAATTATCTGAAAAAGAACCCTCATTCTGTCTTGCATTTTACCGGAGAAACTCGGGTTTGGTGTTTTCGTCAAATTGTTCTTGGCAGATAGTAAGTAAAACTTCCGAATTTATTCCTGCCTAAAAGGTCGCTACAAATTTTGGAAGGCTTGACAAACAGCCGGCAAAATCTAGAGGCACGTTAAGTCTGGCGCACTATTGACTATTGATTTGAGTTCAAAATTCTGACCAGCTTGTGACCAGATCGTATTTTGATATTTACCCTTAGGAGCCAGATGCCTCTCCAATGACCAAAAATGCCCGCCCGCCAGTGCAATTTCGTCCCCCCAGGAAAAGCAATTTTGAAATGAACGAGTAATCTTGGGAAGCTGGATGATTCTTAGATGGTACAGTGATTGTGCAATGTAAGGTATGGCAAGTTTACACGCGCCCGGGTGGCCAGTTAGATACCCTTCGCTCGCGTGGGGAGTTTATTTGACCCCCTCCGCTGAGATGTCTGGAACTAAGAAAGCTAGAAACATCAAATTCACAGGGTGTATTATGCTGTACGTGAACTCACTTAGGCCAAATTTTGGGGTTCCTAGTTCATGACCTTCGGGTAAAATAAGATTAAACAAGGTCAAATTGTAGGTTGGTCTTCAAAGCGCCCCCAAATCTAGATAACTGTTTCCAAGCAAAAGGTCATGTGCTCATTTAAAGTCAGTGACCTTGTTTGATATTTTGAAGGTCATGGTGACGAAAATTATACAAGACTGCTCTGAGCTTTGCATTTGAATAAGCGACAAAGATTGCCCTAGGAAGTATGTCCGTAAAAACAAAATAGGTCAATGACCTTTTGTGACCTCTAAGTATTTGGAAGATGTAGAATGTGGTTCCTGCTATCAATAAATTCGAAATGGGCACCAAAAACTATCCCATACAGCAAGCCCTAGAGTAATAAAACAGGTTGGTTCTGACCTTGTCCTGACCTTCGTATCTGACCTTAAGTCAATGTGATTTGCTCATTCAGTTGTACTCTTGCCTAGAAAAGCATCTCAGAGATGTATCGTTTCGTCTGACGCTCCGTTGTTGCATCAGATTGAACGATTCCCTAGAAATTGCCCTCGCTGAAACCATTGCCTGACTTTTATCTGCCATAGGTCAGCGACCTTACAAAGTACTTTAGTGTCAGACGATCTGCCATTTGATTATCTACAGCTGTGTAAAATTTGGCCCGGCTACGCCACGCCGTTCGGAAACCATTCCGGAAAACCTTTCGGGGGGGGGTCAATTTGACCCCCACCCGGGCGCGTGTTAAAAGGGAATTCAGATGACCTCGTTGCAGTAATTACATGCATGCTATTCGTGAAGAACGTTGCATTTTTGATGATTTTTCGTCACGGACCCTGCTCACAGTCAAAAATTTGAAAATAAGGCGTACTCCAGGTGCTCGCCAGCGTTGAGAGCGGTTTTCCGGCCAATATTCATAGCTGGATAGTCTTATTTGCCGAATGGTAAAAATGAGACGAAACGGCAAGATCGTGCACCAGTGGCAAGCAGCTGCTAGTGCATATCTAGTGCAGAAATACATTCAGTTATTTCCGAAATACGTTATGTGAATTAAGAGCGGAAGTTTTCCAACTCACCTCTCCCCCCCCCCCTCCCTGGTCACCGGGCCTGTTTCCCAATAAAGTATATACCCTGAGTCCAGTCCCCCAGTCATACTTTTTAAACGTCCTTACACCTCAGTGTGATGGTTTTAAGTTTTCGACCGTGACATTTCAAGCAAGTAATTTCTCAGAAACCAAGAAACGGGTCCGGCTGTATGATCTGGGACAGCCGGCTATGTGCGCGGCCTCGACCTTTCTGTGGCTTCCGGCACGTGTGCTGATCGGACGTGATGAAGGGGCCCATCGGGCCCGGACGTAGGTGGTCTTGGTGCCTCATTCAGAACACGAGTGTAGGAGAGGAGGAGGGAACGCCGTGACCCATGGCCCAACAACTTCTCGCGAAAGTCAGGGGCTGACCTACGGTGGACCGTGACGGCTTGAGTGCATTGACCTTAAAGCTGCAGCCTGCTCGGACCTCCCGTCGCCGGATCAAGCCCGAAAAAGTATGTCTGGCCGTTATATTGTCCCGGCAACTGCCGCCTTTTTTTAAACAGTACTGAATGCAGTGTTTAACACCAGTTAGTTTATATGAAGGCAAGAGCCCAGTACGCAAAACACCGCGATTCAACGTCCATAACAATGCATTACTACAGATGATGCGTGGTGAAATAAAGCATAGCTTGCAGCACGCGGAAGTTCCAAGTCAACACATAGCGTCACTTCAGACGGCAGCACCAGAGACTTTGACTTTGAGACAGACTTTAAGATAGCAATGCTTGCGCTAGTGGTTTGTTTTCAAGCTGATACAAATGGCATTCCAAGCGCAAGTTCGGTTTGCATTTTGCAGTTTTTTACTCAAGTCCTTACCACAGACTCTCCCACGGACAACTTACATTCCCCGGGGAAACATGGAGAGAGCTGGCGACCGTCTTCCCACACCTAAGAAAGCGCCGCCACACAGCCGGACCTGCATCGTGAAGCGTGTGACCCGAGCAGCAACGCCGGGTCGGAGAACCGAAGTACTGGTGGCCTAGGCAAGAATTCGTCCAAGATCGGGCTAAACGTGGTTAAATCGAATCCAAATGTTTCACATGCAAGGCTCTGTCGTTTAGAGGCTCTGTTTTTCAGAGGAGTTCTAAGGCTTCTGAACCCCTTTCGATCCCTTGGAACCCTTTGTTCTATGTTTTGGGAGCCCTGCGGGTGTCTTCCAAAGTTTTTCCAAGTTCCAAAGTTCCAAAGTTTTTCTGCCGAGCACTAGGTGACCACTGCCCGAAACCTGCCTAGCTACGCCACTGTAAAGCACCGGCGCGACCTTGTGGGGCTGCACCAACTGCGGACACTGCACGAGTCAATTTGCGATTACCGTCATCCTGCTAGCCACCTGGGACTTCCTCAACGCGTCCGATCGAACTGCTCCGACAGCGGACGCCGTGGATTGACGGTCTTGGCGTCAAACAGCCCCATGTCGATAACGCAGTAATAACGCGTTAGTTCGCGACCAAGGGAACGAAGGCACAAACCAGACCATGCCGGCTCAACTACACTATACGTGATTGGCACCATTCTGGGCTCACTGTACTGATCCTCTGGGACCATACTTGGAGTGCGTCGACCATAGCCTGGGGGCATGTGGATTTTTGGATCGGCGAATTGTTGGATTAATGTATTTATTACGTACGCAGGATATTAAATGACTGGTATAAGTTCAATTTCCCCGGGAAATGAAACAACGTAAGTGTTTTTGAAAGTTTTAGGTAATTAATTCGTACGTTAACAACGAACCCGGGGGTGCATCTCACCGGTGCGAGTTTTAGGTTGAGAATATGGACTGATTAGCCTTTACAGCACCGCGAAGTGGTGCCGGAATCTGGTGGTGGAAGTGGGGGATCAAAGGAAGAATTTCTATCTTCGGGCTGCTTTAACTGTTGATTTGACCGCAGTACATTCTTGAAATTGTTTAGACCATACAACCTAGTCTAAGCTTTGAGTGGTTCCAATTTATTTTGAAAGGCTTTCGGAATAATTTTTTCCCGACGGATGTTCTCGCACACACGACACCCGCCGCCCGGTGTTACCTGCAGTGGCCAACGCCGTTCGGTTTTACGGGGTGGTGGCGATTTCTTGCATGCCGGGTCACGCTAGCCATAGGTGAAATGGGTCGTCGTTTAGCGTCACATGGTCACCAATCAAAAATTACGTCGGTCAATAATCGTAACAGAAAACGCTGAACAGAACGCTCTCGGGGAAGACGGCTGTACAGTGACACGCAAGTCTGCGTAAAAATAAGCTGTTGCTGTAGTTAATATCAGATCGCTGTCGTAATCTTCACTCTTTTGATGAAATAGGGCAACTACTTACTACTCAGAACAATATTCACTAGTCCTGTTTGCCCTATTTCATCGAGGTAGTGAGCGTGGGGCTATACACAAGATCAGATCAGATCAGATTCCAGTCTTTTTGGTCATATTTGGGACTCAGCACCTGTTTGCCGTGACTCCAGTCGATACCTGCCACAGCCCGAGGCCTAATGGGTGATAAGCCCGGAATGGCGATTCGGAGTCTGTCTGGATTCAGAGCTATGCCCGGTGTTTATATATGTATACGTTGGATGTCATCACTGGCCGGCCAAATCACCCCAATGTTTTGCAGTGCCCACGTCGGCCCATTATCCTGCTTCAGGCCATACTGCAAACGCGTGTGAGAAGATCACGATGCACAACGAGGGATTGCGGTGTCAGCTTCACAGACAAAGTCCCAGCAAATGACGGTGATAGTCGTCCGAAGCTGCTTTAAAATCATCCACTTTTATGTTCTTGTGAGCAGCGCTGTCCTGAGATCATTATCCTAGTTCAGGCTGGGTTGCTGACGCGCAGAAGAAGCTCACGACGCACAACGAGGGATTGCGGTGTCAGCTTCACAGACAAAGTCCCGGCAAATGACGATGATATTCGTCTGAAGCTGCTTTAAAGTCATCGACTTTTCTGTTCTTGTGGGTAACGCTGTCCTGGGGTCATTATCCTAGTTCAGGCTGGGTTCCTAACGCGCATAAGAAGATCACGACGCACAACGAGGGATTGCAGTGTCCGCTTTAGAGGCAAAGTCCCGTCAAATGATCTGCGGGATGCCGCTCTAAAATCCTCTTCTTTTCTATTCCTTTGAGCAGCGCAGCCACACACCAGCAGTTGCTACAACAGTAACTCCGTAGCAACGCATAGCGCGGCAAGGGAGCAAAGTTATAAAACGAAGAGGTCCTTGGGTGTTCTCTATCAGCGAGGAGACGCCGCTGGTGCGTAACAGGTGGTGCATTTCTCTCTGTCCGAAGCGTGTTGACCGGTTGGGAGGGTGTGTGACTGGACGCCCGCAGTAGACTGGGATTGGTTGCATGTTGCAATAACTTGCTTAGAGAAATACGACCGGCGTTTGCAAGTGCGTCTTGGTAACAGCATGCCTGAGTGCATCGCCGTGAGGCATTATCAGTGCAGTTGACCTCGTTGGTTCACTTGAACATCGTCCTGACTCCGTTGCCTTCCTCTCTGGCACCTCCCGCCGTCTCCAAGCCCCACACGCGCTAGGTTGCTTCAGCATCATCCTGGGTCAGCTTCTCTCTTCTCCGGCGCTTTCCGCCGTCTCCAGCTCCTCTCACACACACCGTGCTGGGCGCCCACGGCGTCGCCGACGGACGCCAGTCGACACCTGGGGCCCACGGCCACCACGCGCCATGCTGCCCTGGGTCAAGGTCGCCGTGGGGCTGCTCATCATGTCGGCGTTCACGCTGCCACTGGTCGCCGTCTTCAAATACAAGCGACTGCGGGATGAGCCGATGCCGGTGCTGATCGCCAACCTGGCCGGCTTCGACTTCCTCTTCGGCGTGCTGCTGTTGATGCTGGGCTCGCTGGAGATTGTGCTGGGGTTCGTCCCGGGTTGCACCGCGCTGCAGTTCCTGGTGGTGGCTGTCGCCGGCGCCGTCAAGACGTCCACACTCTGCATTGCCGTCGACCAGTACACGGCCGTCACGTCCCCGCTGCACTACTATGGGCTGATGGAACGGCGCATGCGCGTGCTACGCCCGGCGGGCTGGGCCTCGCTGGCCCTGATTCTGGCCGTGGGCTTCGGCTTCCACGCGTCCGACGCCATGACGGTGGCACAGTTTTCCGACCTGGATGGCAACGCCACGGAGCTCTTTCCAGGCTGCCGGTGGGAGCCGAGGCTGCCCAGCACATTCATGTTCCTATTCGAGGGAGAAATGCTCGTCACGAGTATAGTAACTTCGCTGCTGTTCTTGCACACGGCAGTGTTTGGCTGGCGACATACAAACATGAGGCGGCGGCGCGAACGGCTCGGCGCCGCCGTTGCCGAGAATGAGCGCTTCACGACCAACTTTAAGTCGTTCAAGACGATCCTGAAGCTGGTGTCGCTGTCGCTGGTGATGGACATGACGACACCAGTGTTCCGGCTGTACCAGCGCTGGCACTCAATGCCGCAGCTGGCCGGCGTGCTGCACGTGCTGCGCCTGGGCTGCACCATCTTCGAGGGGACCACATACGGCCTGATGAACCGTAGCATGTTGAGGGCGTACCGCGACCTGCTGGGCCTGAAGTCTCGCAGCGGCCGGGTGCAGACCGTGCCGAAGCCACCGGGGGTCGCCATCGCCGCCATTGCCGCACCACAGCCGTGCGCTCAGGCTGCCATCGCAAGGGTCGGTCGCCAACCACTCCGCGCGGGCATGGTGGACCAGCAGCCAGCCGGCGCTCCAGGAGCGTAATGGCAACCGCAGGCGAGCACCCAGGTGGCGGAGAAAACCGAAGGCTGAACTGACTGTCTGCGTACCGGAGCGACGTGAAAGAAGAATCTGGCTACTCTGACGACAGACTGCCTAGTGGTGAGAATGAGGAACTCGGGGAGAGCGTGAAGACCGCATGGAGGGCGATGGAGGGGGGGGGGGCGGGGGGGGGGGGGAAACACTCAGTCAGGTTACTCGCATAAATATCAAGCTTCCGGCTGGCGTCTGAGAACGCGAGAACGGAGATACCATGTAACAAGCGAGGGGGAATGAAGCAGCTGTGCTCTAGAAAGTTTGCAGTGCGCGGTGTATAGTCTCAGGCCTCGTCCACGGGAAGGAATAGATGTGTGGACGGCTGCCCCACTTCTTGCCTGAGCTTCGAGACAATTGTGTGTACATTGGATATCCCTTGTTGCCATAAACAGTCAGGAAAAAGTTGCAAAATTACAAGAAAGTGGCATTCTCGGCATTTAAGCGATGCGAGAAGGGTAGTGTAGCCCGGTGGACCAGGCTTGTGTCTTGGTCCTCTTGGATCCCCGTGCGAAATCTCGCACGTCTCCATTGGGTGGGGGTCGGGTATATGTAGATGGGCATTGCGAGAACTAGGTTAGGTACAAAGCAATCACTTATGCTTGGCTTAGAAGCGGTGTATACGTAAAAAAGACCTTAGAAGACCTGATACCATTTTGCTGCGTATGCACCAAGACAAGGAGCTTTGACATGCAACATTTCGTGCTCGATAACGTAACCTTAGTTGAAATTGGTGCTCGAGAAACCAGTGGAGACGGATGGAGGGAGTATGGCCGAGTAGTTAGCGCCTTCGACCACCACATGCGGTGTCCGACTTGCAGTCCAGCTGCACTATGATCTCTAAGCGCTCATCTGGTCACTGCAGGTCGTTGGCGCTCCATAAAGTGCGCACAATTACTTGCAACGCGCTCCCTTTTTAAAGGAAAAA
The DNA here is from genome assembly GCF_011947565.3 of Pollicipes pollicipes. NCBI lineage: Eukaryota > Metazoa > Arthropoda > Thecostraca > Pollicipedomorpha > Pollicipedidae > Pollicipes > Pollicipes pollicipes. The sequence continues at coordinate 33,821,442 of NW_023596545.1, read as the reverse complement.
GGAGACGGGTGAAAGATCGGAGTAAGACAGCAACATTGTCGAAGTAAGGGACCTAGGAGTGTATGTACTGCTCCAACACACAACAATAATTTGACAGAAAAAATATTGATAACACATTGACAGAACACAACTCACCATCGATTGGAGAGACCAATCCCTTAAAATCTTACAGAAATAGGAAAAGGGGGCGGTGTAAAGAGAGTGGTGATCACGTTGCCTACAGGCTTTTAATCTACCGTGCACTAGATATGAAACGCAGCCTGGAAAGCTCCGGAACGTCTACACTACTTGGTTGATTTCCAGAATTGCGTGCTCCCAAAACTTGTTCTACGTTCCCCTGGCTGCAATTGTGTGCATCTGCCGAAACCAACGCCAGCGACTGTGGCAGAGACCAGTGCTGCTCTACTATCCTGCCATGTTTTCCTGGTGCTAATACGAGCACTGCTCCGGCAGCGAGATGTAACACTTACAGCTCATCAGTGTTTTGACTCGCCGCCGTGGTGTACAGCTGCTCGCCGCAGCGTCCTGCCCCGCCCGGCATCACCGGGCGGGGCAGGACGCGGCCGATCGAGCCCCTCCGCACGCTCGCCAGCTCGGGTGACGACGCAGCCCTCGCTCACTCGCGGCGGCGGTGGCCACGGCGCTCGCAGGCACGCGTTTCGCGCACCCTCGTTGTTGGCGTCTGTCACATGCCTGTCATGCTGGACGGGCTGTTGGTGAGCCAGGCGGTGGTCACAGCAGGCGCACTCGAGAGGTGCCTGCTGTTACTGGATGTTATCGCGGATATATATACAGATAGATAGATAGATAGATATATATATATATACATATATATATATATATATATATATATATATATATATGTATGTATATATATATATATATATATATGCAGCATATATATACTGTATATACAGTATATATATATATAATATATATACATGCAGTATATATATATATATATATATATATATATATATATATACTGCATGTATGTATGTATAAGCAACTTCGATATCTGCGTGTGCTGGAAGTGGAGAAGGTGCAAAGGCACCACGTCTTTTTTGCACTTTTTTGGTCTTTTTGGCACAGGACGGAGAGAGTCGATGGTCACGTGTTTTTAGAAAAAGGTTCGGACGCCAGCCATGGGTAAACAGCATGAAGGCTCAAGGGGCACACCTGGCACGAACCTCACCAACGACACGGTGGCCCATCCTCACTAAATGATCGTTTATCTCATTGGGGATGACTTAAGGCACAATTCTCTACGCAGACTTCTTGCCCCCAATGACCTGGTTAATGTTCCTAAATACGGTGGCAGGACCCGCTCCCTTACCCTCTTGGTGATGTCTTATTTCACATAATGTCTAATGAAAGATTTCACTTTCTTATCCAGGGCGAAAAGAGAGGAGTTCTTCCGCATCTGGGCAAGAAGTCCACGTCGCTGCGCTAGCAGTCGCAGAGCGGCGTCCTAGACAGCGTGCGAGAGGGGGAGGGGGGACTATGAACTTTGATACGCTGCAGAGAAGCATCAAGAATAGGCAGCAGTTCAGATAGACATGCAGAGCACTGGTCAGCCGCACCCGCAAGAGATCAGTGCGTGGGGGTCCAACCGTGAGGGGACCCGGCGCAGTGTTTGACAAGCACATCACCTGAGACTCTTACGGATCTGCCTTCATCAAAAAGTGTAACGGTATCCTCACCTAGCCATCGCACGCACGTCATCAGATCCCTCCTGACCTTCTGCCTACTCTGGTCAATGACTCGGTCCCCTTGCAGGTTTGCTATTGCCTTGCCGTCTATGACAACTGGTCAGAGAAAACACGCGACTCCCGTAATGTATCGAACTTTGCGCTGCGCGTTGTCCCCGGCCATCGCAACTGAGATCATATCTCGGACTGCGCGAGGGACTGGGCTGATCTACTGCCATTCAGCTGCTCCAACAGCACTCCACTAGCTTGTCTCACAAAATACACTCTACCGGCAAACCACAAGCTCTTGTATCTCAGATACAATATAACTCTTGTCTTCGCTCACGCTCTGCCCGTCAGGACACTGATCTAGCTCCTCCGCGCGTGGGAACGGAGGTGGGTAGACGGCGCCTCCCGTACATTGCGGAACAAGCTACGACGCTTCACTTCCGGACCTACATACTTTGTCACAAACGCTTTTCACGTATGAAGTGTGAAATCATTTATCTAGAACTTGGTTACCATGTGTATATGTGTGTGTGGGTGGGTGTGTACCCGAGGTGTGTTTTGTATGTGTGCTTTTGCTGTATTTCTGTGTGATGGCTGCTGCGAGTGGCCCTTTTAGCATGAGTCTCCTCTTAACGACTCAACACCGGAATAGCCATTATATATTAAACAATGCTTTAAACGTCAAATACAAGAGCCATGGTTTGGTGCGGCCTGCTGGTGACGAATGCTGATGAAGTTTGGCGAGTAGGTACGATCATCATGCCTGGATCTCACTGACTATGGAACCCAGACCTGCTGATCTCTCGGACCAGTCTAGGCCAATCTGATCAGTGAATGAGCTGCGGTGCGTGGGATGTGATGGCTGGTTGCCTTGCCTGTTCCTGCGGGCTTGAGGCGTGGCCGGCGGACGCCGTTGTCGGACAGCGGATGCCTGACTGACCCACTGCTCTGGGCCTGGAGCAGTAGGGGCTACGTACGGATTGCCAGGGAGAAAAGGGAGAGTGCGAAGTGAAGCGCGAGGAAGAAAAAGGAGCGTGCGAAGTGGAGCGCGAGGAACAAAAGGGAGCGTGCCAGGCGAATCGCGAGGAAGAGAAGGGAGAGTGCGAAACGGAACAACATGTATTGGGGGGGGGGGGGGGGGGGGGGGAGCCTGAAGCACAGAGGAAGATGTTTGAAAGGAAAGTAAGATGTCACCCACATCGCAGCTACACGGGTGCTCAGCATGCGGCCAATGTGTTCTCACCCCATGAGTACCTCCTTTTGTGAAGATCTGCGCAGACACCGAGTTCAAAGCGATGATGTTTTGAACATCGACTGGCTCACTGTTGAGACTGAAACAAGACCACCCCGTCTGCTGGACCACCCCGTGGGATCAATCCCAGTCAACGCGCAGGGCCGACCGACCTGTGACTGACCGTCCAGAACACACACGCACTGACGTTGAGTAGTATTGGCTGAGTCTGGAAGAGCTGTCGGCCCGGCGGCGGCGCCGAAATGAGCGTCGTCGCGCACTTTTTGCGTGTACGAGCGGCTATTTGGTTGGCTGCGCCTTGTCTTGACCGGTCCCTAGAGCAACACGTACCAATGTCCAATGGGGGATTGGGACGGAGGACGTCATTCATGCAACGACGGTCAGCGTCATTCATGGTATCGTCCTGGTCCAAGCCGATCTTGCAGTCACTTTCAACTTGATGTGAGTTACATACCAGTCGAAGCCGTGCCGCTGTGTGACATCCTTGCTCCGGTCGGATCCGTACTCATTTCAAATTCAGGTAACTGCTCAAGTCATGCCGGTGGTTTAAATCAGGGAAAGGGAGTGTACGTGTGCGTGTGCGTGTGCGTGTGCGTGTGCGTGTGCGTGTGCGTGTGCGTCTGCCTGTGCCTGTGCCTGTGCGTGCGTGCGTGCGTGCGTGCGCGCGTGCGTGCGTGCGCGCGCGCGTGCGTGCGTGCGTGCGTACGTGCGTGTGGGTGTGGGTGCACTCCCGCGCGTGTGTGTAATTTGAATTTTACGACACACTCAGCTGCTGACGATATATGGCGTCATCTGCCTGTCATCTTGACAGAAAGGGCGGGCACCGAGGGAAATCGAACGGATGAGAGAATAAGACAAGGCGAGAAAGTACGGATATAAACGGGTTCTTTAATATACAAAATGGTTATGAAGAGAAAAGTCCAGAGGGGAGAAGGCGACCTCAAGTGATGTTGATTTAGAGCTCCTGAACTCGTACTGGTGATGATCTAGTCCGCATAGGTTCAGGGAACCGCATCGCGCATCTGGACAGCACAGGTGTGCAAATTGGGATGACTTCAATCGCTCGTTAGGCTCAACGAACTATAAGCGCCAGTTTGCTGCATGTTACATGCTTTCAGCTGGACAATTCTAGCTTGTGAAAGTCTCACAGCGAGAACAGAGAGGACAGACATTCAAAGTTTCAGAGAGCTTCAAAGACAGGCCTTCAAAGAATCCGTGCACGCTGGTCGTTAGTCCTCTAGTTTGCCTTGGGTGAATCCCTCAAATGGCCGCGGATAACGCCGATAACGGCGAGCTTATTATCGGTCTCCGAGAAAAATGTCATTGAGGCTGTTATCTCCTTCTAGGAGAGGGGGAAACCCGCGCCAAGGAGTGTTCCAAGGAGAAGCAATTGGAAAGTCCTCAAGGAGAGTGCTACTGCGGTGGTAGTGATGATGATTTAAGAGACAGAGGCTAACCAGCCTGGAGACTTCTTTCCGTGATCTGTTCTCATCGGATCGTCATTCATCGTTCGGCAGCCAGACGTCAGCACCAGACACCTGTGCTAGCAACATGATATAAACATTTATTGACCAATGATAGTTGCGACAAACATATAAAAACCAGACATTCATCAGCACGTCAATAAGTCTTCAGAAGTCTTCAGAAAGCGTCTCGTCTCCCCATCCTAACGTCGAACGATATGAACCTGCATTCGCCGGGACTACGCATCGAAAATACTCAGCTCTGGCCAGCGGTAGCGGGCCTCTCACCTCTGCAGTGCGCCTGAAGCCCTCACGACACACACCCCGCGCTGCTCGGCGTCAGGGAACAGGAAGGAACATGCGACACCCTCCCAGTTTGGCAGTCGGGACAACCAAGCGCAGGGTCCAGCCGCAGCTCCTCGGGAAGCGCGCGAACCGGGCGGTTCCGGTCTCTAGGGCCCGCTGACACCGCTCGCGAACTTCGCTAGAGCCCGCTGAGCTCGCCCTCGAACTCCACTGGAGCCCGCTAACATCGCTCGCGAACTCCAATAGAGCCCGCTGAGCTCGCTCGCGAACTCCGCTAGAGCCCACCGATCTCGCTCGCGAACCCCGCTAGAGCCCGCTGAGCTCGCTCGCGAACTCCGCTAGAGCCCGCTAACCCCACTCTCTAACTCCACTGGGGCCGCTAACCTCGCTCGCTGACTCCGCTGAGCGCGATGGATCATCACCGTCGGCCCTACACGTGGTGGCGTAGCCAGGACCGACCCAGGACGGTGAGAATCGGGGACCCATCGAGATCACGTGACGTCTTGGAGACGTCTGCGGTCACGGTCGGCCCCGCTCCCGGTCCGGCCATTCGTATTATTATACGGTTCACTCTTGACTTCAGTCTCAAACTCGAATAAAATACAATAAAAAAGCCGCAAAATTTACCGCATTTCGGCAGAAATGCCCTCTTCAGGTGAGTTTTAGGGCAAGAGTTCACAGCGGGTTCATCAATTTGTAATAAACCGCGGCTGTAGAGTTTTTCAATTTCCAAATTCGCCTGAAGAGGACATACCAGTCGAAATATAGTGCCTTTGCGGCTTATCGATTGCATTTTATTCGAGTCTGAGACTGAAGCCAAGAGTGCACGGTATAATGTTGATAGAGACGCGCAGTCTTCGGGAAGGTCTACTATCGGTAGCTGGACATATTGCTCGCCCGCTTTTGCTCGTTTCGTCTAATCGCGGTTGTAACTTGTGCACCACTCCATGCGCAAAGCATGCGCTCGGCTAGACAGCATTACAGCGAACCCCTACCACGGGCCAACCGTCTCGGCACATAGCGTCGGGCAGACTGGCGGCAAACTGGGCCCGACATAAGACACTGATGATACACGCCCGGCTGTCTCAGACGGAGTACGGCAACTCTACTTCTACCGATAACGATCGCGAACGGTTGCCTCCAGCGCCAGCGCTGCGCGCCATCCCGGAGCACGGAGCGCCGGCCCGACATCACACCGCCAGACATCTGGACGACCGCGCGCGCCACCGAAGTCCCCGCCCCCAGCAGCGAGACACGTGGAAGAAGTGAGGGGCACCTGGCGGGGGCCGCCAGGCGCCGACGACGCCGCCGTCCTCCCTGCCGGCGCCGGTCGCCGCGCGGGAGGAGGCCGGGCAGGGTGGCGACGGTCGCCAAGCAGCTGACATCACGGCCCGGCCGGCGCCCGACGCAGCGCCGGCGGCGGCGGGCGCGCGACACCAGCAGACACACGGGTCGGGTACATCGGCGGCACATCGTGCGGACATTGTACTGAGCGCGCGCCGCGTGGTCCCAGCCGGCGCGGCTCCACGCCGGCCGTGACGTCGCGCCGTTCTGCCAGCGGCGCGTCGGAAAGGGCGGCGCCTCGCCATGCCACGCTCGAAGACGGGGACGTGGGAGCCGGGAGGCGCGTCGGTATGCGGTTCGTGGAGCGGTGGTTTCTGCGACAGGCCGGGGTGTAGGCTAGGCGGTTGCGGCGCCACAGCGATTGATGGTTGAAGCTGAATGACCCAAGGTCAGGGAATCCATGTCCGGGGGCGAGCCTCGTGAAAGCGTCCTCACGCCCGGCCACTATGCCCTTAGCGAAGAGGAGCAGATGGGCCCCAAGCCGTCCTTGACCCGACTCGGGTCAACGCTGAGCGGGGACAGAGCCGGAAGAATGGCATCCTCGGTCAGCGCCGCCGGCGGCATGTTCGAGGTGCGCAGCTCCTCCGTCAGGGTCAGCAACGGTAGCAGCGCGCCTTCCCACTCCTGCCCGGGTCAGGGGCGCGGCGCGGCGGGCTGCGTGCGCAGCCGCGGCTCCGGCGTCGTCGCCCGGAACACCGTGTTCTGCAGCGTGCGCTTCCACTTCTCCTGGGCCTCGCGCAGCTTGTTGATCCACATGGTCTGCCGGCAGACAGCAGGGTCGGTTCAGTGGGCCCAGCCGGTGTGGCGGGACGCCGGTAATGTCGTCTAAGCCCAACTCGTTAGCTGGCGAGCGCTGTGTGTACTGCTCCAAGGATGAATACGATAGAAATTATTGCGCTTAGATCAACATTAGCATTTTCTGAACATCGTAATGCTGCTGAGCATTACAGAACTGGTGATCCAGGGCAAATCGGGCGAATGTGTTCGCTCTGCGAGGAACAAAAAACATGCACGATATGAGTTTTACGAAAGGGTTGAGACGAGAAATAGTTAATATTAATAAAAACAATAAAAACACCACGGATGGAACAAATATTCGACCTGTCATCCTTGTCTGGTTTATAAGAATGTAAAAACGTTTCGGCCAGGTAAACCTCCGGCCGTCATCACGTATTGCGAGGCCCTGAGAATATCGTCAGCCATAATCATCCAATCCTTTTCAGGATTCCATAAAACCTGACGACGGTCAGAGAGTTTACAAGCCAAATCGTTGTGGACGTACCAAAACACCAGACAAGGACGATAGTCAGAATACTTATTCCATCCACGTAAGATAAGCAACGAAATGCGGGACCCGTTAACCTCTGCTCTATGAGTTGATGGGGAGGGGTAGGGGCCCGGAGGACCCTTGGGTTTCCTTTCGGGGCGTATGGAGCAAGGCGCTGCTATTTTTGATTGCCGAGTTTGCGTCATTCTTACACACGTCTTGATAGTTAAGCCTTCTGACCTTGACGTTTGATGAATTATGACTTCCTTTTCTCGGAGTCATATCGGAGACATTTGGCTAAAACGTCCCCAATAGCACTTAGTTCTCACAGGAAATGCATCCCCTAGATTGTCTAGACTGAGCCTTTCCACGTTATCACCATGATATGCATTACTATTACTCTTAATGATTTTTCAACGTCAGGCCATCAAATGTCAAGCAAAGTAAACATCGACCTTTGTGACCAGATTTGATTTTTTGGCTGGCATATGACTTGATCTTAACGTCAATATCTTACAGCTCTGGAACGTCTCTAAACCTTTTTTCCCCATTGCAACATGGCCTGCGTTCATCTTGATATGTATATCCTGGCGGGTCAATGCAACAATCCCCTTTACTCCTTTGACCTGACATGACACCTTGCAGGTCACATTCGTCGATGTCTGCTAGAACCCACCGGATAAAGTCTCCCGAAAGCTATTCAACAACGTTTTCCGCATCGCCTTAACATGGATAGTTCCTGACATAACATGAGCGAACTACCAACTACCAGTTTGACCCTATGGCCAGAGTTGACCTGTCAAATGTCCCATTCAACATGTTTCAGCCTTGTTTAGCTTTCGGGAACTCGGAACCTCTGAGGTCGTCGTGAGTCAACGAACCAAAGAGCATCCACTAGCCATTCGAAACATGCAGGCGCGAAATATGCCTCGTTGAGATTTAAAGTTTATCATCATGAAAAACCGTGTCGCACAAACATATTGTATATTTTACACTTGGAATGCTGTGTAGATATAACACACAATCTTGTAAATATACATACGTAAATATATATATATATATATATATATATATATATATATATATATATATATATATATATAACATGGGGTGAGGTTTTATGATTTTGCCAGCGGTTGAGGGAGAGAGGGGGAAGACAAACGCTTTCAAAATCAGCACACTGCCGGCACCTTGCAAAATGTCTTTTTAAACGTCTTTCAACGTGTTCCTACAAGCATGTCTTACAACATACAATTCGTATGTTCTCTGTACTTACTGGATATTTTCTGAAAGCCTCGCAGGAACTGTCTTAAGATGGCCAATCGATAGGCCGGAACTCAGGCAGTCCACTCGTCCAGTTTTGCTTTCGCTTTTGTTTTGCCGAAACTCGGCATCCAATTTTGTTCCCTTTTTGGGCCCACCCGTTTGCAGAAAACAAACCACAGAGAGCGCTGCAAAACGCGGAGAGCGCAACTCGTTCTGCCTCAAAGTCCTTACGTTTCCGGATCCCAGCTTGGAGTTCAGCTTGTGATGAACTTGTGCCACGCCCAGAGGAACATCCCTGATGTCTTGGAAGCAGCGTTATCAATAAAATGACCCCTAACTGCACGACTATCTCGTAAGTTAGAAAGTGGCGTATAGAACTTCCGCACTGTTACTGCCTCTAATGACGAGCTATGTCCTCAGTTCGTATCGTAGTCATAGTAGGTGTCGTTTGTTCCTGGGTTAAAACTAATCAAAGACACCATTATTACGCCACTAAACTCGCTATCCGTTACAAAGGAAACAGCTGGCGGGAGACGCCAAATTAGCCATCCATTACGAACGTAGGCGAATCTGAGGCGGGCAATCTACTGGTGGCTTTAAACGGGAACAACTCGTTAATTGCTTTCAAGACGGCTTCCCTATTAACCCTTTTCTGGCTAAGAGGTGGTACAGATTCCGATATGATGCGAACTGTTTCCAATACCACCTCGGAACGCACTTCACCGTAAGTTTTTCATTAAGGAATATTAGCGAAGTTGAAAGATCGCCTTGAGAATCCCAGAGGACGTAGTCAGGTCCTTCTCTTTTCTTTGAGCCTGAGGCACAATTTCCGATATTTCATCCCTGTTTTTATCGTCATTCACTTCTAGAGCAAAGGAGACAAAGGAAAACACGGCGCAACAAGTGCGTCTTCACAGCTTCTCGGCCCGGGGCATTTCTAAGGCGCCCTTTCACGCCATGAACACACCTGTCCAGACACTGTGACGCCCTTCGCTATTTGGGGCGCATCACCACGCATGGGTCATTCTTTCAGGTCCGTGGGCATATTTGACGAAGAACTGCGACAAAGACGGGCACCCTTGGGGCCTGAGGGTTGCCACTCCAGGCTATGAGAGACGCTCTCCATGCCCAGCGGGCGTATTGTTAACTACGGAGGTGTCCTTCGGGCCACTGTTCCGTGCGTTCAGGTCTGGGTGCCCCTTTAGGCCCGAGGGGTGCATTCATGTGCTTTTTCCTTTGCTTTGCCATCTTGTTTCATGACTGTTTTTTCATATATGGGGTGCTTCTTCACATTTAGAGCGCAAAAAGTTTTGGGGAGAATTTTCAAATGTTCCGTTCAGAATATGGCCTTTACAACTCTGGCTGGCCTCATGTCTGAAAAGCAAGTGTTCCAGTCTGAGGGTGTTTCTTCAGGTCTCGAGATGCATGTCCACATCAGGGAAGTGGGTGTCCTTTCTGGCTGAAGAGTCTACTTTCAGGCCACAGAGGCACCCCTGATGCTCACAGGAGAGCCCTGGAGGATATTGTACGTTTATACGCCGCCGTCGGTGTCATGGTGAGACCGCATGTGTCAGAACCACGACAACCGATTCGGCACCATTGCACTGGCGCTCTTGTGGCCAGCTGTCACCATTCCCGGCAAGAAACTCCCCGGCAGCCATCGGAAGGACCATGGCCAAATGGCGCCTCCCCCTCCCCCCTTAAAACGCCACTTTCCACAGACCAACAAAATGTGGTGTTTCAAAATCATTGGCGTTGGTTTATTGTTGAATACCGATCGCGAACGCGCGATAAGGCCTGCTTCAAAATAAAATGCGACTGTCATCATGAACAAATAATATTCCGCCAAACACCATTGATCCTCATTTTACGCACATCGGAGTCCGACATCGATAACGGATAAGCTTTCCCTCCTTGAGGCGACGTCCTTCAGTACTTCAATCCATTGTCTTCGTCATCAAATCTTGCCCGAGATCGCGAGAAAAGCGCCCAACTCAGCAGCACAGCCGGAACAGCCGCAGCTCGCGAGAGCTTTGCGCCACTCCGGCTCCCACTTTGCACCACTCGGACCCAGATGGGCCGGTCTGCCACCCCGTTCCCCGCCGGCAAGAGCCCCAGAGACGCTGTTCACTCGTCACCGTGCGGGGGGGGGGGGACGTCCGTCTCTAGCAATAAAGACGTCCTAGACACGTTACGTCCGACGTCTGACGTATTGCGGCTGTAGACGTCTAAATTATAGACTAGAGCCTCTAGTCGACCGTCGACCGCTGATCTGTGCGGACAATGCGGTCAGCGGTGCAGCGGCGCTGATCCGTGCGCACAACGGTCAGGTCAGCGGTGCGGCGGACGCTGATCCGTGCGGACAACGCGGTCAGCGGTGCAGCGGCGCTGATCCGTGCTGACAACGGTCGGGTCAGCGATGCGGCTGACGCTGATCCGAGCGAACAACGGCCAGGCGGCGGTGCGACGGAGGCCCAACTGCGCGGCAGCCGTTAGGAGAACGTGTCGCGAGAGAGGCGACACAGCGCTGGCCGAGGCCAGCACCGGGACGACAGCGATGCGGCGAACACGCACACCGTCACGTGTCTCGTGACGGCGTGCGGAGCGGTGCCGTCGACGTCAGGCGCTTGGTGCCTATGATCACAGACCGCGTGTTGCACAGTTATCACGCAGGTTTGTAGTGCTGGTGTGACATCACGGACAGATACTGACGTCGGCGAAGAGTAAGGTACAACACTGCCGTTGTTGGATAAACGCTCGTTTCAGAACTTTTTCACGACACGCCTGGAGCCTCGGTGTCGGGTGGTCTAATATCCTCTTCCTGGTATGCAAATCTACAAAGTGCCTAACCGTGTTTTCATCTTCTCTCTCAGCCCAGCTTACTTTTCCGGTTTCAACGCAAGCACTTCAATGCAGCATGATTATGCTAACCGCCGGGCGCGAGCCACCTGGCGGCCGATTCGCCAACTAACCGCGCTGCGGATTCGCCGGGCTCTGATCAATACCTCAGCTGTTCTCAGCAGGTGCATGAGCCGCTCAGCGGGTCAGCTTTGCGTCATTCACAGGCCTGAGCGGCTGCAGCAGATCAAAGGTCCCGCCTGCCCCACCCCCACCCGGCGCGGCCGGGGCACGCCGCCCTGCCCAACGGAGCTCGGCGCCGCTGCTTCACTGCTGGGCCGAGCAACGGGAGGCGGCGCCACCAGGTGGGCAGGAAAGGCAGCCGGCCAGCCTGTCGTTAGACGGGGTGAACGAACACCAGTCTTGGGCCACCTTGAGATTTTCGGGGCCGACGGAAGGCCATCATAGGTTCAGTGTATGCATATTATCTGTGGCATCGATGGGGCGAGGAAGACCCGGTAAGGAAGGCAATATCGTACAGTGTTGATCGAGAGGAGGCTCAGATATAAAAGTGTAGGACGAAATTGCAAGCTCTCCCCCTCTCCCTCCCTCTCTCCCCCTCTCTTTCTTTCTCCCTCTCTCCCTCTCCCTCTCTCCCCCTCTCTTTCTCCCTCCCTCTCTCCCTCCCCCCTCTTTCTCTCTCTCTCTTCTCCCCCTCTCCCTCCCCTCTCTCTCCCTCTCTCTCTCTCTCTCTCTCTCTCTCTCTCTCTCTCTCTCTCTCTCTCTCTCTCTCTCTCTCTCTCTCTCTATCGCCAAGCTGCTTACGGAACAACACAAGCAGCACACCAGCAGATATTGCACATTTTGCTGTCCATGTATTGGCTACAGCAGCGACAGAAGGTCTCCATCGCCCAGGCGTCGGGCATCGGTCTAGACTCGACTGATCAGCATGGGGTGGTCTGTTCGGTTTATTCATTTAAACCGTTCAGCGATTTCGGTCCGATTTTTTCTTAACCTGTTCTGCAATCATTTCCGTGGCAGGTGCGCTGAATGCAGCGGCTTTCAGGCTCGCCCGGAGCTTCTCGATTTGCTAGATCTCTGGGACGGCCGTCGGGTTTTTATCGTGTGCGATAACACATACATTAATCTACTCCAGGTTTTCCAGGAGACTTTATTATGGGCCGAATCCAGGTCCGAGCGAGACCCGACTTCAGCACTAAGGTGTTCATCTATATACCTTTTTTAACTGGGAAGCTGTTGATTCGTAGGTCAACCTGTGCAAAGCGCTCCACAGGTCATGAAACTTTCACTTAACCAGCAGCCATGGTCATCCTCGGCAACTCCTCTTTTCGCTTCGGCAACTCAACATCCACTTAAGTCTTCGTACTCCAGTGGTTGCCGATATCACTTAACGTTTTTTTTGAAATCTTAGTGGCGTTTTCCGCGAAGTATTACGGACATGCGCTGCTAGCTGACTTGTCGGCTGTTCACGCCTGTCAGCGGCCCATCATCTCTTACCCAACAGATGCCCGTGACCAGGAGTGGAGCTTAAAACGTCCAGTTCGGCAGTATCACCAATGTTTGCTTGATAACATCATACAGCCAGTACCTTCTCGATATATTTTCGGGGTCCACTATTGTCAGAATCAAGACTCTAATCTCATGATAGCGTTTGAGGACGCTCCCCTCACATGTCATTTTGGATGCGTCAGGTCCTTCCGGCCCATCGCGGGTCGGTACGCCATACCACTCTTTACCCATTCTTCATCCTCCCCTCTTCTCACTTTTTATGTCCGCAAATGGCCTGCGAGAGAACTCCTGAAAAGAAAGCAGTATACCGAACAGAACTTACCCTTGATCGAATTCGCGATGTAGAAATGGCCAATAATTGTCAAGATAATAATTGTCCCATATTGTCCAATTTGTCCAACTGTCCAATTCGTCCAACTGTCCAATTAATAAGTCAATTAATAATTGTCCCGGGGTTATGTCAAGTATCTCTTATTTGCGGCCGGCAAGATACCAGTGATCAATGTCAAAGGACAGACATATACTTACCTAAAATGCTGCATAACGTTTGGACGCATAATTTGCCTTGACCCTCTAAACTAGATACGTTGAGCATTTCATTCTTATTTTGATTTCACACATTCGCGCTAAATTTGCGTTGCGAGCAGTTATATGAGAAACTATATCTTACTGAAATCGTGAGATCTGACCAATGCTTGGTTACATTTTCAACTTATGACTTTTTCTCTTAATTCATTCCAACTTGTGCCTTATCGATACGTTTGATTCACTTGTGCTTGAGAGAAACGACAGGTGACTTCGCATAACATGCAAATTACATTAAATCGTCACTGCAAATGTTCTTAGAACATGCACACAATATCACCCAGTATTAGATTGCGAGGCACTAACACGCAATCAGGATTATAATGCATTGGAAGTCCTCTTTAGCCCGAGGAGGACCCATTGAGGATCGAAGCCTTATGAATGGAAGGCACGAGGCCTGCGCACGTGCCAAAAACTCGCACCGCCGTTCCGCCTGGCGAGGCGCGCGGGGCGGCAGGCGGGAGACGGAGGAGCACGCGCTGCTGCCTACGTCCAGTTCATCTCAGCCATGCCAGCCGTTTGAGTTTCATGCCTCGCTTGCAGTGCCTCTGTGTGAAAATCGCATGCACGATTGTCCCGGTCGTCAAATATTCACACCGCGTTTGTCCGGGCGCGGTGGCAGAATCAAATTACTTCCGATGCATGACCCACGTTTTCGAACAGGAATAGCATAGCCGGGCCTTTTAAGCATAAAATATGCCCTTTTATGCCATACAATGTACGAATAGAAGGCATTCAAGGCAAATCATGTTCAACTAAGTACGTTCAAACACGAAGTGTTCGGTAAGACTTGATAATTTATTTGTTTGATGGAACACTCTAGTCTCTTGGTCTGGCTCATCGTCTTTTTTGCGGCGTGTTTGGGCATCTCGTCTAATATGTTGTGACGATGGGTACTGAGGGCCATCATCTCGTCAGTGAGATACCATAGGTGACGCGGCAGGGCTAATCGCTTTGCTTCGGCCGCCAGCTCAGCACCTTTCGCCAGTGATTCGGCGTACTCCGCTGGGGTGTGTTGGAAAGCCGGGTCAGTAATTATGGAGGCGTCCTCTGCACCCATCCATCTCGTATCATATCCTAACTGCTATCTCCACACTTCGAGCGAGTCTCCTAAAGTCGCGAACGAAACCTTGACGCGTCCCAATCTGCAAAGTTACACCACAAACTGGGACGTTTTGAAGAACAGGTCATATTCTTTTATTAGGTGCAGACAGTGTAAACGTTATCGGCATTCTGCGCAGATTCGGAATATTTTGTTTTTAAGCGCCTTTGGTTCTAAACATATTTTTTGCTTAACATTGTTCACTTATGGACATAAGCACTACTTTGAAACGTCAAGTTTTCTCTCAAAGTACACCATTGATTGCTTAATGATGTCGTTAAGCCCATACATCCTTGTGTACTGAAGGTCAGTTATTTTCCCCACGAGAGCTCAAGGACCACCCTGTCATGCTGTCAACGCCTACCTAGATCCTATGTCAGCTTAGTATTGACAAAATACCTGTCATCGATAATGCCGATGAACGGCACCAGATGCGCCGGCCGCGACGCACCATACTACGCCATGGATGCCTCGGTTTGGCACGTTTTAAAGAGAGAGCATTCCAGATGGCTGTCATCAGGTCAGCACAGGGCTTCTACACACATCTTGCAACTTCACGGCGCTGGTCCACACGCTGTATTGGCGTGAGGTCGCCGATGCGGAGGGTGCTGCAACCACTGACCCGGCCCTCTACCACACCCCGGCGAAATACGCTGGGTCGCCGACAGGTGGCGCCACGTTGACGGCCTAGAGAGGGCCCTGCTGCACCCTCTGCAGTGCCCCATTGACGAGGCGGTGACTTCGGTTTGTGCAGCCACGAAGAATCTGGTGCGTTGAGAGGATTTGGGTGAAGTCCACGGAATAAAGCGCCCGGTTGCATATTTCATCGGGCGGCTAAAACTCCTGAAATGCTACCAAACACCCAGATTTTGAATATGATTGGCACCCAATTCCAGACCCATTTCGCATTCTAGGAACCGACTTAGCCCGACCACGACTAAAACCAAACTTATGACCATCCTATTCTGGGTTCCGGAAGCCGCGGTGGCCTTCGTCTTAATGCAAAGCATGTCAACGTCCCAGCAAAGATGTTCACTGAACTGATACAGGACTACGCCAGTCGCACAATGGATGAGGGACCGCTGCAGATGCTTCTACTGATCGAAGACAAATTGCCCGGAGTTTATTCAAAGGCCTTGACCGGAGTTTTATTCGCTCACACGCGCGCGCACGAGTGGAGAATGCTGAAAAATATTGGTGAAACAGGGTTGCCGCTAAGATCACCCCCTGATGGATTGGTCGGCCTCACTGCTGTCCCCTCGAGAGGCCAGTGGTTGGTTCTGGGCCCTCTTCTACTGGCATGTAGGCGACGCGCGACTGCTCTGCTCAGGAGGACAGCTGGCTGCAACGCTGGTCACTCCCAGCCGGCCCCGGGCCGGTCGGCTAGCCCGCCGAGGAGACTGACTCGTCTGACTGACTGACCTCTGCGCCGACCTCTCCAGCCGCCAGATCCTCCCCTCCCCCCCCCCCCTCTCCCAGCGCTCAGCACGCGCGAAGCGGCGGCCAGCCGCTGATCGATGCGTTTAACTCACGCTTGATGACCCCAGATTGTGCTCGGAGGTCACCTCAGCCAGCCACGTGTCGCCAGGGCGGAACGATGCGACGGGGTTCGGACACCACCGCCTGCTCCCCCCCCCCCCGGCCCGGGAGTCGGAGCTGCCAGCGGCGTCGATTTCCAACAGACCCGGCCGAGACTAGGCTTAGTGCGGTAGGAACGAGCTGAAGCTGAAAATTGGGGTCAGGAGAAACTAGAAGGCAACTCGATGAAGTGGAAACGGGACGAGGATCTTGCGGCTTACGGAGCTCCGCCGAATGGTTAGGTCCGGCGAACAAAGCCCTTGGATTTTGATGCAATCAAGTTTCCGCAATTGTTTGCCACCGATGATGGCGACATTATATAAGTACGGATGGCGGTCTATGGAATCTAGTATTCTGAGCCATCCTAAGCATTTTTTGAAAGCGAGTTGATTGGAACGGTAAAGACAAATGTTGACAAGAAAACGGACAAAAATAACCGGATGCATGCTGCTAAAAGACCTCACATAAGACCACCATTTCCTTAAACGCACGACCCCTGATAGAAAAGTTGATTAGATCATGCGATTAAATAAAATTGGATCGCTCCAGCATAGCAATTGAATATATTCCAGTAGAATTGACAGATCTGAAATCTGTCAATTTTGAAAACCAGGCCGCGGCCGAACGAGCGATGGTCCTTTAAACTGGTTGAATGCAATTGAGCCGACACCTAACAGAAACACTGTTGCAGAGGGAATAAGCCTAATGTGACTGGAACATGTCGGACACAATCATGAATTTGATGCTGTTGCAGAAAATCGCCGTCCCGATTAGAGATATAACTTTTCGGCCCGCAAGTCCGCCGAATTTCTGACGTGCGTGAACCCGCGGGTTTTTGGCTGGGTTATGCGCCAGACTTGGCGGGTTTTTGCGGATCAAAAATTTTAGCGCACAAACGAATGCATCTTTAGCTATTTCTTAAGTTCTAAAATTATCTCAAAACCAAAGCGTGCCGCAAAATACAAAGCAATCATGAAAGAAGCATATTTTTACGGCAAGTGCACCAGTGGCAGAAAATCAGTGACAGATATAACACACCAGTAAATCAGGTTGTACAAATTCCACAGCTTCAAGCAAACGTCTCATTAAAGAGTTTAAGAATAGCAAGCCAAATTTTCAAAGCTGTAGCCTGATTTCATTGAGCGATAGTTAGGTGGGTCCTCAATATAAATACAGTACACACTGCACTCGCCTACTCTTGTGAGGATGTGGCGCACTCAGCCTTTCTTAGTTTACACAAAACAATATCTCACAAATCACAATCCATATCCATGATAAGTGAAATGCATATAAAACTGTGAGCGTTTCGTTGCCCTAGCTTTACTAGCTTGTCAATACAGCCAGCAGTTATTGGCGTATCAAATGTGAGACAGTTGTCGAAACTGAAAAAGTAGAGTTTGTTCGAGTTTGATAGAGTTTGTTTAGCTTCTCCGCAGAAAAGCAATTTGCGACAACGACTACAGGGCGCTTACACGATACGGTTTCCCTTGCTGCGATTGTTGCTATTTTCAATTTTTGGCGCGAAGGCTTTTATTCCGTCTGATTTGTTTTCTTCGATATTGTGTCTGCATGTAGTTCTAAGTAAACAAAAACTCATCTCAACAAATGACGCCAATGCAACATTCGATAAAAATCAAATGTGGCAGCCTGCAGGTTTCATAAACTGTAGAAAATGCTCCTGGAAATTATCACAACAAATTTTGTTTGTTTTCATAGAAGCTTTTCAGCAGCATGCAACAATATGCCACATATTTTGATGGCATTGCTAAATGGCAATTAAGCCACTGGAGGGACAAATACTTGTGGATAAAATATCATTGCCATCCTTGCTTTCACATGACTTTCATGTAGCATAACACAAACCACGCAGCGATGGTCGTGAGCTGGAACGTGATGGTGATGGGAGGAAACGTGGATCATTTCAAAGCTACCATTTGGTTTTTGTATGGTGTGGTTGCATAATGTATCCACCCGAGGGCAGCAAACATCATATATAAGGTTGCCTCTGGTTCTCCAATAAGAAATTTGACATTGTGACAATTGTGATGCAGTCGAATGATGACTGAGCTGATGCAGGTGCATTGTAATGAACTGACACTTCTCATGGCTCGAAACATTCAGTATAGTTTACACTGTCAGTGCAAAGCTATCAATTGACGCGTGCAAGGTTTAGAATAAATGGTCTGTAGTTTATTGAGATCATGTAAAGGGGTCTTGTGTTTGGAACCAATCTTTTGAGCATTTTGGTGACAGACATATTTCAATTCCATTCTTTTGCTTCTCACGTGTAGTTGAAAACTGCTATCACGGTGTTCAAGATCTACTTTGGCGCATTATAAATTATATTTTGCAGGTATTTAGGTTCTCGCTCTTTGAGAAGCATCACCGGCGTTTGTCAAACAATGTCATGCATTAAATGACGCTTACATGACATTTGATGTACGCTTTGATGCATAGGCCTAAAATTAAGATGAAAGAACAAAATCTATGTTGCAATAAATCAGTACTTGCGGGTTAATGGCGGATCAGTACTGCAGCCTAGCGGGCTCTTGAGGACTGCATCAGAAGTAAGGCGGGGCCGGCTGGGCTGTGGGCTGATATGTCCGACAAACTTGCGTCTCTAGTCCCCATCAGTCAGGTGGTTAGAGAGACTTCCTTCCGATTCAGTCATCCGTGGTGAGATGAGTTCGAGTCGCTAAGGACGCTCGTTATTTGCCACTTCTGGGATGGCATGTGACCAGCGGCAGCGGCCGCACAAAAAGTCAGGTGACGTTAGAGGGTAGAACATGGACAGCCGTGCCGAGCATTGCGGTACGTTGCATTTTCGCATCAAGATTCTGTCTTTGATCCAGAATATCGAGATATGTTGAGGCAGGAAGGGCGGGGAAGGCCAAACGCAATAAGGAATGCTAAGCGTGGGCGGAGATTACAGAAATTCATCCGTCACAAGTTTCGGACTAAGTATTTTAAAAACGTGGCAATATCACTTGCCGCGATCAGTTCAATCGATGCGAGAGATAAGTCCAAGATCTTAACCAATGCCGTTCGTGTTCATTGAGATGATAATACCGACTACAGAGCAGAGAATCATTCCGTGTTTGCAGCGGATCCTTGCCTTATTTGCAACAATTTGTGGTTTCTGTGGACAGACACGCGCAAGGGTGGAAACACTGAGAGAAGTTGATGTGGCAAGATTTCAGTAGTCCTTCATTGCATCCGGTAATGGATCCCATCAAATGGGTCCAATGGGGCACTTATGTAATGTTGAAAATTATGACATTGCATTGCGAGTCGTAACCACTGCCACAACGGCCAAATCTGCATTTTTCTTCATGAAAGCGCTCATATTGCACAGGAGGAATGCACACCATATGCAACACATACCTTGACCTGCTCCGACTGTGCCAGAAGCGTGAAGACTGCCGCAATCTGCTGGAACGATTCAAATGAACAACGACGAAAGCGCCTTCCAGACGGCTCGCCGTCACATCCTGAAAAACAAGTTCGTCATCGTCATCGTCATCATCGTCACGTCATCTGTGTATGGTGCTGAACAAGGACATCCAGCAACAAGAACAAAGGGGGTTTAAAATGGCGTCTTGCAGACTTCAGTTTCAACTGCGTCTGATGCTACAATCCCGTACTGAGGAAAGCTTGTTAGAGTTGTGGGAAAAGACCACTGGCACAAAAATCGAAAGGGAAAAACCTAAATGAAAACACGGAAAACAAACTTTGATTCCCTGAAATTTTCACTTTAGTGTCTTATATACGTGCTCTAATTTCATTTTGCACAGCGTCGGCGTGGCAAAGTTCAACCAAACGGCACTCGGGACAGCAACTCAATGCGAATAAAAACGGCCGAGTCCCACCCCCCACTTCAGCGCTTTCAAAAATGTCCCGGGCACTCCGAAATCCACACTGGCGCAACGCGAGCCGGCCCGCCCGAGGAGCAGCCGGGGGGGCTGCCACTCTGCGGCCCGACCTGACCTGGCCGACAATTGTTGTGCAGGAAGAAGCGATCGAGCGACAGCGGCTGCTTGTGGACGACGTAGCGGACGGCAGCCTCGTGGTAAGCAGAGCCGCGGCAGTGGTGGGCCGCTCCAGCCGTCGGTGATGGACGACTTCTGTCGACAGAGAGGGTCCAGCCGTACAGCCGCCGCGCCCGGCCAATCCAGCGAGCCGGCCCGGCCGCGCGCCTCGTGGCGCGTGCCAGAGTTAACGCGTTGGTGATCAGAACTTTGCGGGATCAGATTGACTTGGGTCGGTGCTGATTTGCCGTGAGAGTCGTATGTCGTGTGGCAGCGCAGTCGTACCTGGTCTAAGCTTCTTTTAACGCCGTTTCTGACTGAATCTGGCACAGTCGCTCCCCTCTCAGAGAATATTTTACCTACTGTGGCACGTCCCGCTTCATTGGAAGCCTTCATTTCACAGGAAAGAAACTTCATTTTGACAACAGACCTCCCAAGATTAACGGTCACAACTTACTTAGTTCCACCGCTTGACCCAGCAAAGTGATGAATGTTTGTTTTCAGTTCCATGCGGCTCAAAACTAGAACGTGCTGAGTGGTGCTATAACACTGTGTTCGCACTGCACGAAAGGCGCACCTCAGCGGTTCCCCCAAAGCTGCATGACTGTCACGATCAGACATAGATCTCTGCGAATGTGTGGTGTGTGGGCATGCGCACCCGCGCTGCCTTCAGGTCACTAGTGGCGCCAACGCTGCTCTAGCCGACCGGCCTTGCTCGCAAGTCCAGAAGGAAGTTGTAAGTAGCAAAGTGACCATTGCAAGGGTGATTTGAGGCGATTCGTTAATAATGATGAAATGCTTGTTCTGAGTATTCGCGTTTGCACTGCTAATGGCGGATAGTAAGTCGAACAATTATTCGGTCTAGAAAAAATGCAAGCTAGGATGTGCCGCGCATGATCGCAATGTTCCTTGCCAAATTCGGCGCATTGCGTACTCGTATCTCGTTTCAGTTGTCGTTCCGTTATTCGCCAATATAGCCTCTTGTTTATGATGGATTCCAATGCGTGTAAACGTGTCCGATTCTTGTAGTATACCGCAGGGTATAAAGATAAGTCTCGAACAATCTGGGACGTGCGGATCCCGCAGAGCGCCAACGCTCCAGACCGCCGCTGACGGCAACAGCACGCTGTCTTGCCAGTGTGTTAAGGCGGTCATTTTTGAGATTTGGGTGATCCTCGCCATTTCCCAAAAATATTTTTTTTGCAGTTACAAAACTGGACACACGCAGGAACGATTTCCATTCTCCGCTGTTTCGTCGCCTCAAGCCAAGATTTTAACCTTGTGTTTGTGCTCAAACTTTTCGAAAATAACCGTAACTTCCTACAGTGAGTCAGAGGCAGGGATAAGTTCAGATCGCGACATCTTGTGGCCTGCAACTATCGTTTTCCAGCCCAACAGAGTTACGTCAGAAACGTTGAGAAGTCCAAAGATCCAGGCTCCAGCTCACGTGAAAAAGGTTTACTTTTCGATCCGACCTTTGCTAGGTGATGGCAATAACTCTCAGCCATGGCATGCCCCAAGGATGCCCGCTGTACATGAACATGGAAACAGCACGTGGGCCTCTTTTAAATACATCCGTGGCGTTATCTTCGACGTGAGATGTACATGCTGTAATTAAAGATACCGACCACGCTCACGCCCAGTCACGGTGCCGTGATATTCATAATCTGCAACTCAGTCAGAGCTGCGTGGCCCTGGGAGCGTTATAATGCGATCGAGCTAAGTGCTTTCAATGCAATAATCCGGGAGCGATTCCATTAGACCGGCCATGTGCCACTGGTGGTGCAGCTGGCATTATGTGAGCAGCGGCTGGAGTGTGAGCTCACAGGACCGG
>NW_023596545.1:33759264-33798349 GCF_011947565.3 Pollicipes pollicipes | reverse complement strand
CCTCTCTCTCTCTCTCTCTCTATCTCTCTCCTCTCTCTCTCTCTCTCTCTCTCTCTCTCTCTATCGCCAAGCTGCTTACGGAACAACACAAGCAGCACACCAGCAGATATTGCACATTTTGCTGTCCATGTATTGGCTACAGCAGCGACAGAAGGTCTCCATCGCCCAGGCGTCGGCATCGGTCTAGACTCGACTGATCAGCATGGGGTGGTCTGTTCGGTTTATTCATTTAAACCGTTCAGCGATTTCGGTCCGATTTTTTCTTAACCTGTTCTGCAATCATTTCCGTGGCAGGTGCGCTGAATGCAGCGGCTTTCAGGCTCGCCCGGAGCTTCTCTCGATTTGCTAGATCTCTGGGACGGGCCGTCGGGTTTTTATCGTGTGGCGATACATACATTAATCTACCTCCAGGTTTTCCAGGAGACTTTATTATGGGCCGAATCCAGTCCGAGCGAGACCCACTTCAGCACTAAGGTGTTCATCTATATACCTTTTTAACTGGGAAGCTGTTGATTCGTAGGTCAACCTGTGCAAACGCTCCACAGTCATGAAACTTTCACTTAAACCAGCAGCCATGGTCATCCTCGGCAACTCCTCTTTCCGCTCTCGCGCACTCAACATCCACTTAAGGTCTTCGTACTCCAGTGGTTGCCGATATCACTTAACGTTTTTTTTTTGAAATCTTAGTGGCGTTTTCCGCGAAGTATTACGGACATGCGCTGCTAGCTGACTTGTCGGCTGTTCACGCCTGTCAGCGGCCCATCATCTCTCACCCAACAGATGCCCGTGACCAGGAGTGGAGCTTAAAACGTCCAGTTTCGGCAGTATCACCAATGTTTGCTTGATAACATCATACAGCCAGTACCTTCTCGATATATTTTCGGGTCCACTATTGTCAGAATCAAGACTCTAATCTCATGATAGCGTTTGAGGACGCTCCCCTCACATGTCATTTTGGATGCGTCAGGTCCTTCCGGCCCATCGCGGGTCGGTACGCCATACCACTCTTTACCCATTCTTCA
Organism: Pollicipes pollicipes; assembly: GCF_011947565.3. NCBI lineage: Eukaryota > Metazoa > Arthropoda > Thecostraca > Pollicipedomorpha > Pollicipedidae > Pollicipes > Pollicipes pollicipes. Next base: position 33,797,327 of record NW_023596545.1, on the reverse strand, counting down.
TCCTCCCCTCTTCTCACTTTTTATGTCCGCAAATGGTCTGCGAGAGAACTCCTGAAAAGAAAGCAGTATACCGAACAGAACTTACCCTTGATCGAATTCGCGATGTAGAAATGGCCAATAGTTGTCAAGATAATAATTGTCCCATATTGTCCAATTTGTCCAACTGTCCAATTCGTCCAATTGTCCAATTAATAAGTCAATTAATAATTGTCCCGGGGTTATGTCAAGTATCTCTTATTTGCGGCCGGCAAGATACCAGTGATCAATGTCAAAGGACAGACATATATTTACCTAAAATGCTGCATAACGTTTGGACGCATAATTTGCCTTGACCCTCTAAACTAGATACGTTGAGCATTTCATTCTTATTTTGATTTCACACATTCGCGCTAAATTTGCGTTGCGAGCAGTTATATGAGAAACTATATCTTACTGAAATCGTGAGATCTGACCAATGCTTGGTTACATTTTCAACTTATGACTTTTTCTCTTAATTCATTCCAACTTGTGCCTTATCGATACGTTTGATTCACTTGTGCTTGAGAGAAACGACAGGTGACTTCACATAACATGCAAATTACATTAAATCGTCACTGCAAATGTTCTTAGAACATGCACACAATATCGCCCAGTATTAGATTGCAAGGCACTAACACGCAATCAGGATTATAAGACATTGGAAGTCCTCTTCAGCCCGAGGAGGACCCATTGAGGATCGAAGCCTTATGAATGGAAGGCACGAGGACTGCGCACGTGCCAAAAACTTGCACCGCCGTCCCGTCTGGCGAGGCGCGCGGGGCGGCAGGCGGGAGACGGAGGAGCACGCGCTGCTGCCTGTGTCCAGTTCATCTCAGCCATGCCAGCCGTTTGAGTTTTATGCCTCGCTTACAGTGCCTGTGTGTGAAAATCGCATGCACGACTGTCTGGTCGTCAAATATTCACACCGCGTTTGCTCCGGTGCGGTGGCACAATCCAATTACTTCCGATGCATGACCCACGTTTTCGGACAGGAATAGCATAGCCGGGCCTTTTAAGCATAAAATATGCCCTTTTATGCCATACAATGTACGAATAGAAGGCATTCAAGGCAAATCATGTTCAACTAAGTACGTTCAAACACGAAGTGCTCGGTAAAACTTGATAATTTATTTGTTTGATGGAACACTCTGGTACTCTGCTCATCGTCTTTTTTGCGGCGTGTTTGGGCAACTCGTCTAATATGTTGTGACGATGGGTACTGAGGGCCATCATCTCGTCAGTGAGATACCATAGGTGACGCGGCAGGGCCTATCGCTTTGCTTCGGCCGCCAGCTCAGCACCTTTCGCCAGTGATCCGGCGTACTCCGCTGGGGTGTGTTGGAGAGCCGGGTCAGTAATTATGGAGGCGTCCTCTGCACCCATCCATCTCGTATCATATCCTAACTGCTATCTCCACACTTCGAGCGAGTCTCCTAAAGTCGCGAACGAAACCTTGACGCGTCCCAATCTGCAAAGTTACACCACAAACTGGACGTTTGAAGACAGGTCATATTCTTTTATTAGGTGCAGACATTGTAAACGTTATCGGCATTCTGGCGCAGATTCGGGAATATTTTGTTTTAAGCGCCTTCGGTGTCTAAATATATTTTTTGCCTAACATTGTTCACTTATGGACATAAGCACTACTTCGAAACGTCAAGTTTCTCTCAAGTACAACCATTGATTGCTTAATGATGTCGTTAAGCCCATACATCCTTGTGGTACCTGAAGGTCATTATTTTCCCCACGAGAGCTCAAGGACCACCCTGTCATGCTGTCACCGCCTACCTAGATCCTATGTCAGCTTAGTATTGACAAAATACCTGTCATCGATAATGCCGATGAACGGCACCAGATGCGCCGGCCGCGACGCCACCATACTACGCCATGGATACCTCGGTTTGGCACGTTTAAAGAGAGAGAGCATTCCAGATGGCTGTCATCAGGTCAGCACAGGGCTTCTAACACACATCTTGCAACTTCACGGCGCTGGTCCACACGCTGTATTGGCGTGAGGTCGCCGATGCGGAGGGTGCTGCAACCACTGACCCGGCCCTCTAACCACACCCCGGCGAAATACGCTGGGTTCGCCGACAGGTGGCGGCCACGTTGACGGCCTAGAGAGGGCCCTGCTGCAACCCTCTGCAGTGCCCCATTGACGAGGCGGTGACTTCGGTTTTTGCAGCCACGAAGAATCTGGTGCGTTGAGAGGATTTGGGTGAAGTCCACGGAATAAAGCGCCCGGTGCATATTTTATCGGGCAGCTAAAACTCCTGCAATGCTACCAAACACCCAGATTTTGAATATGATTGGCACCCCAATTCCAGACCCATTGCGCATTCTAGGAACCGACTTAGCCCGACACACGACTGAAACCAAACTTATGACCATCCTATTCTGGTTCCGGAAGCTGCGGTGGCCTTCGTCTTAATGCAAAGCATGTCAAACGTCCCAGCAAAGATGTTCACTGAACTGATACAGGACTACGCCAGTCGCACAATGGATGAGGGGAGCCGCTTGCAGATGCTTCTACTGATCGAAGACAAATTGCCCGGAGTTCATTCAAAGGCCTTGACTGGAGTTTATTCGCTCACACTACGCGGCCGCACGAGTGGAGAATGCTGAAAAATATTGGTGAAAACAGGGTTGCCGCTAAGATCACCCCCTGATGGATTGGTCGGCCTCACTGCTGTCCCCTCGAGAGGCCAGTGGTTGGTTCTGGGCCCTCTTCTACTGGCATGTAGGCGACGCGCGACTGCTCTGCTCAGGAGGACAGCTGGCTGCAACGCTGTCACTCCCAGCCGGCCCCGGTCCGGTCGGCTAGCCCGCCGAGGAGACTGACTCGTCGCTGCGGCGCCGACTCTTCCCAGCCGCCAGATCCTCCCTCCCCCCCCCCCTCCCAGCGCTCAGCACGCGCGAAGCGGCGGCCAGCCGCTGATCGATGCGTTTAACTCACGCTTGATGACCCCAGATTGTGCTCGGAGGTCACCTCAGCCCAGCCAAGTGTCGCCAGGGCGGAACGATGCGACGGGGTTCGGACACCACCGCCTGCTCCCCCCCCCCCCCCCGGCCCGGGAGTCGGAGCTGCCAGCGGCGTCGATTTCCAACAGACCCGGCCGAGACTAGGCTTAGTGCGGTAGGAACGAGCTGAAGCTGAAAATTGGGGTCAGGAGAAACTAGAAGGCAACTCGATGAAGTGGAAACGGAACGAGGATCTTGCGGCTTACGGAGCTCCGCCGAATGGTTAGGTCCGGCGAACAAAGCCCTTGGATTTTGATGCAATCAAGTTTCCGCAATTGTTTGCCACCGATGATGGCGACATTATATAAGTACGGATGGCGGTCTATGGAATCTAGTATTCTGAGCCATCCTAAGCATTTTTTGAAAGCGAGTTGATTGGAACGGTAAAGACAAATGTTAACAAGAAAACGGACAAAAATAACCGGATGCATGTTGCTAAAAGACCTCACATAAGACCACCATTCCCTTAAACGCACGACCCCTGATAGAAAAGTTGATTAGATCATGCGATTAAATAAAATTGGATCGCTCCAGCATAGCAATTGAATATATTCCAGTAGAATTGACAGATCTGAAATCTGTCAATTTTGAAAACCAGGCCGCGGCCGAACGAGCGATGGTCCTTTAAACTGGTTGAATGCAATTGAGCCGACACCTAACAGAAACACTGTTGCAGAGGGAATAAGCCTAATGTGACTGGAACATGTCGGACACAATCATGAATTTGGTGCTGTTGCAGAAAATCGCCGTCCCGATTAGAGATATAACTTTTCGGCCCGCAAGTCCGCCGAATTTCTGACGTGCATGAACCCGCGGGTTTTTGGCTGGGTTATGCGCCAGACTTGGCGGGTTTTTGCGGATCAAAAATTTTAGCGCACAAACTAATGCATCTTTAGCTATTTCTTAAGTTCTAAAATTATCTCAAAACCAAAGCGTGCTGCAAAATACAAAACAATCATGAAAGAAGCGTATTTTTACGGCAAGAGCACCAGTGGCAGAAAGTCAGTGACAGATATAACACACCAGTAAATCAGGTTGTACAAATTCCACAGCTTCAAGCAAACGTCTCATTAAAGAGTTTAAGAATAGCAAGCCAAATTTTCAAAGCTGTAGCCTGATTTCATTGAGCGATAGTTAGGTGGGTCCTCAATATAAATACAGTGCACACTGCACTCGCCTACTCTTGTGAGGATGTGGCGCACTCAGCCTTTCTTAGTTTACACAAAACAATATCTCACAAATCACAATCCATATCCATGATAAGTGAAATGCATATAAAACTGTGAGCGTTTCGTTGCCCTAGCTTTACTAGCTTGTCAATACAGCCAGCAGTTATTGGCGTATCAAATGTGAGACAGTTGTCGAAACTGAAAAAGTAGAGTTTGTTCGAGTTTGATAGAGTTTGTTTAGCTTCTCCGCAGAAAAGCAATTTGCGACAACGACTACAGGGCGCTTACACGATACGGTTTCCCTTGCTGCGATTGTTGCTATTTTCAATTTTTGGCGCGAAGGCTTTTATTCCGTCTGATTTGTTTTTTTTCGATATTGTGTCTGCATGTAGTTCTAAGTAAACAAAAACTCATCTCAACACATGACGCCAATGCGACATTCAATAAAAATCAAATGTGGCAGTCTGCAGGTTTTATAAACTGTAGAAAATGCTCCTGGAAATTATCACAACAAATTTTGTTTGTTTTCATAGAAGCTTTTCAGCAGCATGCAACAATATGCCACATATTTTGATGGCATTGCTAAATGGCAATTAAGCCACAGGAGGGACAAATACTTGTGGATAAAATATCATTGCCATCCTTGCTTTCACATGACTTTCACGTAGCATAACACAAACCACGCAGCGATGGTCGTGAGCTGGAACGTGATGGTGATGAGAGGAAACGTGGATCATTTCAAAGCTACCATTTGGTTTTGTATGGTGTGGTTGCATAATGTATCCACCCGAGGGCAGCAAACATCATATATAAGGTTGCCTCTGGTTCTCCAATAAGAAATTTGACATTGTGACAATTGTGATGCAGTCGAATGATGACTGAGCTGATGCAGGTGCATTGTAATGAACTGACACTTCTCATGGCTCGAAACATTCAGTATAGTTTACACTGTCAGTGCAAAGCTATCAATTGACGCGTGCAAGGTTTAGAATAAATGGTCTGTAGTTTATTGAGATCATGTAAAGGGGTCTTGTGTTTGGAACCAATCTTTTGAGCATTTTGGTGACAGACATATTTCAGTTCCATTCTTTTGCTTCTCACGTGTAGTTGAAAACTGCTATCACGGTGTTCAGGATCTACTTTGGCGCACTATAAATTATATTTTGCAGGTATTTAGGTTCTCGCTCTTTGAGAAGCATCACCGGCGTTTGTCAAACGATGCTATGCATTAAATGACGCTTACATGACATTTGATGTACGCTTTGATGCATAGGCCTAAAATTAAGATGAAAGAACAAAATCTATGTTGCAATAAATCAGCACTTGCGGGTTAATGGCGGATCAGTACTGCAGCCTAGCGGGCTCTTGAGGACTGCATCAGAAGTAAGGCGGGGCCGGCTGGGCTGTGGGCTGATATGTCCGACAAACTTGCGTCTCTAGTCCCCATCAGTCAGGTGGTTAGAGAGACTTCCTTCCGATTCAGTCATCCGTGGTGAGATGAGTTCGAGTCGCTAAGGACGCTCGTTATTTGCCACTTCTGGGATGGCATGTGACCAGCGGCAGCGGCCGCACAAAAAGTCAGGTGACGTTAGAGGGTAGGACATGGACAGCCGTGCCGAGCATTGCGATACGTTGCATTTTCGCATCAAGATTCTGTCTTTGATCCAGAATATCGAGATATGTTGAGGCAGGAAGGGCGGGGGAAGGCCAAACGCAATAAGGAATGCTAAGCGTGGGCGGAGATTACAGAAATTCATCCGTCACAAGTTTCGGACTAAGTATTTTAAAAACGTGGCAATATCACTTGCCGCGATCAGTTCAATCGATGCGAGAGATAAGTCCAAGATCTTAACCAATGCCGTTCGTGTTCATTGAGATGATAATACCGACTACAGAGCAGAGAATCATTCCGTGTTGCAGCGGATCCTTGCCTTATTTGCAACAATTTGTGGTTTCTGTGGACAGACACGCGCAAGGGTGGAAACACTGAGAGAAGTTGATGTGGCAAGATTTCAGTAGTCCTTCATTGCATCCGGTAATGGATCCCATCAAATGGGTCCAATGGGGCACTTATGTAATGTTGAAATTATGACATTGCATTGCGAGTCGTAACCACTGCCACAACGGCAAATCTGCATTTTTCTTCATGAAAGCGCTCATATTGCACAGGAGGAATGCACACCATATGCAACACATACCTTGACCTGCTCCGACTGTGCCAGAAGCGTGAAGACTGCCGCAATCTGCTGGAACCGATTCAAATGAACAACGACGAAAGCGCCTTCCAGACGGCTCGCCGTCACATCCTGAAAACAAGTTCGTCATCGTCATCGTCATCATCGTCACGTCATCTGTGTATGGTGCTGGAACAAGGACATCCAGCAACAAGAACAAAGGGGTTTAAATGGCGTCTTGCAGAACTTCAGTTTCACTGCGTCTGATGCTACAATCCCGTACTGAGGAAACTTGTTAGAGTTGTGGGAAAAGACACTGGCACAAAATCGAAAGGGAAAACCTAAATGAAAACACGGAAAACAAACTTTGATTCCCTGAAATTTTCACTTTAGTGTCTTATATAAGTGCTCTAATTTCATTTGCACGCGTCGGCGTGGCAAAGTTCAACCAAACGGCACTCGGGGACAGCAACTCAATGCGAATAAAACGGCCGAGTCCCACCCCACTTCAGCGCTTTCAAAAATGTCCCGGGCACTCCGAAATCCAACACCGGCGCAACGCGAGCCGGCCCGCCCGAGGAGCAGCCGGGGGGCTGCCACTCTGCGGCCCGACCTGACCTGGCCGACAATGTTGTGCAGGAAGAAGCGATCGAGCGACAGCGGCTGCTTGTGGACGACGTAGCGGACGGCAGCCTCGTGGTAAGCAGAGCCGCGGCAGTGGTGGCCGCTCCAGCCGTCGGTGATGGACGACTTCTGTCGACAGAGAGGGTCCAGCCGTACAGCCGCCGCGCCCGGCCAATCCAGCGAGCCGGCCCGGCCGCGCGCTCGTGGCGCGTGCCAGAGTTAACGCGTTGGTGATCAGAACTTTGCGGGATCAGATTGACTTGGGTCGGTGCTGATTTGCCTGAGAGTCGTATGTCGTGTGGCAGCGCAGTCGTACCTGGTCTAAGCTTCTTGTTATACGCCGTTTCTGACTGAATCTGGCACAGTCGCTCCCCTCTCAGAGAATATTTTACCTACTGTGGCACGTCCCGCTTCATTGGAAGCCTTCATTTCACAGGAAAGAAACTTCATTTTGACAACAGACCTCCACAAGATTAACGGTCACAACTTACTTAGTTCCACCGCTTGACCCAGCAAAGTGATGAATGTTTGTTTTCAGTTCCATGCGGCTCAAAACTAGAACGTGCTGAGTGGTGCTATAACACTGTGTTCGCACTGCACGAAAGGCGCACCTCAGCGGTTCCCCCAAAGCTGCATGACTGTCACGATCAGACATAGATCTCTGCGAATGTGTGGTGTGTGGGCATGCGCACCCGCGCTGCCTTCATGTCACCAGTGGCACAAACGCTGCTCTAGTCGACCGGCCAGGTTTACAGTTGCTCACAAGTCCAGAAGGAAGTGGTAAGTAGTAAAGTGACCATTGCAAGGGTGATCTGAGGCGATTCGTTAATAATGATGAAATGCTTGTTCTGAGTATTCGCGTTTGCACTGCTAATGGCGGATAGTAAGTCGAACAATTATTCGGTCTAGAAAAAATGCAAGCTAGGATGTGCCGCGCATGATCGCAATGTTCCTTGCCAAATTCGGCGCATTGCGTACTCGTATCTCGTTTCAGTTGTCGTTTCCGTTATTCGCCAATATAGCCTCTTGTTTATGATGGATTCCAATGCCGTGTAAACGTGTCCGATTCTTGTAGTATACCGCAGGGTATAAGATAAGTCTCGAACAATCTGGGACGTGCGGATCCCGCAGAGCGCCAACGCTCCAGACCGCCGCTGACGGCAACAGCACGCTGTCTTGCCAGTGTGTTAAGGCGGTCATTTTTGAGATTTGGGTGATCCTCGCCATTTCCCAAAAATATTTTTTTGCAGTTACAAAACTGGACACACGCAGGAACGATTTCCATTCTCCGCTGTTTCGTCGCCTCAAGCCAAGATTTTAACCTTGTGTTTGTGCTCGAACTTTTCGAAAATAACCGTAACTTCCTACAGTGAGTCGGAGGCAGGGATAAGTTCAGATCGCGACATCTTGTGGCCTGCAACTATCGTTTTCCAGCCCAACAGAGTTACGTCAGAAACGTTGAGAAGTCCAAAGATCCAGGCTCCAGCTCACGTGAAAAAGGTTTACTTTTCGATCCGACCTTTGCTAGGTGATGGCAATAACTCTCAGCCATGGCATGCCCCAAAGATGCCCGCTGTACATGAACATGGAAACAACACGTGGGCCTCTTTTAAATACATCCTTGGCGTTATCTTTGACGTGAGATGTACATGCTGTAATTAAGGATACCGACCACGCTCACGCCCAGTCACGGTGCCGTGATATTCATAATCTGCAACTCAGTCAGAGCTGAGTGGCCCTGGGAGCGTTATAATGCGATCGAGCTAAGTGCTTTCAATGCAATAATCCGGGAGCGATTCCATTAGACCGGCCATGTGCCACTGGTGGTGCAGCTGCCATTATGTGAGCAGCGGCTGGAGTGTGAGCTCACAGGACCGGAGCCAATAGCGATGGTGCTCAGTTATCCATAGAACTGACTAAAATGCACTGCACAATGGCAGCTCCTACAGCTTGTGCCCTGACAAAGGGGATCCAGCCTGTCAAAATGCATCACATTCAAAAACGTTTTACAACACAACTAGTGAAATCTGTGGTTCATACCACACCAACCATAACCAGGTGCTTTTACGGAGGCGGGTAACATGATAATGAGCACGAAAACGGGGCGAGGGCAGAAGTCGTCCCCAACTTCTGTCGGGCCTGGCATTTACGCTCCAACTCACTTACCCCACGGAGTTCCGGGACAAAGACAGTTCCCAGAGGTGATTTATCCCACACCACAGACAGGCTTCGTGACCTCCCGCAGCCCTGAGCCTGGCCTCACCCTGCTCCCAAGAGCAAGTGTCGTCCACACCTGACCGTCATTCAGCGCATCCAAACATATTACTGGATGCAGTCCATCTCACTTAGCTGGCTCCGCGACTGGGCACTCAGCGGTCGAGGGCCGGGCGGAATGGCGTCGTTAAGGGCTGCGCCGCCGCGACTGTAGCTTCCAGTGGTCCATTAAAACTTGCTCCGCAATCTCCGCCCAGCGCGTGGCGGCGCTACACTTCGATATAGCGTCAAGATATGGGGAGGCGCCCACGGTCAATCGATGCGGAGAAGTGGCCCGGTTAAGCTCTGTTCGGGTCAACCTGCTGGCCTGTCCCGCGCGGCGGGACGTGTCGCGCCCGAGACTGCCTTGCAAACTCGGAAACTCGGTCGTTATAAGTCAGGGGCGGTTTGGGCCTGAGACCGATCATCCTCGACTTGACCACGTTGATCCTACATCCTTGACGTACATTGGGATTGAAAATCATTATTGATCAGCCACTACTCTGTTGGAAAAGCGATTCCGTCAGAGGGCAGGGAGGAACGTATGCTAGCCGGTCAGGACGGGGCTCCGTACTCTTAAATCGACACTCTTTGACCACATCACTGCGGCCTCTGGGTAAGTAATCACTGTCTTGACTATCCTCATGGGAGAACGCTAGGTGCCAATGGGCTAAGCATGTAGTATACCACGTACGCAGATAGGCGTTCATTCAAATATCAATTCATGGCTTCAAACAGTGCAGATGCCAACAAGGTGTCCTTACATAGCTTGTGAATTTGGCACACAAAATCTGCTTTGGTTTTAGGGCCTTGAACCAGCTGTGGCTACCCATGGAAATATGTCAATTGTGTAAGCGTCTTTCCATCATGACCCACGGAACTGGCATGCAAACTTCTCTATGTGCGATATTTTCACACAAAAAACACTAGCAACATTATGTAAAAAGTCAATTGCATTTATATGACCAGGATAAGTAGCGCTCACTAGCAGCACGGGAAGGCCTCCACATGCCTGGACCTTCGGCCACCTTTCGTCCTGGACGGGGTATCGCCACGTGCTCGCGTCCACATGCCTGGACCTTCGGCCACCTTTCGCCTGGACGGTGTATCGCCACGTGCTCGCGTCCGCATGCCTGGACCGTCGGCCACCCTCGTCCTGGACGGTGTATCGCCACGTGCTCGCGTCCACATGCCGTATCCACGACAGCGTGTCGCTGTGCAAAGGCCCCACGTGACACTGATTACCAGCCGATGGCAAACAGTGTCATTGATCTGTGGAGCGGGCGCGGGTCGTTTCTGTCCGAGTCCAGAGAGGTCAGGGGCGCTGGCCATGGTCGGGCTGCTCTCATTAGTCTTGTGCCCGGCAAGGTGCGCCGGAATAGCAATTAGGTCCGGGGAAAGGTGCGCTCCCGGAGAAGGATTGCAGTCACTTATCCCCGACATCGCCGTTAGTTCAGTGCCAGCTGAAAATTGGGCTCATCGCTTGCAGGCCTGCGTTGCCGAGATGAGATCTCGGAGACTTTTCGGGCAATTTTCAAAAGGGGGAGGAAGAAAGAGTACATAAGCTAGAGAGAGAGAGAGAGAGAGAGAGAAGAGAGAGAGAGAGAGAGAGAGAGAGAGAGAGAGAGAGAGAGAGAGAGAGAGAGCGGAGAAGAGAGAGAGAGAGAGAGAGAGAGAGAGAGAGAGAGAGAGAGAGAGAGAGAAGAGAGAGAGAGCGGAGAGAGGAGAGAGGAGAGAGAGAGAGGAGAGAGAGATAGAGAGAGAGAGAGAGAGAGAGAGAGAGAGAGAGAGAGAGAGAGAGAGCGAGAGAGAGAGAGAGAGAGAGAGAGAGAGAGAGAGGAGAGAGAGAGAAGAGAGAGAGAGAGAGAGAGAGGAGAGAGAGAGAGAGAGAGAGAGAGAGAGAGAGAGAGAGAGAGAGAGAGAGGAGAGAGAGAGAGAGAGAGAGAGAGAATAGAGAGAGAGAGAGAGAGAGAGAGAGAGAGAGAAGAGAGAAGAGAGAGAGAGAGAGAGGAGAGAGAGAGAGAGAGAGAGAGAGAGAGAGAGATAGAGAAGAGAGAGAGAGAGAGAGAGGAGAGAAGAGAGCTAGAGAGAGGAGAGAGAGAGGTAGGAGTGAAGTACGCGGAGGATATAGAGGAGATGAGAGAGCGAGGGATGAGGAGGATTCGATACATAGAGAGGAATTAGATTTGAATGAGGAGATGGATGAACGTTCCACTGAAAGTGCAAGTGTGGACAGCATTAGAGACAGATGCACATATAGAGAGCTTCAATATGTTCATCTAGTCGCTTCTGTTCAGCGTTCCGCGCTGCGGTCCCTGAGCCTCGGCCGACCCGTTCGCTGGTTCTCAAACTTAGCGATGGGGCTATCCACGGCATGATCCTTTAGTTTGCTGCATAGGTCTCGGGCATGTAGCGGGTATGTCGCACGCAATACGGCATTGACGCGTAGTGCGTCAATTCAACTCAAACGCGTCAGGAGTGCGTGGAATTATCCCTATGCACCGATTCTGTGACAAAGGCTTAGCGGCCATTCAGTTGGGAGTTACAAAAGCAGAAAAACACCGCATTCACTGCTGCATCTTGAGCGATATGTTTCATTGCCCAATAACAACAATCACTTTCCAGAGGAAGGCGCTGTTAGCCACAATGGGCAACAACCAGAACGCAGCAGAACCGGTCGTTTAAAAAAGAGGAAATTGATGCAGTTGGACGGTCGGTCGTCTGAGCCTCCAAAAAGTATGGTTGCTGCTGTTCACAAGGAATTAGTATTTTGCTCACCTTCCTTTTTTTCCTCATAGTCCAGAGTGTCCTGCGGAATAACTTGAATTGTATCCATTAAAAGCACATAGTCGCGAATTTGTAACAGGCTCGGATATATAAACGAGGTTCATTAGGTGCCAGTGGCTCTGTCATATGACGGAGTCGGATGAAGACCGCATCCGTCAAGTTTGGTTTTCTGACGAGGCCAACTTCCCAGTCAGCAGTGCAGTTAGCAGCCAAAACCACCGTCCCAAGGTAAGTGAACGGCCTGAGGAGCAATTCGCCCAAGAGTACTAGCTTAGTGTCAAATGCGCTCCTTGGCTTTCCCAATTGCCGCAGCTAAAGCCTGTTGGTTCGTGGAATAAAACGGGAGTCAGGTGTCAGGTGACAGGAGTCAGGTGACAGTAAATCAGGATAGCTGTTGAATCCGGGACACGCCCAAAGCTCAACATCACTCGCCGTAGTCGTGGTGAGCTTACAGTCAACTCTCGATGGTTGCAACACGACCTAGCTTCTCCTCGTGATGCACTGAAGACCAGCAATATGTTGGCCAAAACGTTTCACAAGAGGATGATTTTCCTGAGGACGAAGCACATATCGGTTTCATATCATCACGAACTGAACTTATTGGGCCCACCGCCCCTCTGTTGTGGAGCTTCGTGAAAGACAGCTTAATGTAGCTCGTGGTAATCACAGAGAAGTTCTGCGGATTGATCCTGTCATCAATATGCACGAATGTAACACATATTTGTCTTCAGCATCAATGCTTGCCTGGGGCATAGCGGAGGTCATATCGGCAACGTCACCAGTACCGTTCCTGTGCAGTACGCGTCATCACGCTGCAGGGGTGCCGTAATTGGACATGTCGTCACGCAATGGAAGCTCATAAAATCGCAAAACAGTAAAATGGTGTAAAGGCACTGGCGCTTAAAAAATGCGACACATTTGCGAAAAACGGCGATGCCCTTTGTCGGTTTGGCTACATGCTCGGGTAAAACAAAACACTCCCAACGCCATCCGGAGATGTCGTTGCTCACGATGTTCTAGTATGACTCAGTGGGACAACAGCTTCTAACGACGCCAGCGCCTTTCCTCTACGCATGTGCCGTTCCCGGAACGCTGACTGATGAGCTGAACGGAAAACCTCCGGCGCGCTGAGGCCAGAAAAACGATTTGGCAAGTCTATAACGGGATGCAGGCCAGGTTCCCACTACCCTGGAGCGCCACCAATATGAAATTCCATCGCATCCCTGGAGCCGTGCGATATAGAGAGCAGCGGGTCCGCGTCACGGCGTGAGACAGGCGCGGCCCGTACCCACTGGAGCGGTCGCCGGCGGCTCTGGCGTACTCGGCGCCCAATTGGGGCAGCCGTAGACGGGGGCGGACTGAGACTTCGGGCGGAGGTCTGACGTCACCGACGCTTAACCCCAGGGTGGTGGATATAAGCGTGATGGTCACAGCCGTTTCGAAATGCGTTGAAGCGGGGCGGACTACCCGCGCATTTTTACCGCCGTGGAAGTCCAGCTCAGTCGTCCTCGGATGATTGCAAAGTCTATAGACAGCGAGGAAGTGCTGTGCTCCTGCAGCTGACGAAAATGCCCCATTCAGTCTGGGAAAGCAGTTCGTTGGATGTGGGCTGCATACGATCCGCCGGCCAACTTTTGCGCCGACGGCCCTCCGCTGCACTAAAGGTCAAAGCCAGTCGCCCGGAACACTCCGACAGAGCTAGTTCCAGTCAGCGGCGGCAGTCAGGAGGCGCCAGTTATTGGCGTCGGAGGCAGAGCAGCACATTACTCGCCACTGAAAACTTCCATGGGAAGCCAGCCGTTTATCGGAATAACTGGAATGTCAGGTGCAAGGAGGGACATACAATAACCCAGAACTCCGTTCCAAAAGTCAGTCGTCAAAAACGTCACAGGGGACCATACAGATATTTGTTAAGATTTTAATAAGTCCTGCTCCATACCGGAAAACTGTAGACACCTTGCACATGATCTAAAAGAATGAAGTGAACAAAATCTAGAAAGCAGAAAGCATGAAAGTATCGGAAGCTTAAGTATACCAGAAAGCACTGGTTAAACACCGATGCTGTATATATATATATATATATATATATATATATATATATATATATATATATATATACATATATGCGTGTGTACATATGTGCACATATATATACCTATGCATATACATATATATATATATATATATATATATATATATATAAATATACGAGACAACTTTACATTTCAAGGCAGTACTTATGGTCCATAACTAATGATGTATGTTTATCAAAACGAATTCAAACAAAAGGCTCGATTCAACGAAAACGGCCACGAATGACTATGCACTCCGCCTCAAAACATCGAGTTCCGTTTCATTACGCTGATATCAATGTTTACTTGAAAGCGTCGTTTGACTGATGCCTCTTGGTATGTTGAGCGCGATTTTTTCAACACGCAACTCATTAACTCATCAAACAGCAGATGGAAGTTTCTGTCCGCATTGAGTGCATTTATCGGTAAGATTTTGGTGATGGAAGGCTTCATTCCACGAAAATTCTCACAAATTACGGTAAACATGCATTTAGCTGCGCAGCTATGATGCCAGTTCACGTTCTGAGTCCACAGCCCAAATGACGTCACACTGCGCACCTTGAGCGTTTGCTTCCGGTCTTGTCCGAAAGCTACCCCGTCAATGCCGTGCTGAATTACATGCAAGAGAGGACCGATTTATGGAGCCCGTGCTTGGTCTTCGAAGTGACCTTTCGCCATTTGGCCAGCTCTTCGCGTCATAAGCGCAGAACCGACACACGGCAACATGCGTTGATTAAAAAAAACAGCACTGCCATACATCGTGCAAAATCGACTCCCCACGCCTGTAGAAATAAGGCTTAGAGTGCGACGTAAATTATGTCATTACAAACTTATGGTAAGCTGTAATCTGGCTTCGTCAACTCCCAACCTTGATAAAACTTAGTTTGTTCAACAATGAATCATTTTATCAGCGAACAGCAGCTGGTTTTGAAAACTGTTCATGAGATGACGAGCACACAAGTTAATACGCCGCCGTACAGATTGAGACTTACGTTGCATTTTCAAGCCAAATAAGCGCCACTCCTACTTCGATACATCTCCATCCGCCGTTGGAAACCAGACAGCTTACAAATAAATATCCTCTGCTGTCCCGAGGCCGTGAAGCGTTCGCTAGCGTGGCAATTCGTTACCGATTCAGGACAGGCAGCCATTTCAATGATCTAGCGGCGCGGGTTTAATACAGTGTCCGTGACATCGGTCCTGAGTTATGGCGTGGCGAACGACGCCCCACGTCGAGTCGAACAGCGGAGCCGACAGGTCGACAGGCGACTCGAGTCAGAGTCAGAGTCTAGATGGTGCGGCGGTCAGACGGCAGCAGTGGTTCGAGGGTGGGAGAGTGTGTTGAAGTAAGGGAGCGGTCGAGTCCTCATAAACATAGCTGGAGGAGCTGTGATGAACCCGGCGGCTGTGATGATAAATTGCTGCTGGAGGCTGATGCAGTGTTGAACTACTTACCTTCTGATCTTTTCATGCATGTCAATGGTTTTGCGATACCCAAAAGCCAAAACGAAACAACTAGCTGAGCCGATTCATTACATAACTGCGTGTGATCCCTCACCCCCCCCCCCCCCCCCCCACCCACCCCCTCCTCCCACCGCCAACAGCCGTTTGAGATCAACAGCTTCCCTCCTATGTCCCTTTCCCGCCAGCCGGCGCACCTTTTTGCTGAGCCCCTTCTTGCGTCGCGTGATGAGCAGCATGTCGTCGAACAGGATGACATGCATGTCGATTGGCTTGCCGGCGTCGGCCAGCTGCAGCGGCCCCTCCATGATGATCTGGCGGCGCGGGCTGACGATGAGGCGTTCGCACGGCTGCCGGGCCAGCGCCGGCCGCAGGAACTCGGGGATGTATGCCTTCGGGTCCATCTCCATCACCGACGGCCACACCAGGTTGCGCTGGATCTCCAGCAGGCGCTCGAAGTTCTTCAGCCACTTCATCTTGTCGTCAAGCTCGCCTGCAGACCGGCCGAGAGTCGGTGGAGGGGCTACTGAGAGCTGGAGGCGGGAGGCGACGTGGGAGGAGGGGGAGACCCGTGAGCCGAGCAGGGTGGCGGGGCAGCGAAGCGCGACAGCTCGAAAGATCGCAGAGGCCGTGAGGGAACCCCTCCGAGCTGTGGGAGTAGGGGATGGGTGGGAAGGCAGTGACGCATCAAACACGTTAGTGGTGTTTTTTAGGCACGTACAGACGGAGAAGTGGCACACTATGCAAAAACAATGATCAAACAACTTTTGCTATCTCTTTGCCATAAAACAGCCGTACATCAAAAACAAAACAGTGTGCGACGCACCAGACGTGAAGCTAACACCTGGCGCGAGAGTGGCACGACCATTGGCCAGACATCGCTGATGGCGCGGAAAATTCTCAACCTATTACTCCGCGGGGGACGGCAATGGAGAAGGAAGGGGTGAGCGTTGGCGGCTGGTCCTACATGGGCTTTGCTGTTGTAAACTGCCGCCGATATTGGCGGTCCACTGACGAGTTAATCCACCACACATCAGCACACGGGCATTCCGCGACCACGGGATTCTACGTCCTGATGGCTTTCGCTGGCCATCTCTCTGATCTCTGCGAACGCTATAGGAGAGCCGGGCACAAGCGCAAAGACGACCCCAGTGAATAGCACCGCGGCAGGCGCACTGTGACCGCAGCACCGCTACCAGGAATGTCCTGCAGCAGCGGGCACACCCTCAGAAGCTACACGGTGCGGGCACCGTTCACACCGTTCCAGAGGCTCCAAACCGCACCAACGAGTGCCGTCACATTCCGTGCGCGTAACAGAAGGCCCCTCGCGGGGCAGGAGCGACGGCACAGCAGCTGTGCTGAGATTATAGGAGGGAAGGCGCCACGGCCGGCGGCCATGCCCCATTGTCTCCACACACCGCCGCCGGCCCAGGCTGGTGTTATCAGCGCAGAGAGCGCCGTCGCCCTGCCTCGGAAGCTAATCACCGCCGCAGCGGACTGATGGCGCGGGACTGAGCGGCGCCGCCGCCCGCCGGCGCGGCGGCGTCATCACTCACGCAGCGAGTTCTCCTCGGTCTCGATGATGGTGCTGATGATCTGGCGGTCGGCGGCGCTCTCCGTCTTGGCCTGGATGTCACGCAGCATGAGCGGCACCTTTCATGCTGTGCTGCACCGGCGCCACCAGTAGGTCTGTCAGCTGCAGCTTCTTGCAGCGTGGGTCCCGGTTACACCACTGAGAAGATGAGGGGGCATGTGACAACACACCCAGGGAGGAGAGAGAGAGAGAGAGAGAGAAGATAATAGAGAGAAGATAGAGAGAGAGAGAGAGAGGAGAGAGAGAGAGAGAGAGAGGAGAGAGAGAGAGCGAGAGGAGAGAGTAGAGAGAGAGAGAGAGAGAGAGAGAGGAGAGAGAGAGACGAGAGAGAGGAGAGAGATAGAGAGAGAGAGGAGAAAGGAGAGAGAAGAGAGAGAGAGAGAGAGAGAGAGAGAGAGGAGAGAGAGAGAGGATAAGAGAGAGAGAGAGAGAGAGAGAGAGAGAGAGAGAGAGAGAGAGAGAGAGAGAGAGAGAGAGAGAGAGAGAGAGAGAGAGAGAGAGAGAGAGAGAGAAGAGAGAGAGAGAGAGAGAGAGAGAGAGAGAGAGAGATAGAGAGAGAGAGAGAGAGAGAGAGAGAAGAGAGAGAGAGAGAGAGAGAGAGAGAGAGAGAGAGAGAGAGAGAGAGAGAGAGAGAGAGAGAGAGAGAGAGAGAGAGAGAGAGAGAGAGAGAGAGAGAGAGAGAGAGAGAGAGAAGAGAGGAGAGAGAGAGAGAGAGAGAGAGAGATGAGAGAGAGAGAGACGAGAGAGAGAGAGAGAGAGAGAGAGAGAGAGAGAGAGAGAGAGAGAGAGAGAAGAGAGGAGAGAGAGAGAGAGAGAGAGAGAGAGAGAGAGAGAGAGAGAGAGAGAGAGAGAGAGAGAGAGAGAGAGAGAGAGAGAGAGAGAGAGAGAGAGAGAGAGAGAGAGAGACTATGGAAGTCTGACTCCAGGACGTCATTACGATTCATTTCGAGGGAAGCCATTCAATCCAATATGACTTTGATACCCCTGGGACGGACGACAGAACCCTCGGAAGATCTATGTAGCAGCTTTCTCCAGACGGGCAAATGAATACCGGTTGGCAAGCGCGGCTGATGAATAGGCGCCTACAACGTTCTTGGCAACATTCGGTAGATAAGACATTGCTGCGAACCAGGCTTTGATTGGCAAGTTGATCCGTCCATAATGATAGATCCCATCCATCTCAGATAGATAGAAAAATAGGTAGATTCACCACATTGACGTCAACCGGGGCCGATACAAGGCACCAAGGTCTTCGTCGGAGACGTAAAGCCTAGTGAAATGGCTGGAATATTAACGTATTGTGCATAATTTCTCCATTCATGCGCCTTGAAGCCCGCCGCTGTGCCACTGATACCCTCGAACAGAAAGCGTCATCACGGTGCACTCGAAAGCTCCCTGAGGCGAGTTTTCGGCAGCAGTGGACGAAACCTTAAGACGTAAGAGCTATTACTGCGATGGCGTTTCAGTAACACGATCTAAGAATATGCTTTTAAACCTTGCAGAGCCAGCTGAAATATTGCTTTTGAGACGTTTTCACTTTTGCAACGTTACCTGGACCGGTGAATCGTGTTATCGCTCTATAAACGGTGTCCACAGTATCTTCTCTCCTACTCGAAAATTCGCCCCAACTTTGCCCGATAAGGTCGGCGTTCTTTGAGCTACGGATGGTAAGAATGATTTTGCAAGTGTCATTTCCCTCTCCCTGCTCCCTTAATTTGTCCGACAGAAGGGCAAGATGAATGTTAAGACAAAACAGACGCAGAGAGGTGACGGATAAAGCTGTTGTGGACGTCCTAAATTATGTGATACGAGTTAGTAGTTTGGAAATATCATGGACTTGATTCCACATGTGGGCCAGATTTTATCAATCACAAATTTTTGATTTTGCAACTGCGACAGTTGTTGTGGGAACTGGTAGGTTGAAACATACCAGAACTTATGAATATCAATATTGATTGAATATCCCATGAATATTAAGGTAAGCGAATTTCGCAAACAAATGGACACGGGATCGAGTTTAAAACCACATTCTGCAATAACGTGGATGATATTTCATTCCATTACAAAGACAACAAAAACCTCACCTTCTCAAACTCGCAGAAGTCATTGTGACGGCGAAGCGTTTCCAGGTAGTTGAGAGCGTTGATATAGTTGAGCGCATAACGGTGATAGGACTGACTTAAACACGACGACTTGTTATTCTGGAACAACGAACACATCTCGCAGATTGCCGGTGACGAATATAGCACACATTGTCAGCAAGCTGACACGCCGCACCCAGCGCCAGCATAAGCTACACATAAAATCACTGCAAGTGCAAATAAACCTGACTGCAATCCAGCGAGTCAATAGGCGAAAGGGTACTTCGGACGTGCGTGGTGAGTGGTCGTGGGTAATTCCTCGTTCTACAACATCATGAAACAGGCATAAATTTGACTTTCTGCCTGGGATGCAGCCGTTTGTCTTCGTTCATTCCTCCGTGCACACGGAAAAGTTCGTCTAAAGTGGCAAATGCTATAGGAGATGGCGGCATCGGTCAATCAAATCAATGCAAAACGACCGCTCAAGTCGCGCAAAGCGACCGGAAATCCCAAATCCCAGAGCTGTTTGTACAAATCTGACTTCTGCACGATGCAGACTGTATGAGGAGCTTCACCCGTGGTCTGCTAATGCACTGGCTGATATATGATGTGCGTGTCTGGCATCACGGACCTGTACACATACGTAACGGCAAGGTAATGGATATAAGTAATGGGAAGCAGGGTCCGGCCAACACGACTGGCGAAGCCACTCACTGATGAGAATGGCTGATTCGATGTGATTTGGTACTATATATATATATATATATATATATATATATATACATATAGCTACGTCCAACAAAAAACTAATTCACCTCACCAAATTATCTAAGGCAGCAAAATGAATGAACGAAACAAAACAAAATGGTTACTAACCAGATAGAGTGCGCCTGGAGAATGATCCATTTACTAAACTACGGCAATTTAAACAGACTTCAAACGCATAAAAAGCCGCGGGCTGTCTATGAGCACGCATTTCAGACGGTGTGTTCACATACCTTGATAAACAGCTTAGACAGTATACCTGTCAGCGATACGGAGTCTTCTCCCCTACACAAACTCAGCAGGGTCTTGATGAAGTCTTTGCAAAATGCGTACGTAACCTGAAGAGAAAACATGTGCTATTAGCTATGCTTTATGATGTTCGTAAGCATGTAAAGCATGTAAAGCATGTAAGAAAGAAAACATGTGATATTAGCTGTGCTATATGATGTTCGTAAGCACGGAAACTACCAGTTAGGTGTAGGTAGGCACGTATCAGAACGTTGCAAGAACACCTAGTCGACGAAAACCCTCACAAAACTATCGACTTCAGATATTATGTTGCAGTATGCGGAAGTAATGTCCGAACATGACATACTGAGTTATGCGAAGTAAGGGAAACAAAGTTAAAAATGCGCAGCAGTTCGGTTAAATCTAAACTTCTTTGCAAAGTATATGCGGCCTTGGTCGTCTCAGCTTACGGGCATCATCTTGATTTACCCAGCCCACTGCTTGCATTCTGTTAATCGAGAAATTCATCAAGTTGTCTAAAAATTCTACTCCTGACGAAACATTTTATCCACGATACATGGGATAAGCCTACCAACAGCAACGTTATTTTGGTTTTCCTTCAACCAGCAGAATATCTCTATCATAAAGAACACATTTTATGCCTCAAGTAAATCTCGAACAACTAGAATATTGTGGAGTTTGCGCTATTCTTTCAGCCGTAACGCCGTGGACCAACCACCTCTGTCATAATTGAAGGCATAACTGCATCCTCGTCTTCCGCGGGTTCAAAGCTCGAGCCCAAATTTAGCAGAGTTACCACAGCACGACGCGTAAGGCTGGGAAAAAGGAATATGCTAGATGAATCAGTATTCGTTGCAGTTTTCTACACTTAAAGCACGATGACGATGTGTTGGCGGGCCTTCCCTATGGGCTGGACCGCGTCGTGTTAATCGAAATACGCCACAGGCACCAACTGTGAGCGCAGCACAAGTGGTGATCCAAGTGGTGATTGGGGTGCCGTCTGGGTATGACATATCCGATAAACCGAAAAACAGAGTAAATGCCGTCGGCTAGATGAAAATTCCGACAGCCCAAACAGTCCTAAGCTGCCCATAGCGGCAACGACGAAAATGCTATACTTTGAACGACTACGGCGTTTCGTGACAGCGTGCGGCTGGCGAAGAGGCCGCCTGTAATAGATCTTGCCGTTCGAGCTCGCAGCTGTCACGCGAGTCGACACTTGTGGGGGCAACACGTGGGAGACGTTCAGCCCCACAATTCGCGTCGCTGAGCACACTTCGCTCTACGATCCGGGGCTTACCCCAGCTGCATTCGCCACTGTAGCTCTGTTTGAGGTAAAGGATCTGGTGGGTCGGCCAAGCGAACGTAAGCCATTGCTTAGGACGGATGGGGATAGCGCGAAGTAAATGTTTTATCATTTACCACCCCAAGCCGGCAAATTGTTCGGCGATGAATGATCCGGCGTCCATTCCCAGAGGTCTTTGATCCATTTTGATGCAGAAGCGCCACACTTGGCAGGATCAGGAAGGCTTTAGTACACGCGTTTTGGTGCTAGTCCGAAAACATGCCTGCGCCTTGGTACCATCAGCATGGTGAAAACATTCTAGTCTTACATCCTCGCTCATACCACAGCGCACCAGATATGTTGCCGGCTATTAGGCACGTTTGGCCTCGGGAACATTCACCAGCTTCGCCACCCTCTTGACCGGATTTAAAATAGCTGTTTTCAACTGCTGTCTCATCTCTCCGCATGGAGAAAGGAATTTCATCACGAACAACCCAGCTCATCTCCATCACGTCATAACAAGATGAGCCTGGTGCCTTTAAAAAGCGTCTTTGTCAGAACCATTCCCCAGCAAGGCGAAACAGCTCAAGACGACAACATCTGCTACATCAGGATTCAGAACCTCACAAATAATGCAAGATCAGTATGATTCTCGTGTTATAACCGGTGGTTTCTACACCATAACAGGCTATGCCACTCCTTTGTGCATCAAACCAAAGGAGAGAATTTACACAGCTACTTGAGTCAACGTCCATTTCAGATCTTCGCCTGACTTAAATTGTCACCATTTAAAAATTTGTGGTCGATTATGACAGCATTGCACGATGCTCATCATAATGGATATTTAGACTGCACCAAGTCGCAGCATTTCCGCTTCGTTTCGTCCATGATGTGAGAAAAATCTAGTGGCAATGTCGCACTGTCAGCTGCTACATTAAAGCATAACACCAGCATCTGCGACAACGGGTGCTTTTTATATCAAACATCAGTGTCGGGATCCTATACCACATGCATACGCGTAGCAAGAATGTGAGCCTGCGGCGGGTGCGTACAATCTCGGCAAAAATAAAGTCTCCTCGCGCTCCAGTGTGCCGTATTTCTCGCACCTCAAGCCTGAAACCTTAGACTGTAACGCAGCACAAGGGTGCTATGCGGAACAGTCCTGATCCCGGCGCATGCGCGCGGCAGCAGAGGTCGGAGGGGTGGAGTGATTGGTGGCCGGCCCATTCGTTCGACGGGGCACAACGTCCTAGCAATTTGATCGGATAAAGTTATGGAATCAACGCCCAGGCATGTGGTGCTTGTTGCGTGAGCCCGCTAACCATCATTTGATCGTGGAACTGTGGGTCAGCTATATTATCTTACGGCAAAAGCTTAGCGTGCCGCAACGCATGGTACTTCCCGTCCTAGCCTGAGGATAGGACCCTCTGTCGACACCTGAGCTTTCCGCACCCGCCGCTACCAGCCACCTTCGCTGTCAGCCAAAACCAAATAATGAGCGCACGAAATGAGTCGAATCTTCACCGCAGGTAGGTGCATCGGAATGCAGGCGCTCCAACCAACTGAGCTGTTGAGACGAAATACAGAAGAGAATGAAGGCAATATTAATCATTTTGCGGGCGATTTTCAGCATTTGGAGAAAAACAGTCGCATCACAGCATAACACATTGACGTATTTTGTGTAAAGACCAAAACATCGTAACAAAATTAGATTGCCATTTTTATGCTCAGAACTGTGTCTGACTTCTACGTGAGAAGGGTAATCAGATCATAAGCCTGAGATATTGGAATGCATGTTTTGCTACAAAAAACCTTGGTAGCATTAAGTCCTACACTGGCACAACCAGTCATGTATTTTAGTTAGCTGTAGCCTCATATTCAGATTCACCTCACCTATTACACGCTTGAACGCGCCAGAGATGTTTCTTTGTGCTTTAATTTAGATCACATGGCTTTGTCCGTGTTGTCGTGCCCCGACAAAATCGGTCCAGTATATTCACAAACCTTCGTGTAGTGGTCTAACCGTCATTTCCAAATGGAAGGCAGACACAATTATCAACATGAAAATGGATAATATGCTTTTGTGCTTTGTTGTCCCTATTCTAGAGTGCCATTTTGTTGTTTCGGAAATGTCAATGTTTTCCCTCAAATGCCGAAAATTATCCGCCGATCCCCTAAATGGCCGCGGCTTTAAGTCCCTCAAATTCATTCAATCCAAAGGCTAGGAGTACATCTTAATAAAATATCAATACCGCAACCGATTTTCGTTTTTATCTCGTAAATCGTGCCACATCAAGACCGAATGGCGATGCAAGCCCACCGCCCACTCGTCTGATACGCGAACAGAATGGACTGCAAAGCAGCACAGGCCACTTTGATTCCGGTCAAGTTTCGCTTCCACCCCGTCGGACGAATGGGCCGGCCATCAATCATTCCACCCCTCTGACCTGTCTGCTGCCGAGGGCATGCGTCGAGATCAGGTCTGTTCCGCACGGCAGCTTTGCGTTGTGGTACGGTATAAGGTTCCAGGGTTGATCCGGGAGAAATAAGGCACACTGGAGCGCGAAAGAAACCTTGGTGTGATTGTACATCTCGTGGACTAAAATATTCGACTTACAACCGACCTAGCATTTACAGGAGCAGACGCCAAATCGGGTAGTATGTTGTCAGCATGGACAGAACCACGTTTAATTTTCATTTTAGAGTCTTTCATTTGTTGTTGAAAGTTAAGCGTCCGTCTTTCTTCCAAAATAACAGTGGCCTAATTGAACATGAAGGTCTCTGTTCATCTCATCACATTGAGACACTCACAACTTTTGCAAAGCTTTATCACCATTGTATCGCGCAGTTGACCTGACACGGTTCTGGCACCTGAGAACACAGTACGTCACACACGACACGCGTTTCACACAAACAGAGGCCACGATTAGTGAACTCAGCCGAGACAGTCTAAACCAGCCAAGCGTTTCTCGTGTTCTGCTCGCTTCAATCCCCACCAGAGCGACATCCGGGGACGCGCCGTCACATCGCAGCCCTCCCCTCTCCTCAGCCGGCCGCCCCACCCCCGCCCATCGCCGCCGTCGCGTCGTCTTCGGCGGCGGAAGCGGGCCCGATTGGCGCGCTCCCACGCTAACGACCCGCCCTGATCGCCGCAGCGGCCGTCGCCCTCTTCCGGAGCGCCCACCTGGAAGCGATCGCCCTGATTTTCGCGCGAGCTTTCGACGTCCGATCTGCGGGCGTCGCGACGAGGAGCGGCGCGCTGGCACGCGCTGCAGTGACGGCGCTTGGTCGCTCCACAGGGCAGCACCCACTGATCAACAGCCGACCTCACCCAGGCACTCTGCTAGTCGGACCCGCAGGCGGGCCTCCAACTGGGCAGCTCGAATCAGCGGGCGCACCGAGACGGCAGACGGGCGATCAGCAGGCCTGTATGCGGAGAGGATGAGGTGCCGGGAGCGACTGTGTATGAGGCGTCGCCAGGGTCAAGGACATCTTGATGGTGGCAAGCCTCCCTTCTATCTTGAAAGGTTGCTTCTAGGGGCAATACGAAGGAAGCAGGATATTACGTGGGCGAGTACGCTGACACTAACTGTCCCTTAACGGCAACTAGAAACAAAGGTTCTACAAAGGACAAAATCCTGTCCCATTGTGCCATACTGCACGTGTTGGATAGTTGATAGCTGGGAGGATGCCGCGACCAACCGTATATTGGATATTTCCGAGAGCAATAAGAATAACCTGGTCAACGCAAGACCGCCTGACATCCCGAGGGAGGCGACCATTTTAAGTGCAATAGAAATGGAACGAAATATGGCGTAGCCGAGTACGCCTGACATTAATCACGTCCATTATTGCTGTCAAAGGAACTGCAAATAACGTCGCTTTGACAAGGACGAAATCATGTTCCACTGCGCCGCACTGAAAGTGAAGTTATTACAGGCAGGTGACGTCACACTTGTGATCGTCGACCGCTTTCAACGCCCCTGAGCGTTTTATCCAACGGCAACCCGCACCCCGCACAATCCGACGTTTTTTGAAATAGCTATTTCACTGTAAAATCCGCTTCAGCATACGGGCTGCCAGTAACGCCTCGTCACATATGTGTGATGTCGCAACTGACAATGACTTGCATAAAATATGGCTTGGATAAAATAAAAACGCCTCCCGTAAGCGGAGTAAACACCGAAATATTTACTTTCAGGCTCAGGAACCGTATGAGAAGGCTGCATGTCCTTATATGGACATTCTTAGAGGACCGATCTGTGTGTTGTGGCCGGGTTATCTGACTGCAAAGCCCCATATCAAGCTGGAACATGTCCTTTTATTATAGCATTTCAGCAATGCACGGGTGTACAGACTGAACTAGGAAGCCATGCTTTTTCGATTCGTCTCGTTCCTTGACCTCTGGGGCTTGACATTCCAGTCCTAATATCTACGGTCCTCCCTAGCATTAATTCTGTTTTGTTTCATTAAAACGATCATTTTTAGCACTAATTCGGCTTTATTGCGCCAAATGATTTAGTTTTGTAGGGGAGAACACAAAGTTAGCCATGCGAGTCGCAAATCGCGTGCAATATTGTACAAGGTGTCTTGATGATCAAACAACTATTTTCCCAATTTCTGCTTGGTCCCAAGCCGCCTTCATAGCATTCTTGCATCAAATCCCGCTGCGTTTGAAATCGTTGTGTGGCCTAAGTCTTGCACCTGTTAAAACTGCCTCCTTGAAATATAGCGCACCACTGTGCACATCACCAAACTGCAAATGAGGTGCAAAACTGATGCAAAAACAAGTTAACATGCAGGCGGCTGGTGTGGCTCACATCTCACATGTGTGAAGCCATCACTCCCAGAAGGAGCATTACAGTTTGCAACTGCCAATATCGCAGGTCGCATTCCAAAGCGATCATCATACTGATCACAGCCTTTATGCTCCAGGACCGCAAGGAGGCACAGGGGAAGGCTTCGTAAACTTTCCGTCTCGTGGCGAGCTGTACAATCCGGCTGAGAGACGTACCGTCCAACGGGACGGTCCGGTGTACCCCACCACGCTCCTGGCAGACGGGGCAGCTGTTACCGTCTGGATGCGTCGAGCCTCAGACAGATGCGACAAGGGTGCAGCAGCCGGGTGACCTGGACCGGCCGGGCCAGGGTCGGTGACCCCGCTGGCACCACCTGCCGGTCCCGGAACTCTTCGCGGTCCGAGCGGCACGGAGGGGGCCTGCTCGCACCGACACCGCGTGACCGTGACCCAGGGTCGCGCGCGGCGTCATCGGAATCAACGCCTGCCGAAGGGGCGCGGCCGACGCGCGAGCTCCTGTCCGCAGTGCCCGGCTTCGCGCCCAGCCCCTGACGATCACCAGCCAAGTGGATCTGTCGCCCCATCCGAACGTAACGTCGGAGTTGACAGCATCGTCACCCGGGCCGCCGCGGGAGGGGGCGGGGGCGGGGGCGGGAGCGGGGGAAGGGGAGACGCGCAGCGTCTGGCCGGCCTCGCCGCGGACGCCCGCAGGCTCAATCAGCCTGAGCGCGGGACGCTGTCGGCGCTGACACTGATTGGAAGGCGCGGCGGTCGGCGACCGGCGACAGATGGCTGGGCCGGGCCATTCCATCTGCACCGGCGGCGCTCTAATCCCGGCCGACGACGCGCGCTCGCGGCCCGCGCCCCGGGGACAGTGCATTCGGCAACGCTCTCGCGACGCTCAGTCCTTCGGAGTGAATTAGGGGAAAGGCTTCGCATGCGCATGCACGCGCGACGGTGGTGCGAGTGCGTGAAGTCATGGCCGTGAGCTTGAGATGTCAATGTTAAGGGAAGCACGGGCGCAAGGTTATGACATTGGTAATAACCGTGCCCATAAAAACCATGCTCTTCAAATGATGGTAAAAAAACAAAATAGTAGAATAGCAATATGGCGACAGCATAGCCGGTGAATAGTAATAAATTTGCTTTAAGATTCACCGGCACTCTTTATTTCACCACCGTCGATGACACAGAAGGCACAGAGGAAGAAACAGGCCTGCCACAGCCGCTTGCTCATGTCATAGGCGCATTCACCTTTTACGGAGGGCATAATTCGTTTTAAGATATCGGAAGCACTGAGCACGTACTTTGTGTTCAGCATGTAGAAACTTTCATCGTCTTATCCAGACTGCTATGCTAGTTGCTTCCGGCAGGCGCTTATCGCTCACGCCATGATATTCATGCAAAGTTTGGCTTCAACACGAGGACAGCGGCGCTGACAAGGGAAGGCACTAGGTATTGCATTTATGGCGGTACGCATACCGGTACGCTACAATTTCGCAGCACATTCGACTGCAATGTCGCGCCGAGGCCATCTGACCATAAAATTGCAACAGTGGCAATGGTTTCGTTGTTTTGCTTTCGTTTGCTTCTTGAGAGCTTTCGTTCAATAAAGACAAACCGATTGAACGACTAGCCTTTTGCACCTTCTTTGTGTTGTTTCTGTTCAGGCTTATTGCATCATTTTTATTTTGATGATGTTCTTACCGCTCCAGAAAAATAATTAAGGTGACCTTTTCAAGGCCTGTCAAACCCGTTTTAAATGCACTCTGAACGGCTTGTGTGTTTGGCAGGTTAAGGGCACAGTTTGACAACATCCAAATATTATTTGTTCCTTATCGTCACGCCTTTTTGCCATGCGTTTCTGCTTGGTGACTATACAGCCTGGATCAATTTCATAGCAAGCGTTTTGCTTACCTCTGCCATAGAGTTGCAGTTCTGATGTTAAATTTCAAATAACTAGCATCTGACTTTGATCTGTAGGTACGCATTTAAGCGCATTGGTGTTGATTTAAAGACCAAACTGCATTTTTCGTTTACTTTTCACTTAGGCTGAATGTTGGCTGGCGGACCTAACCGTGAATCTAACCTCTGCAACGCTTAGCTTATCGTAAAGACCCTGACCTGCTAACCCAGTAGAGTAGCTCAAGTTCTACGGATCATTTTTCAGCACATTTTCAAGTGCTGCGACGAGTCTTTGCGTGGCACGTAAATTGAACCTAAAGACGAACAAATCCGATTTAAATGACCACGCAACTGACCATTAAAACAAAAGGTATGTATTCGGGAGCGTACTCAAGAAATCGACCACCATAGGGCACGTGTCCCTTGTCAAATTTTACATGTGCAAGATGCGCGTGAATATGTTGATGTTGACGGTCATCAACTCGTTCAAACACGTAAAAATAACAACATTGAAGACGTGTGATATTGATATACGCCACGCAGTGAATTTTGCAAAATGCCTGCGAAGTGCTACCTGCACCTGTGCGCCTGCAAAGTGCTAAAACGGATTTTTCATGAAAAACATCGTAGTTGTGCCCCGTATCGCAAGATCCTGCATCCTTCTTTTCATATAGCAACAGCCGCGCGAGTATATTGGATGTGTTCTTGCTACCAATCAAGCCTGCAGAATTCCCGTGAATCATCAATGTCGTACTATTGCGCTTGAGCCGAGCGAGTGCTTTCCTGCGAAGCCATTTGTACTGAAATAAACAAGCCGCAGGGTAAATCCTCTTTCGCGATTGGTTTCCGAAACGACCGCTATCAAAGCCATACATGCACATGTTCTGCCCAGGTCCGACCCAAACCACGTCCGCTTACAGGCTGTCGATATCACATGCTGTCGATGTCTCGCAGGAAATCCTTGGAACGTGAAGCAACTCGCGCGGCAAAATCCCGTCATCATAAATATCGATAGCGTGCATCAGCATCTCAAAACATATTAATGTGGGACCCACCACAGCTGTTGAGCATACAGGGCTTGGTTTGGTTCATTTGGCTACGATTTATGTCTTGATTTTTTATTGATTGGCGCGACATTACGTGACTGACATCATGTCGAGATCTTTTAGTTGGGAAGTCGGCGCTTAGTAACATATCAGCTTCGATCGACGTCACCAGCACCGGGCAAACACGCGAGAGAGGAGATGGAGGCCGTGTACCGACCGGCATGAGTTTTCTGCATCACACGAGGGCAAGTATCCAGCTTAAGCCAACAAAATCGGGCTGTTAAAGGCCACGTGACCTTTATTTCTATTGGTTGGGCTCACCAAAGCCCTTGAACATTCATAAGTGATCCCCGAAAGGAAAAGCGAGGAGGGGCGTGTGGAGGAAAAACAACTATGCAGATAAATATGCAAGTGGCTTCTTTCTTCAAGTGAACGCGTGGTGTTCACTTTCTAAGCCACTGTTATTCCAGTCAAGTTTGCTCTCTGAAATTTTAACACGCGCTCAGGTGGGGGTCAAATTGCCCCCGCCCCCCGGAGGTTTTTACAGAACCATTCCCGAACGAAGCAGTGCAGCCGCCCCAAATTTTACATGACTATAGACAATTGAAAAGAAAATCGTTTGGCGTTAAAAATGAGATTTACCTTGTGAGGTCACTGACCTACCGCACGTCAGTCAGGCCATGGATTCTGCGAAGTCAACTCCTGGGGAATCGTTCAATCTGATGCAACAACGGAGTGTTACACGAGACCACACATTCCTGAGATACTTTCATGGACAACGCAACAATTGAATGAACAGATTTTTTTTACCTAAGGTCATTTTTGAAAGCCAGATCAAGGTCAAAGCCAATGTGTTTTAATACCCTATGGCTTGCTGTATGGGGTAGTTTTTGATGCTCATTTCGAATTTATTGATGACAGGAACCTCAGTGTATATCTTCCATGCACTTCTCAAAGGTCAGAATAGGTCGCTGACCTAAAATGACCTGGGTCAACGTTTTGTTTTTAGGAACATACTGCCGAGCACAATCTTTGTCGCTTATTCAAAGGCAAAACTTAACGCAGTCTTGAATTATTTTGGTCAACATGACCTTTGATACGTCAAACAAGGTCACTGACCTTATATGATCATGTGACGATTTGCTTAGAACAGGTATCTAGGTTCTAGGGAGGTACTTTGGGGACAAACCTGGAGACTGACCTTGTTTGACCTTATTTAACCCGAAGGTGAAAACCTAGAAACCTCAAACTATCATTTAAATGAGTTCAGGTGCAGGCCAACACACCCTGGAAATTTTGTGCCTCCGGCTTTCTTAGTTTCTGAGATCTCAGGGGGGGGGGGGTCAAATTGACACCCCTCACCCGAGCGAAGGGCATCCAACCGGCCACCCGGGCGCGTGTTAAGGCCCGTAATCATGTTCCTTCACTCAACAAAGAGCATTAACGCAAGCACATCACCTTGCGTCGCACACAATAAGAAGCAGATTTTCCGATGAGTCAACGGAACTCCAAGTATTACAACCGACATCGTATCAAACATAAAAATCGTGACTATAATTCAGTCATTCAGCCACTATGTCCGCCTATGCAGTTCCACAAGACGCGTCAATAAGAAGCCAGCACAACCAAGCGGTCTGCATGCCTCCGGGCATCAATTCAATGCCTAACACAACGCTGAGTTACAATCCAAACCTGAGCTGGCATTGAGTACATATAAACTCAGTCAGCCCTGTCACTGCTCGCCTCGCAAATCAAACCAATTACTAGCACCGCCTCGCTAAAACACGCCGGGCACCGCGCGCCGCGTGTAACTTGCAAGCTTGGCTGATTGCCTGCGCACTTGAAATGCGTGATGCGAGGAACCGTAACGCAGCGTGATGAAAAACACCAATTCCAGGCTGCAACACTCCGGAGGTTATTCTCACTTGGGCCGCTAGACGGCGCTGCTCGCGTTTTTCGCGAGCGTGCGTCACCTGTTCCCCAATAACCTGCATAACGCGCGGGACGCGGACAAACGCGGCCATCAACGCCGCGCGCCGGGTGACCCCATCCCCTCCCCATCCCGCGCGCGCCGAAGTCTGTGTCGTCGGCCGACGTCGACAGCCAAGATCACTGCACGCATGACAAGAGGCGTGCACGACGTGATCAGTCAGGGCTGCCCGCTGAGATGCGCCGACACGCGGTGAGCAATGCTTAGCTCCTGCGGGCTGGACGGTACTCGCTGGTTCGCCGTTCATATGTTCGTTCGTTTCAGGCAGTGACATTCATACGCCATGAAATGCGTGATGAGAAGCGCAGAAGTCGGAACGGAATGTAAGGCGCCTATCATCGGAAAAAGCTATGAAAATAATCCCCAACCACCCGTGATAGCCTTAGTCGTACTTGGCAACCGTTTTTATCTTCTTGCACGTTGTACAGACGGAATAATCATCGGGCAGCTGTCCTCTCAAAAGTGCTCTTTACGTGCAATGTCGTTTTACTTAAGAGACTTCACTTTTCATGAATTAAATTCGGCTGCCGATGGAGAACACATTGCACGAGCGTAGCACCTCCAGCTAGAAACATCGTTTCCGTAATGACGTTACTGTCCACGGCCGTTTTAATTCGTTGCCGCCCCAGCCGTCATCACGTGCAGCTGGTCTTGGGAAGGACGTGATGCTGGTCGGCGTACGGACACATGTCTGTCCCAGCCAAGAAAGTTGCTGACTGATGAACATGCGCGGCAATACGCCTAGCACCGTTAAGGTCTTCGCAGGACCAACAATTACCTTTCGACACCGCGCATCATGCATTAAATCTTGTCTCCAACGTCCCGTAAAACTCACACTTAGCGTTGGTCATGGTTTAAGTATATTGTATTCTGAACACCTCCCATGGGTGACATTGGACTCAGACTCCGAGCGCATGCTAAGCTGAGCTCATTACTGAAGCCATGAGCCCACCATCCAGGCAGGCCCACTCCAGCTCAACGGACTGCTGGACGCTCATCCACTTTGGCAAATAGAATCGTAACGGAATCGATTTCATGCCGTGCGGTGCCCTAACGTGACCACGCAGTGCCATGTTGACCCGCTCCAACCACCCTGCGCCACGCTGACCCACTCCGGCCACCTTGTGCCACGCTGACCCATTCCGGCCACCCTGTGTCACGCTGATCCATTCCGGCTACCCTGAGCCACGCTGCCGCACTCCAGCCAGTCGTCATGCTTAGGTGGTTCTGCATATAGAGACAAAACACTACGCTCAGTGGACTCAAATGCAAGTCAATGAGCATTCAACCCAGGCGTATCTTGCATGTAAGTAAAATGGCCACCCTGTGGCGCCAAACAAGATCTTCCCGCATGTTCCGAATATGGCTGAAAGCGAGAACAATTGTTTTACGTAATTGCACAAAGCCCGCGGATTTTACTTACATGATACCAAGAACATATGTCACAACAGAAAACGCATTTCACTCCTACCGGTATCACCACGGGCAGAGACATATGGCCTTCGTTATCTCAGTTCTTTTGTGGTAATTTTTAAGCTTGGAGATCTGCCAGTTCGGAAATACATCCAATGAGTGGTGTGCCACGTTGAAAGCGTTGGCCGCGCACATTCTGCTTAAAACAAATTGGCGGATTACAGAACGCAGCAACGGACGACTTAAGAAATCAACTGCCGAAACTATTCATCCGTGAACAGCAAAACTATCGCAGTACCCAAAACGTGAATCCGGGTTCTTTCCCCCAGAAAACTGCTTCACTCATCTCCTCATAAACCGGACAACTCTGCTCTATTGTACCTGCCGAGGTAGACCTTTTTCCTTATAGCGCAACAGATTTTTGAATTAAATGCCTGTGGGATAGCGTGGGTCTCGTCCTATTACTTAACCCTCGCACCCACCGAATCGCATACTCACGCATGTGCCCTTTTCGAACCCCAGAGATAAGCCGCCACATTCGGAAGCAGCTATCCACGCGTAGCCGCCACCACGCCGCGTGATGACCACCGCCCTTCCCACCCTTCTCGCCTCGCCCATCAGCCGAGAAAGTCCGCAAGTGTATCGCTTCGGGTCATCCCGTCGCCACCCCACCAACAGGTGTGAGGGCCATCGCAGGGCAAAGTTTGCGCATAAAGTGGGCAGAGTTGCGCCATTTGTTCTAGGTATTGGCAAAGTTTGGCGGCCGGGGACAGCGAGCCGTCTGCACTGGGCACCCCGGCGTGGCGCGCGCCTGACGACGCCTGATGGTCCGTGGCGACCGCGGCGACCGCGGCGACCGCGGCGGCACGTACGGGCACGTGCCCAGCAGCCGCGACGGCTGGGCGCCCCACGGGAGTCCTCGGCGCCGCCGGCTAGAGCGCAGCACGGACCGGGGCTGGGCCGGAACAGAGCTGGCTGGCGAGCTCAGACGTCTGAGCGGCTCGGACGTGAGCTGTCTCGAGAGAGTGGAGCCCTCACGTCCCACGTGTCACGGCTCACGTTTAACCCCGCAAATACCTCACATCACGTCGGACTCCGCACACACCACATGGCACGTCTAACCTCGCACAAATCACATCCCACGTCTGAGGCAGCACACATCACATACCACGTCTAACTCCGCACTCATCATATATCACGTCTGACTCCATACACATCACATATTAAGGCTAACTCCGCACAAATCGCATATCACGTCTAACCCCGCACATATCATGTGTTAGGTCTAAACCCGCACATATCATATGCCATGCCTCACTCCACACACATCACATATTACGTCTAACTCAACACACATCAGATATCACATCTGACTCCACACACATCACATATCATGTCTAACTCGACGCACATCACATATCACGTCTAACTCCGCACACATCACACATCACGTCTAACTCCACACACATCACATATCATGTCGAACTCAACACACATCACATATCACGTCCAAATGCGCACATATGACATCTGGCGTCTCGCAGCACATATTGTCACGCCCCGCGCGGCACCTCACGTTTGCCGTCAAATATGTCACGCCTAAGGTCTCGTGCCTTACACTGCGTGCGTAACGCCTCTCACCTTTCACCTCTTACTTTTCACCTCCCACCTCTCTCTCTCTCTCTCTCTCTCTCTCTCTCTCTCTCTCTCTCTCTCTCTCTCTCTCTCTCTCTCTCTCTCTCTCTCTCTCTCTCTCTCTCTCTCTCTCTCTCTCTCTCTCTCTCTCTCTCTCTCTCTCTCTCTCTCTCTCTCTCTCTCTCTCTCTCCCCTCTCCTCTATCTCTCTCTCTCTCTCACCTCTCACCTCCCTCTTAAACCTTGCGTATCATGTGTCACGCCTCAACACTGCGTCTCACGTCTCTCATCTACGCATGTCGTACCTCATATCTCACTCCTCACACTCCAGGTCTTACGTCTCACACCTCACTCCTGACGTCTCCCACCTCTCATCCTACACTTCACACATCCCACCTGCAATCTCGACTATCACATCCCACTGCTCACACATCAAACCTTGCTGCTCACACCTTACACCAAAGGGTTCTCTGACGCATCACACCCCGCGCCGACCGCACCTCACGCATCAAACCTTGCTGCTCGCACCTCGCACCAAAGGGGTCCCTGATGCATCACACCCCGCGCCGACCGCGCCTCACGCATCAAACCTTGCTGTCCACACCTCACACCAAAGAGTTCTCTGACGCATCGCACCCGCGCCGACCGCACCTCACACATCAAACCTTGCTGCCCACACCTCACACCAAAGAGTTCTCTGACGCATCGCACCCCTCCCCGACCACGCCGGGTACTCACACAGCACAATTCGTCCAGGTTGCCGAACAGGAGCTCCGGCTCGGCCACCATGAGATAGCCCTCCACCTGCACCTGCTTCAGGGGCTCCATGTACACCTGTGGGGGCGAGGTCAGGTCGTCGGACGTCCGCCCGCGGCCGCCGCCGCTGCGGCCTCACAGGTGGTCACCTCGCATGCATCACTCGCAGGGATTCAGCGGATCGATGGCGTTCATCACACTCAAAGCTAATGGGTTGTGTTATCACACGTGGTTTGATGCTACCTGGGCTGCGATCGAGCTGACAATGGGGTTGCCAAGATTTATCGGTAACCGGACACATGGGCCGGAATCAATGAAGCTGCACTATAAGCTCGTGTGCAAGGCTTGAAATGACCCAACGCCATGTTGTGGCCCAATTACAAGGTGCTCACTCTCACTGCCTTTGGCTCAGGCTCACTGTGTTTCCATTTTCTCTGCTGGAAGTTGTCTCCGGGCGTCTCTTGAGCAATGCGCGTTAGCTACCATCCATTTTCAGTGACCTTTCTCTTGCTGACATTGCAAATTGGATATGCCCCAGAGGTTTTCGCAGCAGCTTTCCCGAATCCCCAGCGGTGGAAAGTAACGATCCTGAGAAAGCGTTCTGCATCGCGACGTTGAGACGTCCGGTTCGGCAACAAGTCGCACACCACTATGCAATGCCTGTTCACCCCAAGCAGCAGACCGAGCCATTGCGGCTGACAGCAAGGCATCTCCCAAAGTTATTCTGCCAGCCTACCCTTTACACGACCAGCGCTCCCTCTCGCCTCCCCACCGCTTCCCTCCCTCCCCATTCCCTCGCGTCGACTCACGTTCTTCAGGACCATCAGGTGATCGTAGAGGAATGCACACTCGGACTGGAAGAGGTCCCAGACCGCCTCGTGGCAGCGGCGCTCGGTCGGCGGGCTGTCGGCGGCCGCGCCGCGTCGCGCCGGGCTCTCGGGGCTAGCCACGCCCGAGGCCGGCGGCGTGGCCGGCGGCGAGCGGTCGTAGCTGGTCCACACCAGCCGACGCCGGAACAGACCGCGCCGCTCCGTCAGACTGCGCTCGCTCAGCGTGCGCGTCAGCGTGGCGGGCGGCCGCGGCCGGCGCGCGCGCGTCGCCGGCAGCTCGCACGGCGTCTCGGTGGACTCGCTGCGCTCGAGCCGCGACAGCGCCAGCGCCGCCGCCGAGCCGGACGCCGGCGTGGGCGCCGGCGGCGGCACCGTGCCCGCCTCGACGTGGTACACGAAGTCGGACCAGGGCAGACCCTTGTAGCGGTGCAGCTGCTCGTCGCGGAACTCGGACGGCCGGATCTCCATGAGGACCTGCTCGATGCCGGTCAGTGACTCGGACTTCAGCGAGCGGCCCGACCGGTCGAACTGAAACGGACGCGACGGCGGAGGTCACGTACGGCAGCGGCTGACGCAAGTCGTGGGGCTGCGGACGTGGGTCACAGCGGCCTAACTGAAATAACCGATTTAAGAAAAAAGTTGGACCTTAAGTGCGGTATATTGAGGGTCACTTGAAAACGGAGATATCAAAAGTCCCCTGGCGAGACCGGCAGTACAGTAAGTCAAACAGCAGAAAACGGGTGAAGAAAGAGTGAGAGAAAGAGATATGGGTGAGCCAGGTTCGGATAAAATCCGGTTAGCGATCAGATGGGAGCTGCGACCACAGAAAGCAACGGCGCAAGAAGACAGGCCCGGAAATTGCCACGCCCGTAGATGACGTGGACTAATCTCCGTCTGGCCGTTGGAGCAACGATATTTCATGTTTTGCCCCAAGCTGTTGCACGCGTAATCGTTTAATGTTATTGAGCGCAGAGCTAAAACTCAGGTTTATGATTGATGGAACAACAAAAAACTAAAAGTCGTCCTGTATGTCGACCTGTAACCCACTAGCCGGCTGAGTTGGGCAGATGCACAATGCTCAACACCATGTACTAGCTAACGCGTCATCCTTGAACCACATTCGTACCTCTGTTTCTACAGCAAACTTGTGCAGTTTTTGCTCAAACGCAACATTAATTGTACTGCAAAAACTAATACAGGACATGAGAGTTACACGACAAAACTTATGTTGCAACATCTATGAACGGCATTACTGCTATAGTAAAAGCTTATACATTCTTTACTTATACGCCATGTTACGTCTTTTGCGGCGAGTTGCATGCGACATCAGTGCTACACAACACTAGGAAAGTAACGAAAAACCCTTATCTAAAAACAAAATACCTGTCATTTTGACCACCGCAAAAGTGTATCGTCTTTACTTGTCAGCAATAATATTCCTTCTGCCGATACATGTACACGAACACTAGTTAGGTTTATAATTTTTATTACGCTCTCAATGTTAAACGTTTCACAACACCTATCAACGCATAATACATCTATGCTTTATTGCGCATCTCATTGAAAAATCGATATACTTATACGTCACCTGAATGCTTGCACTCTTTTTCGGACCTCCCGCGAAATATGATTGGCGTACATGGAAGGCAGCCCATGGATGTTGCTATCCTTAAAGGGAGTGTCTCAACTCCTTTGTACCCCTCACTTATTGTTACATCGGACGCGATGGACGTTATATCAATTTGATCAGTAACACCATTTTTCTGGAAAATCTTCTGAATAGCTCAGAATTTCTATTTGAAGTAGCCGGCCTTGCGGGAGAAATTTCCTTTGACTCGCCACTACGGAAGTACTACGTTTCATTTGCCCTGCTTTTGCAGCGAGCGTATTCTGTAATGTTTGCAAGACACTAACGTGTCAAACTGTGTAATAGGTGCTACGAAAGCTTGGTGTACCATGTTTAGATAAGAATACATGCGAACATGGATCTGACTAATTAGCACTGATATCCTTATTATGTCTCGACGGTGCTGCAGTGGTACTATCCAGCGCTATTATCAGACATCACTAGTTCTGAGCTTTTACTTGAGAGTGTTTTATAAATGTACCTCGAAAGTGGGCCACTCCCCCTTAAAAGC
>NW_023596545.1:33739133-33758264 GCF_011947565.3 Pollicipes pollicipes | reverse complement strand
GTCTAACTCGACGCACATCAATATCACGTCTAACTCGCACACATCACAACTCCGTTAACTCCACACAATTCACATATCATGTCGAACTCAACACACATCACATATCAGTCCAATGCCACATATGACATCTGGGTCTGCAGCAACATATTGTCAGCTCCGCCGAGCATCCTCCACGTTGCGTCAAATTATGTCACGGCCTTAGGTCTCGTGCCTTTACACTGCCAGTTGCGAGTAAGAAGAGCACCTGTAAAATGATTAAGTGCTTGAACCTCACCACCTCTCTCAGCGATCTCTCTCTATTCTATCATGATCTTCATCTCTACTCTATCTCGCGCGATGCTCTCGCTATCTCTCTCTCTCTAGCTTCGTAGAGATGAGTATCCTCTCCTCTATATTATCTCTATATGCTATAGTATTATATCTCTCTACTCTCTCTTCTCTCACCTCCTCACCTCCCTCTTAAAACCTTGCCGTATCATGTGTCAGCCTCAACACTGCGTCTCACGTCTCTCATCTTACACATGTCGTACCTCATATCTCACTCCTCACACTCCAGGTCTTACGTCTCACACCTCACTCCTGACGTCTCCCACCTCTCATCCTACACTTCACACATCCCACCTGCAATCTCGACTATCACATCCCACTGCTCACACATCAAACCTTGCTGCTCACACCTTACACCAAAGGGTTCTCTGACGCATCACACCCCGCGCCGACCGCACCTCACGCATCAAACCTTGCTGCTCGCACCTCGCACCAAAGGGGTCCCTGATGCATCACACCCCGCGCCGACCGCGCCTCACGCATCAAACCTTGCTGTCCACACCTCACACCAAAGAGTTCTCTGACGCATCGCACCCGCGCCGACCGCACCTCACACATCAAACCTTGCTGCCCACACCTCACACCAAAGAGTTCTCTGACGCATCGCACCCCTCCCCGACCACGCCGGGTACTCACACAGCACAATTCGTCCAGGTTGCCGAACAGGAGCTCCGGCTCGGCCACCATGAGATAGCCCTCCACCTGCACCTGCTTCAGGGGCTCCATGTACACCTGTGGGGGCGAGGTCAGGTCGTCGGACGTCCGCCCGCGGCCGCCGCCGCTGCGGCCTCACAGGTGGTCGCCTCGCATGCATCACTCGCAGGGATTCAGCGGATCGATGGCGTTCATCACACTCAAAGCTAATGGGTTGTGTTATCAAACGTGGTTTGATGCTACCTGGGCTGCGATCGAGCTGACAATGGGGTTGCCAACATTTATCGGTAACCGGACACATGGGCCGGAATTAATGTAAGCTGCACTATAAGCCCGTGTGCAAGGCTTGAAATGACCCAACGCCATGTTGTGGCCCAATTACAAGGTGCTCACTCTCACTGCCTTTGGCTCAGGCTCACTGTGTTTCCATTTTCTCTGCTGGAAGTTGTCTCCGGGCGTCTCTTGAGCAATGCGCGTTAGCTACCATCCATTTTCAGTGACCTTTCTCTTGCTGACATTGCAAATTGGATATGCCCCAGAGGTTTTCGCAGCAGCTTTCCCGAATCCCCAGCGGTGGAAAGTAACGATCCTGAGAAAGCGTTCTGCATCGCGACGTTGAGACGTCCGGTTCGGCAACAAGTCGCACACCACTATGCAATGCCTGTTCACCCCAAGCAGCAGACCGAGCCATTGCGGCTGACAGCAAGGCATCTCCCAAAGTTATTCTGCCAGCCTACCCTTTACACGACCAGCGCTCCCTCTCGCCTCCCCACCGCTTCCCTCCCTCCCCATTCCCTCGCGTCGACTCACGTTCTTCAGGACCATCAGGTGATCGTAGAGGAATGCACACTCGGACTGGAAGAGGTCCCAGACCGCCTCGTGGCAGCGGCGCTCGGTCGGCGGGCTGTCGGCGGCCGCGCCGCGTCGCGCCGGGCTCTCGGGGCTAGCCACGCCCGAGGCCGGCGGCGTGGCCGGCGGCGAGCGGTCGTAGCTGGTCCACACCAGCCGACGCCGGAACAGACCGCGCCGCTCCGTCAGACTGCGCTCGCTCAGCGTGCGCGTCAGCGTGGCGGGCGGCCGCGGCCGGCGCGCGCGCGTCGCCGGCAGCTCGCACGGCGTCTCGGTGGACTCGCTGCGCTCGAGCCGCGACAGCGCCAGCGCCGCCGCCGAGCCGGACGCCGGCGTGGGCGCCGGCGGCGGCACCGTGCCCGCCTCGACGTGGTACACGAAGTCGGACCAGGGCAGACCCTTGTAGCGGTGCAGCTGCTCGTCGCGGAACTCGGACGGCCGGATCTCCATGAGGACCTGCTCGATGCCGGTCAGTGACTCGGACTTCAGCGAGCGGCCCGACCGGTCGAACTGAAACGGACGCGACGGCGGAGGTCACGTACGGCAGCGGCTGACGCAAGTCGTGGGGCTGCGGACGTGGGTCACAGCGGCCTAACTGAAATAACCGATTTAAGAAAAAAGTTGGGCCTTAAGTGCGGTATATTGAGGGTCACTTGAAAACGGAGATATCAAAAGTCCCCTGGCGAGACCGGCAGTACAGTAAGTCAAACAGCAGAAAACGGGTAAAGAAAGAGTGAGAGAAAGAGATATGGGTGAGCCAGGTTCGGATAAAATCCGGTTAGCGATCAGATGGGAGCTGCGACCACAGAAAGCAACGGCGCAAGAAGACAGGCCCGGAAATTGCCACGCCCGTAGATGACGTGGACTAATCTCCGTCTGGCCGTTGGAGCAACGATATTTCATGTTTTGCCCCCAAGCTGTTGCACGTGTAATCGTTTAATGTTATTGAGCGCAGAGCTAAAACTCAGGTTTATGATTGATGGAACAACAAAAAACTAAAAGTCGTCCTGTATGTCGACCTGTAACCCACTAGCCGGCTGAGTTGGGCAGATGCACAATGCTCAACACCATGTACTAGCTAACGCGTCATTCTTGAACCACATTCGTACCTCTGTTTCTACAGCAAACTTGTGCAGTTTTTGCTCAAACGCAACATTAATTGTACTGCAAAAACTAATACAGGACATAAGAGTTACACGACAAAACTTATGTTGCAACATCTATGAACGGCATTACTGCTATAGTAAAAGCTTATACATTCTTTACTTATACGCCATGTTACGTCTTTTACGGCGAGTTGCATGCGACATCAGTGCTACACAACACTAGGAAAGTAACGAAAAACCCTTATCTAAAAACAAAATACCTGCCATTTTGACCACCGCAAAAGTGTATCGTCTTTACTTGTCAGCGATAATATTCCTTCGGCCGATACATGTACACGAACACTAGTTAGGTTTATAATTTTTATTACGCTCTCAATGTTAAACGTTTCACAACACCTATCAACGCATAATACATCTATGCTTTATTGTGCATCTCATTGAAAAATCGATATACTTATACGTCACCTGAATGCTTGCACTCTTTTTCGGACCTCCCGCGAAATATGATTGGCGTACATGGGAGGCAGCCCATGGATGTTGCTATCCTTAAAGGGAGTGTCTCAACTCCTTTGTACCCCTCACTTATTGTTACATCGGACGCGATGGACGTTATATCAATTTGATCAGTAACACCAGTTTTCTGGAAAATCTTCTAAATAGCTCAGAATTTCTATTTGAAGTAGCCGGCCTTGCGGGAGAAATTTCCTTTGACTCGCCACTACGGAAGTACTACGTTTCATTTGCCCTGCTTTTGCAGCGAGTGTATTCTGTAATGTTTGCAAGACACTAACGTGTCAAACTGTGTAATAGGTGCTACGAAAGCTTGGTGTACCATGTTTAGATAAGAATACATGCGAACATGGATCTGACTAATTAGCACTGATATCCTTATTATGTCTCGACGGTGCTGCAGTGGTACTACCCAGCGCTATTATCAGACATCACTAGTTCTGAGCTTTTACTTGAGAGTGTTTTATAAATGTACCTCGAAAGTGGGCCACTCCCCCTTAAAAGCCCTAGACAACAGCTAGACTCCTTTGTCAATACTGCGCTCGGGTGGGGGTCAATTTTATCCCCTCCAAAGACTTTTCCAGAATGGTTTCCGAACAGCGGGGCGTAGCCGCGTTAAATTCTGCATAACTGTAGACAATTGAATAGCAGGTCGTTTGGCATCAAAAATTTTGACGCAACTTGCAGGGTCGTAACGTACGGCATGCCAGTTAGGCCATGGATTCGGCGAAGACGATTTCTAGGAAATGGTTCAATGTGATGCAACAATGGGTGTTAGACTAGTCAAACGTCTCTGAGATAGTTTCTTAGGAACCACAGCAATTGAATTAACAGATTCCATTGACCCAGGGGCAGGCATAAAGGTTAGACCAAGGTCAAAACCAGCCGATACCAGCCTCTAGAGCTCGCGATATGGGGACGTTTCTGGTGCTCATTTTGAGTTTATCAATAACAGGAACCGCGCTACAACCGTCTGTGATTTTCTTATAGGTCAGAATAGCTGACTAACCTTAAATGATCCCGGTCAACATTTCGTTCTTAAGAACGTGCTGCCTAGCGCGATCCTTGACGCTCCATGACCTTCGAAAAGTCAAAAAAATGTAGTTGATCTTACATGAGCACCAATACATTTTTACTTGGAACAGGTATTCGGGTCCACGGTGGTTGCGCGAGAAGGTCTGGGCACTTGGGGCACCAATCTGGAGTTGGACCTTTTAACTTTGTTTGACCCTGTTTGACCCGAAAGTCATGACCTAATAATCTCAAATTTTGACTCAAGTGAGTTCATGTACACACCAATAAACCTTATGAATTTGATGTCTCCAGCTTTCTTAGTTTTTGAGATCACAGGTGGTTAAGTTGACCTCCACCTAGGCGAAAGGTATAAGGGCAACCGGCCTCCCGGGCACGTATAAGGAAATATGCTTCTAAATAGTCACTGTTTGATTACGTCATCGTACCTTACAAAATAATAGATTAGAGCCAACTGGTGGTCGTTATATCCGGAAAATTGTGCTCGCGAACGCCAGATGTGAATGGCTCGACAATTCTATTTGTATTGGACTTGATTGTTGCTGGGCTGATGAAATGGCAAGATTTTAATGTCGTTATTATGGTGTCATGGATGCCTGCATGACCTTCTAAGAGTCTCCCGAACTGGTTGGCACATCTTCGCGAACGCGTAGCTCAGAAACTAGAGAGACTTAGATTGGAGAGGGCAGGACTGTATACTGCACCGAATGATCTTCAAGATGGCTATTTTACTTAAAACCACTATGCAAATGTGCAACACACCCTTACACCTTTTGCATTGTTTCGTGCTCTGTTTCTGCCAGGAGGGGAACACACGTCGCTTCGGTGCCGTTCCCGATCGCTTCGCCTGACGTCGAACCCCCCCCCCCCCCCCCCCCGCTCTTCACATCTCGTCTCGGTCAACTGAGTGACGCGTTTGTCATCGGTCATGCCCAGATGGTGGACTCTTAGGCTATAATTACCTTTCCAGTTGGGCAGAAAAGATCTCCAGATTTCTCCTCCGAAAATCTGGCAGCCCACTGAGCTGAGCCGGAGCAGTCTAGAGTGGCGAGACTTGGACAGCCATAGAGAGAGCATTCGCGTCAGCCCGAGCGTATGAATAGGACCCGAGCAAACTTTGAGGAACTCTGTTACAAGACCTGACACAAGTTCTTCTCGTTTGTGCCGCTACTTCGCTCTACTGCTTGCATTCACCGTGTTTATTTGTTGGTTGTTACGTGTGATTCCACGGAGCCAGAACAGGGTTTGCTCATTTCAAGTTCATGTTAATTCTATTTCTGTGAAGAGAGCACGTCATTGGTTCACCCTCGGGTTTGCTCGCCAACCAATCGCGTCGTCTTCCCAACTTTAGTGACCTACGACTGGCACCATCAGTCAAGTTGGCGTGTGACGTACGAGTTACGACGATTCCTTGGCCGTAACTGGTACAGGTTTTCCAAAACGTACACGCGTGTCGCGCAACACCTTCACAAACCTCGCAGTGTTGAGGACACCACCACTCGCTCCTCACTTCTTAACCACGACCTGTCTCACTCCCGCTTGGATCCCTCCGACCGCTTTCGCCCAGCCCGCGCTCATCGCGGGAGACCCCAGAGCCATATCAGCCCGAACATGCCCAATGACCGCGTCTCTAACCGAACGCGGCCGCCGTTCTGCGCATGCGCGAGCCACGCACGCGGCTTTGATTTGACGCCCGGGCTGATCCGTCGAGATACCGTCCAGACCCCGATTGAGCCGCGGTGAATATAGCGCGGCGGGATCAGGGCGCTTCAACTGAGACCCCTGCCGCCGACTTCCAGACTGCACGGGACCTGATCGCAGACGTCCAGCCGTGATTGGGGCTTTGCTAGCAGCGATTTGTCTGACGTCAACCGACGGTGACCTCACAGCCACCTCTGCGGTCAGCGGCTGCTGAAGATCCCGGGTGCCCGCGCGGCAGCCGGTGGTAGAGACGCGGGTGGGACGGCTGCCGGGAAAGTTCTCACGAGAAGGGAGGGAACCGACGGCTCTCTCGGAAGCCGCAGCCTTCCGCCGCGGCGGCGGCACGGTCGTGGCGCGGATGTGACCTTTCCCAGATATAACGCGTCCGGCCGGTGCCGTGACCTTTTCAGATAGATTCGGCTGATGGGCCGGCCGAGTCGCGGCCGAGTATTAGAGAGCCGTCGCTCCCGGTCTGGGCGGTGTGGAGACCACTGTGACGCCCACGACACCGGGGTCTGTGGGGACGGAGACGGCGTCCTGTGCACCCCTGCTGTCCTGGCGGCAGTGTTTTCGCCG
Organism: Pollicipes pollicipes; assembly: GCF_011947565.3. Taxonomy (NCBI): domain Eukaryota; kingdom Metazoa; phylum Arthropoda; class Thecostraca; order Pollicipedomorpha; family Pollicipedidae; genus Pollicipes; species Pollicipes pollicipes. Next base: position 33,751,509 of record NW_023596545.1, on the reverse strand, counting down.
GGCACCACCGTTGGCCCGCCAGAAATGGCGACGGAGGCCTGAGGCGGGCGTAGCGCGCTTGTTTTCATTCACTTTACGACAGTGAGTGATGGCGTAGTATAAAAGCGGGCATGCATCACAGGGCATCAAATGCTGCGTTTGCAGCAGTTAGATAATACAGATTCACTTAGACAAGTCATTGAAAAATCGTTTCGAAATTGGCCGCAGACTGACTGTCATGCTTTGCATTCAACCTGAAATAAAAGCACAACATCCCTTCATATCGGTGACATTGTAGCACACGCAATGCAAATCATACTGTTTTCAACGTTGCATGCAGAACAATCACGCTTTAACATCGGTGTCTGCCTTCCTGGTGTGGGGGGGGGGGGGGGGGGGGGTCTTCGTATAAGCCTTCAGGGGCGCTCAAATGCGACTAACGTTGCATGCTTTACTGAGCCTTGACCTGCACTACGGCGACAGAAGCCCACCTCACTCAGGGGGCGCTCGCGGGGCATGCACGGCACGCATTCTCACCAGTTTCAGAATGGACCACGTCGTCCTGCCTTTCCGGGAACAGGTGGAATCTGCAACGGACGGCCGACTCTTAGCGGCGGGCGGCATCGCAAGCGACTTCAAAGCAGCCATCCAGACCACACTGTGACGTCCTCAGAGCTCTGCGCCGACGGCCGATGATAGACGGTCGACGCCGGCGGCATCACAAGAGAAGCCACACCGCCGGCAGTCCGTGCAGACACGCGGCTGACTGGGCGACAGTGGAGCCCTCATCAGTGGCAGTCGCGCGGCCCGCGGGCGGCGGACGGCGTAGGACGGGGCACTGGGTTCGAGAGAGGCGCGAGCTCCAGCGCTCTCGAGCCACGCCCATTGTCGGGTCTGACGCTGTGGCCTCACACGGAGACGGTCGAATCAAAACGTGGCGTGGATTCGGCAGATGCAAAGCGATTTGGAATGATTGGCTGCAAGTGCGAGATATTGCGAACGAGTGCGATATGGTCACAAAAATCGGGCAATTCATGGCCATGGAATCCCTGAAACCAGCGTCAACGACGGCCATGTCTGGTTTGTACGGCTCATACTTTGAAAGTTGTGTGTTCCTTCCACTAGCTGGGTGTCTATGGCACGCTACAAATCGCGTCGGTAGGGAAGAGTGACCAAATTTCATTATGACCAAATTTCGTCTTCAAAAGTGACCAAATTTTATCATCAAGTTCAAGCATTATTTAACCCAACTTTCCATTGCTACTGAATTCCGCGCGGATGTTCTTGTTTCAACCGCATGAGATCTCGATCACTGCGGAACCGACTTTTACGCCCCAGCGGTGGAATGTTCACTGGAGCGTTAACTTTTTGCACGTGCGCTTTTTAGGAAAAGCTGTCATTGATACAATCATTGCGGAAATTCAGGGAAAACACGTTATTTTAGGTGCTTGATCTTGGTTAGGTGTTTGCCACGTCGCCTCAAGTAAGATCTTACCTTGCCCAAAATTATGCGTTAGACCACACATTTTATTTCTATCCCGATAGAAGTACTAGACAGTGTTCTAAGGCCTTCACTTTCAGGGCCATAGCGGATGTGCGACTTTTCAGTTGGCAAGGCACATTTGGTATTTGCCACTGGCCGATGTTTCTCCATCTACTTCTACTATGTTCATGATGCCAAGGGATGGCTTGAACGGATACACGCAGTCATAGCCACCTGTTTGTACAAAAATCCTTTTAACAAAGTGAATGCCCTGTGGTTTCCGTGAATCCTACAATTCAACCCATGTGGCAAGTCACGTATTCAAGCCCATCCACTTACAGGTCCTAGCTCCGTCCTGAGCAGTTTGCTCGCATCTCACATAAGCTATGAGTGATTAACTTTGATGCGAGCTGCGGTGCGACAATCCTCACCAATCAAACAATAGCGGTGGAGTAAACAATAACCAGGTGAAGTAAACGACGTGAGGACAGCAGGTGCGCCTAAAGCAGCTTGCGAGTCGAGATTGATATTAACGGGATTACCGGGATTCCGAGTCTTCCAAGGATCACACATTGAGTCTCCTCCGCGTCATGCAGACGGGGAGGAGAGGGCTGAAACTTGAATAGTCTCATTAAAATCCGCGCTTTAAAAATGAACTGAGGCTCAGATGATGAACTCTGATGCCCGGAAACACAGCTGCCGAAGAAAACATCCGTGATGGGCCAATTTCATCCGACATGGAAGTGGGGCTAGTGGGTTGTTGGGTACAACGTACGCACAACATAAATAGTGCGCGAAAGCTTACCAAACGAGACAAAACAATTGTTGGATGTGATAAGCATGACCAAAAATTGCACGTGTCAATCCTAAAAATGCTAGAGACTTTCCTGCATTAAAGCGGCACCTTTGTCCAATAATGGCTCATCATCAAACCCTACCCTACAAGATGCCTGCACATTTCCTTTAGTTCTGAACTTGAAACATCTCGAACAATTCGCTAGATCTTCAAAGCATGCCAGCCACCCGCATATCTAATTTATGTTTAAGCGCTCGCGCCTAGAAAATATTTAATTTATATGAGGCACACCATTATGCCCACTTAAACCGACAGATCTCCACGTCCCGCATTCATGCATTATTAGCAGCGTGTGAGTTAGGCCGCGGACGATAGCTGGCGAGCCTAGAGCCTGCGAACATTGTTGGGGGGGGGGGGGGGGGGTTCAGACTCGATCAGCCCGGTGGGACGAGGCGCAGAGTTTCAACGTCTGGATGAGAGCATGGATGACATGAAGTTTGGAAAAGAGCTGGAGAGAAGGCTATATTCTCAAAACTCGGAAAAACATCATCGTAAGCTTCACGAGCTGCGAATAGGAAGCGCGCACCTGCGCCACATTCTCGACTGAATGTACGTTTTGAGCTGATTCGAGGTACATATATCAGATATCACATATCTATCATATCACATATATCATACCTGAGAACAAAAAGTTCAAGCCTGCTTATTGAAGGCCAAGCCAAACACATCGTTACTGGCGGATATGATATAAATTGAAAGAATCAACCGTCGTAGATTGGACGAATTGTCCATATAAATGCCACCTTTAGTTCTCGCGTTCGCTGAGCGTGCTGATTACTTCTGGCAATACCTATCAACAAGCAACCCTGATAAAATTAAATAAATCGCTCCGTAGCCAAGTCAGCAGCCAGCCACCAACAGCAGAGCATCGATGCTAACAAGGATAAGTGAAAGGTCACAGTTGATTCGACGACAGTGAGGCGTGAGCTGGCCAGCGCTGACTCACACGTGGTCTGCAAGCGTGGCGTGGTAAGAAGAAATCCGTCACAACGTATTGTGGTGGCTGAGCGAACATAAGAAATGCTCAGATGCTCTTTTATCTACTGTTGTAAACACAACTGCTGGTTAGAGGTTACATTTTTAGCTACGATGTTGTCTCGTGCATACAACAGTGGGCTATTTTGCTGATAAAATGTTGGTCAAGTGAGGTTGCCCTGTCACATACTTATCCCAGTTAGCAAGTTACATAATCACCTCAGCTAGCCATCTTCCAGTGATTTGCTTTTATTATTGGCTAATATGCGCCAAATCACATAAGCCTGTCTCCTCGCTCTTACACAATACGTCATCGCGTTTAAAGTCAAGCAATGAGCAACATATTCGTTTAAACTAGAAAACAGGATAGAGATGACGCCTATCACTGGGTCGCCTACCTTGTTGTCTAAATAACTTACATTTGAATACAAAAATGAAAAGCTAGCGATGCAGCAGGAAACCCTTTTTAGCATGATTTTTGAGGCCTAAAAGTCACTTATTAACAAAGTAAAGATCATACAAAAATATAATTTCTCCACGTCGGTGCTTCTGCTTCCGATTCTTTGCCACTTTCACTCCTTACCGCTGAGCCAGTTCGAGACCCTGAGGAGAACGTAACGAGAGCTCAGAACCCCGCATGACCCTCACGCATTCGCGCATTAGCTCCAGACCCTGTATCCGCTTACGCCCCGCTGCATCGAGGCCTCGCCAAATCGAACGCACCGAAGACGACGAGCTACGACAGCCATCCCGGGTACGAACTTTTACACAGCCTACGCAAGCAATCACGGAATCACGGACCCTTGCCCTTCTGGACGGGGTCGGTTTGAGATTGGAGGCAGTTTAGCTTTGCTGATTACCGGAGCGTGCCATTGTTTTGCCTCAGCACCTCCCCCTGTGACGATGAAATGTTCCGAGTCCTCTGCACAAGTTCATATGTATGAAACAACGAGATTCTAACAACGTCAATGATAAACCAACCAAAAACTCTAAAACGAATCCACGCTCTGACAACCACGCACACACGTACACAAGCCACCTACAGACACACGCACAGACTCACGCACGGACCCGCACCTTCGCGCACGCGAGTGTGCAGTCACCCAAACGCATGCGCACCGGCCTACACACATCCACACTTACCGGAGTCGGGGGCAGCCAAGCTCTGCGCTGACCCGTAGAGGTGACTCTCTGAAACACGACGAGGTCCGTCAAATTCTCGAGCAACCGTTCATTTTCTGAGGCTAATAAAACAGCCGAAGCAAAGCATAACGATTAGTATCAAAACTTATGCATACCACTCATGCGTTGGAGCTATTCGTTCTTCTCAGCCACTTCAATACAAGTGAGTCGTATGCCTGCAAACTGAACTTTGAAATATGATGCTGGAAATAACCCAGGTTGTAGAATGTTGCGACTTAGAGGCCTACGATTACGGCGACCTTATAAATGTTTTGCACAATCATAGACTACTTCAAAATATTTTCACAAATGCTTAAAAATTATGGCTTGAAATATTTTAACATCACAGTAAAATGTTTTGAGATATTGTACAAAACACTTGATGGTTGTGGGAATTTATAAATAATCTTTGCTGCCTTCCGATGCTGTGTTAAGCCAGCAACGTCTCTTCTGCAAAGGCTTCAAAGCACTTGGGAAATCCATACATTGCAGCTGCATTGAAGCCGAAGACCAGAGTTAGGCTGTTATCTATCTTGACGTATTACCGATAGCAAATTATTGATCCGACATAATTCAATGGGACTTAAATACTGATTGACGGAGACATTATTTCACAAAGCCTCCTAATGTATCAATTTGCAAATATATTCGACGTTATGTTCCTCAAGCTTTTTCAGGTTGTGCCGGATCGTGTAGCGCGATAAGCTTTGATGGAAAAAAAATTCGAGGTCGAAATGTAAAATCTGTAGACGATGTGCTTGCGGAACTCTGCCTGGCGGACCCACACGTCACAGGCAGACGCAGGCAATGCCGCATGTCACAGGCAACTGGGACATGGTAGAACAGCTGCGGTAAAGCAGCTTTCTATGGTACATATAACTGTCCAATCTCCGTCAATATGAGAAGACAAATCGCCCATTAAACGGACATCGGTCTTGCGATGAACGAAATAAATGCCGACAGGCGCATGACCGTTAATGGTGACGTTTTCAAACACGTGGGTAGCTAGTGTTTTAATTGGACGTAAAGCTACAGTATCGGACTGCAGTGTCTAGAGTGGGCGTTGCCCTATAACGCAGAGTGGCTGGGCTCCGATCAGTCCAGAATTAAAGCCCGACGGAACAGCAGGCTAATCAGTCTCCACCCACAGCGGCTACTCCAACGCAAGGTCGTCGCGCACCTGTGCACGACCCGGTCGTCCTGTTGACGACCGCAGCGCAGGCCCCAGCTGCGCCACAGCCCACAACCCTGCTGTGGGCTGAGGAGCGCGGGGCCGGCGGGCCTCGCGCCGGCCGGGGCCGCGGAGCGGGGGGGGGGGGGGAGCTCCCGGTGGTGATCCGTCGACTCCGAGACGGCTCGCGGAGTCCTGGGAAGCGCAGTCCGGCTCGCCGGAGTCGGTGACGAATGTCCGCCCGGGGGGTTATCGGGGCAACGACACCGCTGAGTCGCCGGCACACCGCGCCACACAAGTCGGCGGCAGCTCGAGCTTCAGAGTTGTAGTAACGCATCAGGGAGGCCCCCGGAGCTCCGAGTCAGATTAATGGCCCCACGGGTAGTCACGAGTGTGCCCGATTTCGGGGAAGCTGGGAAGAGAGCAGTGCCCAGCAGGGCCTCCGAGTGAGCCGCGCCTGCAGGGACCCTCCATTTTATGTCGTCCCAGGACAGGGGCCCACTAACCTTCGGGGAACTCCCCGACATGAGGCGGTCGATTCCCGAAGGGTGACTGGGGTCTTTCACTTTGAGCAGGACCTTTGCAGCTTCCGTACGCCCTTTGTAAAGGTCGCGACCCCGTTAAACCACGTAACGGAGGCACGCCAGGCTGGCCTTCGACGCTTGTAGGAGACCAATCACCCTTCGGACGGTAGTATGTCGTGATAAAACATGTCACTCTAAAGAAAATAACTTCAAGGAAAAAATAAGTACACGAAGCATGGTATGGAAATCGGTACAACACACATTTATTGTATTTGGAGAGGAGGGGAGAATACACGCAGCTTCCAGACACTAAAAAATGCGCTTGCAGAAAAGATCCAATTCTATGGTTTCGACGTTGTGCGCATTCATGCCTACCCTCAGGTGGCACTGGGAATGGCAAAAACGTCACAAATCCCAAACGCCTGCACGTTGAGACAGGTTACCCATAAGCTAGCCATGCCCCCAGCGCCATTCGACACCAAAATCCCTTAACTGACCCGGGACGGCGAGCCCTTCCTGCCGTCACTCTGCGATCTCCTTCCCGGCCCGTGTTCACTCAGAGCACGTGATTGGGTCGTCGCCGCTCACATCTGACCCCGAGCGGCGCGTAGCACACAAGGCTCCCGGCGTCCGCCGTTTCGTGCGCGGCATCATCACGACCTCATCCTGTGCGGGTCCCGAGCGTCCCCGGAGACTTGGCGCCATCATTCGGCCTTGGCGCGGCAGATGGGCCTCGTCACGAATCGGCCGGATGTGAGCGGGAGGGCGACTGACTGCCAGTCGTCACGTCAGCGATCGGTCTGAGCAGCTGGCCAGTTGTGTACATTCGCCGCCAGAGGGGTGTGCAGACGCGGGTGTAACTGACAGCGGCCTATGATCGGCGACGATAAACGCCCTGTCACGTCGCTATCTCCCACCACTTAGAACGTTTCACGCAGGCAAACGTGTTTCGCAGAAGCGGAACAGATCGCCTGCCACGTTAACATGTAAATGAAAACCACGAAATTGCGCCGGGTCGCACAGGACATTCGGCATTGATTTTCGTCGAGCGCTCCACGGCCGCCGGCTGACTGGTCGTTCACTCAGCCCCGCCCTGATGTCAAGGCGCGTGTTGTGAGAGCAACAGTGGCTGACACGCCGAATGGTATCAGAATGCCGCCGAACTTATGCAAGGTTTTATTCAGCACCGCCTCCGTGGTCTTGGGGAACACGAGCCGCCTCCGTGGTCTTGGGGAAAGATGCTGGACTCGTAATCCAGCGGCACTGGGTACGAGTCCCAGAGTGGGCGCATTGTTTGACCCGACTGAAAAGGAAAGGCCAGCTGGCAACTGGCCAACGAGGTTCAACGCAGACCCGAGGCGGCCGTGTCGCAGCATTGTGCGGCACGTAAAACCCTCCGCATCCCTGTCTGGCGAAAGGGCGGAGGCAAAATTAGCTGTTGAACTGGACGGCACGCTTGGGTGGTGGGTTCGGGATACACGCAACAAGCTATGCTTAGCAGGTACTCTGAATCCGAAGTCACCCTTACAAACCATTCGGAATAAATTTATAAAAAAAACACTCACGAGATGTCATAACCTCGGGCCGGAGCGTCATTCATGCCGTGACAACGCGAAGCATCGGTCGTATTCAGACCATTGTTTTAAAAAAAAAATTGCAAAATCTCCGGTTCACAGACTTCTAAGTATAATGTACGAGCATGCTCCATGTTGCAAAACAGCATACTTTCTTGTGAAGGATACTCGTGAGATACTATCCTGTTAACGAGGAATAGTTCTGACTACATGATTAATATGCGTGTTCGAAACATATCGAAAGAACAATTATTTTTATGACAGCCTACTAAAAATGTCTGACGGAGGCTTCGGCACCGATGCATGAAGCCCCGCAAAAACAGCTTTTTACCTCACAGCAATCCCGTGCGGCAGCAGTGCAGCAATCTAGAAGCAGGTCATTGAGGGGCAGACCCCATGAATATCGAGTCCTTTAGGTTTTCCACCAAATGCTCTGTGTTGGTTAAGTTTGTCACGAAGTTATTGGAATTCCCCACTTGCTTGGTCGGAAAAGACTTCCTGGCGCAATGTTGTAAGCATATGTAACTTCTCACCATGTATACCACTACTTTTCATTACATTTCTTGCGAGTAAAAATTCGTCGATATGATCTTGGAAATGCGCAGTGTTCACATTCCCCTCCGAGCTAAACCGGCATTTTCCTTCTCAACCGTCGACCAAAAAACCTACGATGTCGGGTCTTTGCTCTTGCTGAATGTTTGTTGTAATATTGTTCAGCTTACTTACACAGATGCTGCAGTTGCTCTTCATCTTACACTCCAGGAACATCCGTCGATTCTGACAGTCAAACTCGACTGTGATAATTCAGTTCGCCGAATGCACTTCACTTTATGACGATCAAGTTTGCCAATTAATTTGATGACTTCAGTAGTTAAGCAAAAGATGAACGTAAGAAAAAGAAACCAATGCGCTATGCCACTGGAGATGAGATTGCATTTCATCTCAAAATGACATTCTCGTCATTATTTTTTCTGCTCACGCGGATATCTCGTCGAAATCCTTAGTGACTGACATCTTTTGTCGATGGCACAGAATATCCCAGCGAAGGCGTTCAGATGAATTATTCACTACACTATAGAATGCCAAGCAGTCTGCGTCTTTTGGCGAAAACACCCCAGGTACTCCGATGTAGGAGCAGACGACGAGCCCAGCTTAACTAGCAAAGGGTTGTTATGACAACGAAATGTTGTCAATGTTTCAAAGGGAGCAAAGGATATTGCCGCAAGCTAGTGTAGTCTTTTTTGACACAATTATATGAATTAATAGATCTTCCTCTCGATACGACGTATTCAAGGGCCCGTGGGTTATCATACCGCATTCAAAGCACCTGGAAACGAGTGAGAAGTCAGCTAATGTTCTCACTTAGCATATAGGTCAGATAAATCATTAACATAAAACTCGGTGTGCAATGAGCTGTGTAAAATAATACGTTGCTTCAAGTCAGTTTGTTCATCCACTTAAGGCGCCTGTTTTGGTTAGTGACACAATCAAGCTGCACATGCCAAGGAACAACACAATTTTTATACGTGACGTTCTATGCATTATACGTAATGTTTTTCAATGTTCTATACTCAATGCTGTCTATACTTCTCTCATCACACCTTAATTTCCTGCGCACGACATTCCTCTATAGGTTGTTGGTTGTGCCAACACACCACGCCCCAGATAACGCTGGTGTTCGTTCCCCACCCACCTGACTGCGCTGTTTTCTCACACGTCCCGACAGCCAGCCGGCCATTAGCACGGGGCGCTGATGAGCCAGCGCGGCACTGAGCGACGCCTGAAGGTCGCGCGGCGCGCTCCTGGTGTCCACGGCCACCGATGGGCCACCGGAGACCCCCCTCCCCATCTCCATCCCGTGCGTCGCGTCCGTCGATACCTGGTGACACACTAATAACGCGCCGACACGACAGTCACGCCCCAATTGGCTTCAGACGACGACGGCGACGACGGTGGCGGCGGCGGCGGCGGCGGCGGCGGCGGTGACGGCGGCGGCGGCGGAGGGGGTGACGGGAAGAAGGGCTCGACAGCGGTGGATAGAGGCAGTGACAGTGGCAGTGGGATGGGGCGTCGGCAAAGTCGGTGAGGGGAGGCAGTGGCGGTCGCAGTGGGAGAAAGCGGCAGTGGGTGGCGGGGGGGGGGGGGGGGCACGGCAGTGGGAAGCGGCGAGGGGAGTGCGGCGATTGCGGTTGGAAAATGGGGGGGGGAGGGGGGGAGGAGGCGGAGACAGCACGGTGGTGCCGGCAGGCGGCGGTGGTGGCAGTGGGAGAAAGTGGAGCGGTGGTGCCGGAAGGCACCACCGCGGTATCTCCCTCACCACCACTCCACCCTTCTCCCACTGCCACCACTGCGCTTTATATTTTGGCAGTGGTGGCAGTGGAAAAAAACAGAGGCGGTGGTTGTGGTGGTGGTAGGAGGCAGGTGCGCTAGTGACGGTGGCAGCGAGAGAAAGCGGAAGACGGCGCTAATCGCGGCAGGGAAACGGCGAGTGCAGAGAAGGGGAGGTAATCACACGTTGGAGAGCAGACGTGACCTTGGAGAGCAGATATGACCTAAGAGTAAACGAGGACCATGCGACAAAACACAGCATATGTTGAGTCCGGCGGGGCATATAGCAACGAAGAGATTGGCACCACGCAACTACGGGCATCATGATTGAAATAGCGGAAAGATTAAGGAAAAGCTGAGTAAATACAGAAAAATATGAAGGCTTTGAGAAAACCCAGACCAGCAAAAGCAAGATTGTGTGGTGCTGCACTCGAACCCAGACATAGGGAAAACAAATCGGCAACATGACAGCAGCGATTTGTAGGTCATTCTCAGCTCGCATCTGTTAATAATGGACCGCGCCTCCACTTCTGCTCCAGCTGCAAAGCTACCGACCGTTCCCAAATGTTTGCAAACTCTTCGCTATATATTTTGCTGGAGGCCATTCAGGCTCTTCGAAATCATCAGTCACACTTTGCAAGATCATTTACCAAACCGAACAAGATCATTTGTCCGACTTCATAGGATTGCCTGACAACGTTCATCACATCGGCCCTCAGATCCCGCCAGATCGCCAGTGGACCTCTACCAGATTTTACATCATACTCTACCAGGCTGGCAGTCGCATTCCGCTGGCTGGAAACAGACTTGAACCATGCCGCTCCCGCCGCGGCGATGTCGCCACGTCCCCAGCCTTGACGCCAGCTTTCGCGGCTCGCAGGGCCGGCCCCCCGGAATGGCAACACCTGGGTAAAGGGTTGGGAGGAAGGGCGGGGGGGGGGACGCTGTCGGCACGCGGCCAAGCGGTCCGGCGCCGGGCCGCTGCAGCGAACTGCGCCTCGTCGCACGGCCGGAGCGCCGGGCGGAGCCGGGACGGAATGCGCCCCCGTCGGCGAAACTAACTGAGACGGTCTGGCCGCCCCCGGCTGTCATCGACTGTCGGCTGGCGCAGTTTGTTTAACCTTCCGCTGGCCACCCGAAATACTGCCAAGCCGCGCTCGCCGCCACGGCAACACACCTTTGTTCGGAACGGCGCCCTGACGACGAACAGTGCCGCGCGTCGAAGCCGGCCTGGGCCTCCGTGACACAGGACCAATTAACGCTGAAGGAGGAGAAAATAAACAACCGTGGTGGAAAGAGACGGGTTGCCGGTGCTGCAGACTGGCGCGTACCGTGGTGAGCAAATGCTGGATCCGCTCGTTTTTTGCGGTCGATATCGTCTCAATAAACAGAGGAGATGGAAATGGAAGATGAATTGTATGGTGTACGTAGATGCACCAGCTGCAACCAACATATCTCAAAGCCGTCCGGATCATAGGCGTGCCGGTAATCGATCAGAAAACGACCAATATCATCTCTTTCAACACCCAACTTGATTCAAGACGCTGAGGCCTAAAGCGAAAGTGGTTGGGCCTTGACAATTATACAGGCGTGTGGTCCTGATCACTTTCGTCAACATTCGCATAAAATATTGGCATTGTCTTGAACCTTCGGCCTGTTACCAAAACCACCTGTCGTTGCAGGGCCGTCGGCGTGTTCGATTAAAATTTTTGACCAGTACCGGAATAATAGGAATTCACTTGCTAAGCAAGTGAATGCCTTCTATCTGTGAAACAACGCGCTATTGCTCAATCAGGAATCAGGGGTCTCCACCAGATAAATTATCAAGACAAGTCCTTTCAAACATAATGATCATCCCTATTGGCACTGGTTTCAGAAAGCGCCTGTCAATATCAGCTCAGTCTTTATCATCCACAGTCGAACAATTGGCCTATTTTGCCTTTGTTATCGCTGAAAACACATTTGCTCTTGAAATTTTGACGAAGGAATATCATACGGCAGCAATAAGGACTATTTGCAAAAATTCACAAAGACGGTTGCGATTCATTCCCTTCAGTTTTTAGTTCATCGACATGATGACAGTCGTCATGTAAACAGCCCACATCTGCCATCTCAGCTTCAAATAAGGTGCATTTGCTTCATTCACTGAATCCGGCTACTGACCTCATCACTTATATTGCCTGCAAGCGATAAATCATTCGAGCCCTGAATTACTGTGGTCAAAGTCGGGGCCTCAAAAACATAACTGATTTATTGGTATGCACCAGACAGCGTGCGTCACAAACTGGCAGCAGCTGGCAACGA
>NW_023596545.1:33716268-33738133 GCF_011947565.3 Pollicipes pollicipes | reverse complement strand
GCAACTGGGACATGGTAGACAGCTACGGTAAAGCAGCTTTCTATGGTACATATAACTGTCCAATCTCCGTCAATATGAGAAGACAAATCGCCCATTAAACGGACATCGGTCTTCCGATGAACGAAATAAATGCCGACAGGCGCATGACCGTTAATGATGACGTTTTCAAACACGTGGGTAGCTAGTGTTTTAATTGGACGTAAAGCTACAGTATCGGACTGCAGTGTCTAGAGTGGGCGTTGCCCTATAACGCAGAGTGGCTGGGCTCCGATCAGTCCAGAATTAAGCCCGACGGAACAGCAGGCTAATCAGTCTCCACCCACAGCGGCTACTCCAACGCAAGGTCGTCGCGCACCTGTGCACGACCCGGGTCGTCCTGTTGACGACCGCAGCGCAGGCCCCAGCTGCGCCACAGCCCACAACCCTGCTGTGGGCTGAGGAGCGCGGGGCCGGCGGGCCTCGCGCCGGCCGGGGCCGCGGAGCGGGGGGGGGGGGGGGAGCTCCCGGTGGTGATCCGTCGACTCCGAGACGGCTCGCGGAGTCCTGGGAAGCGCAGCCCGGCTCGCCGGAGCCGGTGACGAATGTCCGCCCGGGGGGTTATCGGGGCAACGACACCGCTGAGTCGCCGGCACACCGCGCCACACAAGTCGGCGGCAACTCGAGCTTCAGAGTTGTAGTAACGCATCAGGGAGGCCCCCGGAGCTCCGGGTCAGATTAATGGCCCCACGGGTAGTCACGAGTGTGCTCGATTTCGGGGAAGCTGGGAAGAGAGCAGTGCCCAGCAGGGCCTCCGAGTGAGCCGCGCCTGCAGGGACCCTCCATTTTATGTCGTCCCAGGACAGGGGCCCACTAACCTTCGGGGAACTCCCCGACATGAGGCGGTCGATTCCCGAAGGGTGACTGGGGTCTTTCACTTTGAGCAGGACCTTTGCAGCTTCCGTACGCCCTTTGTAAAGGTCGCGACCCCGTTAAACCACGTAACGGAGGCACGCCAGGCCGGCCTTCGACGCTTGTAGGAGACCAATCACCCTTCGGACGGTAGTATGTCGTGATAAAACATGTCACTCTAAAGAAAATAACTTCAAGGAAAAAATAAGTACACGAAACATGGTATGGAAATCGGTACAACACACATTTATTGTATTTGGAGAGGAGGGGAGAATACACGCAGCTTCCAGACACTAAAAAATGCGCTTGCAGAAAAGATCCAATTCTATGGTTTCGACGTTGTGCGCATTCATGCCTACCCTCAGGTGGCACTGGGAATGGCAAAAACGTCACAAATCCCAAACGCCTGCACGTTGAGACAGGTTACCCATAAGCTAGCCATGCCCCCAGCGCCATTCGACACCAAAATCCCTTAACTGACCCGGGACGGCGAGCCCTTCCTGCCGTCACTCTGCGATCTCCTTCCCGGCCCGTGTTCACTCCGAGCACGTGATTGGGTCGTCGCCGCTCACATCTGACCCCGAGCGGCGCGTAGCACACAAGGCTCCCGGCGTCCGCCGTTTCGTGCGCGGCATCATCACGACCTCATCCTGTGCGGGTCCCGAGCGTCCCCGGAGACTTGGCGCCATCATTCGGCCTTGGCGCGGCAGATGGGCCTCGTCACGAATCGGCCGGATGTGAGCGGGAGGGCGACTGACTGCCAGTCGTCACGTCAGCGATCGGTCTGAGCAGCTGGCCAGTTGTGTACATTCGCCGCCAGAGGGATGTGCAGACGCGGGTGTAACTGACAGCGGCCTATGATCGGCGACGATAAGCGCCCTGTCACGTCGCTATCTCCCACCACTTAGAACGTTTCACACAGGCAAACGTGTTTCGCAGAAGCGGAACAGATCGCCTGCCACGTTAACATGTAAATGAAAACCACGAAATTGCGCCGGGTCGCACAGGACATTCGGCATTGATTTTCGTCGAGCGCTCCCACGGCCGCCGGCTGACTGGTCGTTCACTCAGCCCCGCCCTGATGTCAAGGCGCGTGTTGTGAGAGCAACAGTGGCTGACACGCCGAATGGTATCAGAATGCCGTCCGAACTTATGCAAGGTTTTATTCAGCACCGCCTCCGTGGTCTTGGGGAACACGAGCCGCCTCCGTGGTCTTGGGGAAAGATGCTGGACTCGTAATCCAGCGGCACTGGGTACGAGTCCCAGAGTGGGCGCATTGTTTGACCCGACTGAAAAGGAAAGGCCAGCTGGCAACTGGCCAACGAGGTTCAACGCAGACCCGAGGCGGCGCGTCGCAGCATTGTGCGGCACGTAAAACCCTCCGCATCCCTGTCTGGCGAAAGGGCGGAGGCAAAATTAGCTGTTGAACTGGACGGCACACTTGGGTGGTGGGTTCGGGATACACGCAACAAGCTATGCTTAGCAGGTACTCTGAATCCGAAGTCACCCTTACAAACCATTCGGAATAAATTTATAAAAAAAACACTCACGAGATGTCATAGCCTCGGGCCGGAGCGTCATTCATGCCGTGACAACGCGAAGCATCGGTCGTATTCAGACCATGGTTTAAAAAAAAAATTGCGAAATCTCCGGTTCACAGACTTCTAAGTATAATGTATGAGCATGCTCCATGTTGCTAAGCAGCATACTTTCTTGTGAAGGATATGCGTGAGAGACTATCCTGTTAACGAGGAATAGTTCTGACTACATGATTAATATGCGTGTTCGAAACATATCGAAAGAACAATTATTTTTATGACAGCCTACCAAAAATGTCTGACGGAGGCTTCGGCACCGATGCATGAAGCCCCGCAAAAACAGCTTTTTACCTCACAGCAATCCCGTGCGGCAGCAGTGCAGCAATCTAGAAGCAGGTCATTGAGGGGCAGACCCCATGAATATCGAGTCCGTTAGGTTTTCCACCGACTCGCTGAAATGCTCTGTGTTGGTTAAGTTTGTCACGAAGTTACTGGAATTTCCCACTTGCTTGGTCGGAAAAGACTTCCTGGCGCAATGTTGTAAGCATATGTAACTTCTCACCATGTATACCACTACTTTTCATTACATTTCTTGCGAGTAAAAATTCGTCGATATGATCTTGGAAATGCGCAGTGTTCACATTCCCCTCCGAGCTAAACTGGCATTTTCCCTCTCAACCGTCGACCAAAAAACATACGATGTCGGGTCTTTGCTCTTGCTGACTGTTTGTTGTAATATTGTTCAGCTTACTTACACAGATGCTGCAGTTGCTCTTCATCTTACACTCCAGGAACATCCGTCGATTCTGACAGTCAAACTCGACTGTGATAATTCAGTTCGCCGAATGCACTTCACTTTATGACGATCAAGTTTGCCAATTAATTTGATGACTTCAGTAGTTAAGCAAAAGATGAACGTAAGAAAAAGAAACCAATGCGCTATGCCACTGGAGATGAGATTGCATTTCATCTCAAAATGACATTCTCGTCATTATTTTTTCTGCTCACGCGGATATCTCGTCGAAATCCTTAGTGACTGACATCTTTTGTCGATGGCACAGAATATCCCAGCGAAGGCGTTCAGATGAATTATTCACTACACTATAGAATGCCAAGCAGTCTGCGTCTTTTGGCGAAAACACCCCAGGTACTCCGATGTAGGAGCAGACGACGAGCCCAGCTTAACTAGCAAAGGGTTGTTATGACAACGAAATGTTGTCAATGTTTCAAAGGGAGCAAAGGATATTGCCGCAAGCTAGTGTAGTCTTTTTTGACACAATTATATGAATTAATAGATCTTCCTCTCGATACGACGTATTCAAGGGCCCGTGGGTTATCATACCGCATTCAAAGCACCTGGAAACGAGTGAGAAGTCAGCTAATGTTCTCACTTAGCATATAAGGTCAGATAAATCATTAACATAAAACTCGGTGTGCAATGAGCTGTGTAAAATAATACGTTGCTTCAAGTCAGTTTGTTCATCCACTTAAGGCGCCTGTTTTGGTTAGTGACACAATCAAGCTGCACATGCCAAGGAACAACACAATTTTTATACGTGACGTTCTATGCATTATACGTAATGTTTTTCAATGTTCTATACTCAATGCCTGTCTATACTTCTCTCATCACACCTTAATTTCCTGCGCACGACATTCCTCTATAGGTTGTTGGCTTGTGCCAACACACCACGCCCCAGATAACGCTGGTGTTCGTTCCCCACCCACCTGACTGCGCTGTTTTCTCCCACGTCCCGACAGCCAGCCGGCCATTAGCACGGGGCGCTGATGAGCCAGCGCGGCACTGAGCGACGCCTGAAGGTCGCGCGGCGCGCTCCTGGTGTCCACGGCCACCGATGGGCCACCGGAGACCCCCCTCCCCATCTCCATCCCGTGCGTCGCGTCCGTCGATACCTGGTGGCACACTAATAACGCGCCGACACGACAGTCACGCCCCAATTGGCTTCAGACGACGACGGCGACGACGGTGGCGGCGGCGGCGGCGGCGGCGACGGTGGCAGCGGCGGCGGCGACGGCGGCGGCGGCGGCGCGGCGGCGTGACGGACGGCGGCGGCGGCGGAGGGGGGTGACGGGAAAGGGCTCGACAGCGGTGGATAGAAGCAGTGACAGTGGCAGTGGGATGGGGCGTCGGCAAAGTCGGTGAGGGGAGGCAGTGGCGGTCGCAGTGGGAGAAAGCGGCAGTGGGTGGCGGGGGGGGGGGGGGGCACGGCAGTGGGAAGCGGCGAGGGGAGTGCGGCGATTGCGGTTGGAAAAGGGGGGGGGGGGGGGAGGAGGCGGAGACAGCACGGTGGTGCCGGCAGGCGGCGGTGGTGGCAGTGGGAGAAAGTGGAGCGGTGGTGCCGGAAGGCACCACCGCGGTATCTCCCTCACCACCACTCCACCCTTCTCCCACTGCCACCACGCGCTTTATATTTTGGCAGGTGGTGGCAGTGGAAAAAAACAGAGGCGGTGGTTGTGGTGGTGGTAGGAGGCAGGTGCGCTAGTGACGGTGGCAGCGAGAGAAAGCGGAAGACGGCGCTAATCGCGGCAGGGAAACGGCGAGTGCAGAGAAGGGGAGGTAATCACACGTTGGAGAGCAGACGTGACCTTGGAGAGCAGACATGACCTAAGAGTAAACGCGGACCATGCGACAAAACACAGCATATGTTGAGTCCGGCGGGGCATATAGCAACGAAGAGATTGGCACCACGCAACTACGGGCATCATGATTAAAATAGCGGAAAGATTAAGGAAAAGCTGAGTAAATACAGAAAAATATGAAGGCTTTGAGAAAACCCAGACCAGCAAAAGCAAGATTGTGTGGTGCTGCACTCGAACCCAGACATAGGGAAAACAAATCGGCAACATGACAGCAGCGATTTGTAGGTCATTCTCAGCTCGCATCTGTTAATAATGGACCGCGCCTCCACTTCTGCTCCAGCTGCAAAGCTACCGACCGTTCCCAAATGTTTGCAAACTCTTCGCTATATATTTTGCTGGAGGCCATTCAGGCTCTTCGAGATCATCAGTCACACTTTGCAAGATCATTTACCAAACTGAACAAGATCATTTGTCCGACTTCATAGGATTGCCTGACAACGTTCATCACATCGGCCCTCAGATCCCGTCAGATCGCCAGTGGACCTCTACCAGATTTTACATCATACTCTACCAGGCTGGCAGTCGCATTCCGCTGGCTGGAAACAGACTTGAACCATGCCGCTCCCGCCGCGGCGATGTCGCCACGTCCCCAGCCTTGACGCCAGCTTTCGCGGCTCGCAGGGCCGGCCCCCCCGGAATGGCAACACCTGGGTAAAGGGTTGGGAGGAAGGGCGGGGGGGGGGGACGCTGTCGGCACGCGGCCAAGCGGTCCGGCGCCGGGCC
Source organism: Pollicipes pollicipes (assembly GCF_011947565.3). Classification (NCBI taxonomy): domain Eukaryota; kingdom Metazoa; phylum Arthropoda; class Thecostraca; order Pollicipedomorpha; family Pollicipedidae; genus Pollicipes; species Pollicipes pollicipes. Next base: position 33,732,326 of record NW_023596545.1, on the reverse strand, counting down.
GCTGCAGCGAACTGCGCCTCGTCGCACGGCCGGAGCGCCGGGCGGAGCCGGGACGGAATGCGCCCCCGTCGGCGAAACTAACTGAGACGGTCTGGCCGCCCCCGGCTGTCATCGACTGTCGGCTGGCGCAGTTTGTTTAACCTTCCGCTGGCCACCCGAAATACTGCCAAGCCGCGCTCGCCGCCACGGCAACACACCTTTGTTCAGAACGGCGCCCTGACGACGAACAGTGCCGCGCGTCGAAGCCGGCCTGGGCCTCCGTGACACAGGACCAATTAACGCTGAAGGAGGAGAAAATAAACAACCGTGGTGGAAAGAGACGGGTTGCCGGTGCTGCAGACTGGCGCGTACCGTGGTGAGCAAATGCTGGATCCGCTCGTTTTTTGCGGTCGATATCGTCTCAATAAACAGAGGAGATGGAAATGGAAGATGAATTGTATGGTGTACGTAGATGCACCAGCTGCAACCAACATATCTCAAAGCCGTCCGGATCATAGGCGTGCCGGTAATCGATCAGAAAACGACCAATATCATCTCTTTCAACACCCAACTTGATTCAAGACGCTGAGGCCTAAAGCGAAAGTGGTTGGGCCTTGACAATTATACAGGCGTGTGGTCCTGATCACTTTCGTCAACATTCGCATAAAATATTGGCATTGTCTTGAACCTTCGGCCTGTTACCAAAACCACCTGTCGTTGCAGGGCCGTCGGCGTGTTCGATTAAAATTTTTGACCAGTACCGGAATAATAGGAATTCACTTGCTAAGCAAGTGAATGCCTTCTATCTGTGAAACAACGCGCTATTGCTCAATCAGGAATCAGGGGTCTCCACCAGATAAATTATCAAGACAAGTTCTTTCAAACATAATGATCATCCCTATTGGCACTGGTTTCAGAAAGCGCCTGTCAATATCAGCTCAGTCTTTATCATCCACAGTCGAACAATTGGCATATTTTGCCTTTGTTATCGCTGAAAACACATTTGCTCTTGAAATCTTGACGAAGGAATATCATACGGCAGCAATAAGGACTATTTGCAAAAATTCACAAAGACGGTTGCGATTCATTCCCTTCAGTTTTTAGTTCATCGACATGATGACAGTCGTCATGTAAACAGCCCACATCTGCCATCTCAGCTTCAAATAAGGTGCATTTGCTTCATTCACTGAATCCGGCTACTGACCTCATCACTTATATTGCCTGCAAGCGATAAATCATTCGAGCCCTGAATTACTGTGGTCAAAGTCGGGGCCTCAAAAATATAACTGATTTATTGGTATGCACCAGACAGCGTGCGTCACAAACTGGCAGCAGCTGGCAACAAGCACGTATTTATAAAATTCCCCTTAGTTTCTGACCATAATTGCATTGAAATTGTGAAATGACTGATGCGTACTCGGGTCGGGGTCAGGTTGTCCTCCCACCCCCTCCAAGGTTTTCCAAAATAACCCACGAACGGCGCGGGGTAGCTAGGTCAAACCTCATGTCGCTGTATACAGTTTAACCGTTAATCTTTTAAACTAAAAATTGGGAGTAACTTTAAAGGTCGGTGACCTGTAGCAGGTCACACGTGGACCATGGCTGTCAGCGAAGGCACGTCTTAAGGAATCTTTCAAAATGGTGCCACAATTAAGTGCTGGACGATGCCAAGCAACTTTGAGATGCTTGCTTAGATAATCCGCAGATTGAAACAAGGTTCACAACTAATTTCATTCACCTTGGGTCTGGTGTGAAGGTTAGATCACGGTAAAAAGAAGGAGCTTCTTTCTTGAAAATTTTACTCTCCTGGGTATACGTCAGTGCCATTTTGAATTTCTTGCTCCAAATGACGTCAAGATACTTCTTATTCTGACGCCATGAAGGTGAGAGGGTCACTGACCTGAAATGAAGGTCAGTGATCTTATATGACCCCGAGTGACCCTTAGCTTCGAAAAGTGTCTAGGTTAGAGCTGGTTGCGTGATGAGGTTTTGAGGGAACTGCAGAGCCCGATCTCAAGTTTGAATTTCTTTAACCTTATTTTATCCAAAAGCCTTAACTTATAGATACAATTATTTGCACAAATGAACTCATATAGAAGCTTACGTAAACTGTAAATTCGGTGTTTCTAGTTCTCCTAGTTTTTGCATGTCGATGGTCCGAATTGACCCCACCCTCATCCTTGCGCGTCGTATTCAACTGGCCCTTCAAGCGCATGTTGACGTTGTACGCAATACAGCAGCATTGCAAAAATTGAACATACAAATTGTGTTGATTTTTTAGACAATGCAGTAGCCAGAAATCTAGTCCAGGCTGTATTAGGTCGTTCTCTACCCCTGGTCGCCTGTGCTACCGGACATCATTTGCACAATGGTGCAAAATATTGCTAGATATTTCAAACAAGAATATGATGATTTCATGCCATTATTTACATTATAGTAAACGTGGTTTCAATCATGACGACTCTGCCAATGCGACTGTGCGTATGATGTCTTTTGTGTTGGATTGTTGAATGCTTTAATGCTTTTACCAAAATTGGGTTATTATAATGAGATTCAACACGCACCTGGGTGGCCGGTTGGATACCCTTCCCTCGGGTAGGGGGGTAAATTTGACGCCCTCTGAGACCTCGGGAACTAAGAGAGCCAGAGACACCAAAGTAACAATGTGTGTACTTGTACGTAAACTCTCTTGGTTCGAAGTTTGAGCTTCCTAGGTAATGACCTTTGGTTCAAATAAGGTCAAACAAGGTCAAATTGCAAATTGGTCTCCAAAGGGGCCCCAGAACCTAGGCAACTGTTCTAAGCAAAATTTCACTCGCTCCGTTAAGGTCAGCGATCTTGTTTGACCTTTTAAAGGTCATGATGACGAAAATGATATAAGACTGTTTCAAGTCTTGCATTTGGATAAGTGACAAAGATAACGCTAGGCAGTATGTTCCCATAACCAAAATTTTGACCTTGGCCATTTTAGGTCAGTTACCTATTCTGACCTATAAGAAGTCCATGGAAGGTGTATAATGCTGTTCCTGCCATAAATATATTCGAAATGAGCAGCCAGAAACCAGCCCATACATCAAGCCCGACAGTAATAAAACAGGTTTGTTTTGACTTTGGTCTGACCTTCATGCCTGAACCCTAGGTCAATGACGTTTGTTTCTTCAATTGTTGTGTTGTCTAACAAAGTATCTCAGAGATGTATGGCTTCGTCTAACACTCCGTGGTTTGATCGGATTGAACGATTCCCTAGAACGTGCCTTTGCTGAAACCATGGCGTGACTTTGACCTGCCATAGGTCAGCGACCTTACAGCATACATCTAATTTTTTATGACAGACGATCTACTATTCAATTGTCTACAGCTATGCAAAATTTGGTGTGGCTACACCGCACCGTTTGGAAACCATTTTGACAAAACCTTTCGGGGGGTCAATTTGACCCCCACCCGAGCGCGTGTTAAAAAGCCCTGAAGCTTTGACGCATGCCTGTTAACCCAAACATGAACTACTATCCCAACCGTGATCAGTCACGTTGACTCATTACCATGGCGATTAGAAGTCCGTCCAACCATCTGCACAGTCACGGTGGATTTCCACAAGAAAAAGGGCAAGGTAAACACTATTTTTATTCCGTTTCTTTAAATGCAATGCTATGGGGGCTGTGACAACACTTTTAAGAAATTGGGTCTTTTTTCACCGTGTCCATAGTTCGTTTTAGGTCCGTTCCTCTATGTTTCTCTACGTCATATCCGCAGACCCCCCCCCCTCCCCCACCATATCATTACATTCTTACCGTCCCTGAATTTATGTTCAAGATGAAACAGTAACAATTGTGGACATTACGGCATGGCATGCATGATAATGGCAATACGTCTCCTGCCCAACTCCTGTATTTCACAAAATTTGCTGTGGAAAAGCTTTGCACCAGCAGCTTTGCCACACCAACTTTTGTCACAACAAATGCTCACTGAATGGATAATACCGTTCTGGCATTATCTATTCGTGTGCTCATATCATGTAAAAAAAACATCTGACGTAGATAAGGCATCCCAACTACCATAGCCTGCTTCTTGGTGCATCATCTAGTAAGGTCATATCTCGTTACATATTCACCCTGGACAAAGTACTGTCTGATATGTATGGAAATCGCAAAATTTATGCAAGGCTTTCCACAAGCTCTTACCGTATGTCTACGGTGTTCCAAATAGTTAGATACTGCCCACTCAAAATATACGAGGGAACACAGTTGGGGCCGCATTCCAAGTTGTAGTTCACTCAGCTGATATGGAATTAGAGCTTGAATAGTAGTGCATGTCAATTTTTCTTGAATGCTTGCTGCGCTATCCTGAGGAGCAGCCGCCCCCGACATCCCGTGCTGTTCCAGACTGCCCTTGCTGTTATCCCTGAACACCTATGCTGCACCGCAATGATCATTTCCTGGGAGCAGGCTGTTCCGCAGCATTCGATACGGTTTTCCCGGGAAGTTAGACTGTCCCGCGATATGCGATTCAGGCCAGTTGTCGGTGCCTCGCGTCACTTGGCTCTAAGGGATCTCCAATGGGCTGGATGACACCATAAGCAGCCAAACTAAATGGCTAAATCCGCGGATTGGCTACGGAAGTTGGGAAAATGTCAAATTCGAACATGGGGACAGGCACAAATGTGTACAAAAAAATCATTAGGAACATAAATGCGCGCACAGGAAGTGGTGTCACTTTTGGCAGCTTGCCAGGGGCTCAGTTCTATTGTACAAATATGTCAATCATATCATTTGTTATGGCTTATATTAAAGTCATATTTTTATATGTTTCTGGATTAATGCAACCACCATACATGTAGCAAGGCCATCATAAATCTGATTAATACTTGAACGAAAATTGGTACAGACATATAACCTAGAAAATGTTTAGTGTCGGAAAATGAGCTTAACAATGTAAAATGAAAATACGGTGCACATGAAACTTCAATGCAGTGGTGACTACAAATACAACAGTCTCTGTCTTCTTTTCAGTTTGCACAGCCCGTAAGTTATACACAGTACAGGATACAATACCCCAAACGGGTGGGTAAGCAGGCGGTGAAGCCCACATGCAGTGGGTAACCGGGAGGGTGAAGCCTGTGTGCAGTGGGTAACCGGGAGGGTGAAGCCTGTGTGCAGTGAAGTAAGCGGGAGGGTGAAGTCTGTGTGCAGTGGGTAACCGGAAGGGTGAAGCCTGTGTGCAGCGGGTAACCGGGAGGGTGAAGCCTGTGTGCAGTGAGTAACCGGGAGGGTGAAGCCTGTGTGCAGTGAGTAACCGGGAGGGTAAAGTCTGTGTGCAGTGGGTAACCGGAAGGGTGAAGCCTGTGTGCAGCGGGTAACCGGGAGGGTGAAGCCTGTGTGCAGTGGGTGGGCGCGCAGGTGAAAACCGCCTTCAGTGGGCGGCGGGTGGTTAACTCTCGCCAGTGACGGCCTCCGCCTGGCTTGTACGTGCATAATTTTTGTCCTACATCATGTGAATCACGCATCTCAGGTGTATGCGCAGCAACATCCTGAGACATTTCTCACAGCGTGGAATCAGTTTCGACTGCATCGTTATTTTCCTGCTTGTCATCGACAAATATCTGACCTTCAATAATGAACGGCATAGATGCTGTTAATCACGCTGCAAATGTCAGGAACAACCCAGCTTTTCTTCTCTTCGCTTAAACTACGTTCGCCACACTTGCTTGGCCACACTGGCACCATGTCAGTTGCCAAAACAAACATTCCAGCAAACGGGGTGTTTTAAATTGGCCAATAGCCGACCCGTGGCCACAAGAGACAAGGAAAGCCTCACAGCCAGGCAACAACGTTCCTAAATGAAAACACACAGAACAATTTATGAAGATAGCTAATAAGTAATATCCTGTTGAAAACGTCACCTGTCCATAATTGTTCAAACCTCGCTCTAAAATTCACAGTGGACGGATATTTAGGGATCGATCAGGGTTAAAAAGTTTGCTGTTATTATTCAAACTGACTTAAAACAAGCCTGCATCGCATAATTACTCCACTAGCGCCCAATGTTGTCTTTGCTCGCAAAGTCCCGCACCGAATTGAAACGGAAAGCACCAAGCGGTTGACTCTCAGCACGCACCGCCGAGAACCGCGTCCTCGGCACAAAGCCGCTGTGATGAAGACTGGACGGGAGCCTGTCAGCGCCCACCATCGGGTCGGGGAAACCGTGACCGTGCCGCACATTGTGGTAAGAAAGGCTGCCCACTCTGCAGGGCGTTGTTTGGCAGACGGCTCCGCTCTCTCGGCTAACGAGCCCGGTGGCCGGGGTGAGCCGGCCAGTGCTGCGCATCCGGTGGCATGTTAAGGGGGTCACGTGTCCCCGGAGGCGGCGGTCAGATGACGCGCTCGAGAGGGGGGGGGAGGGGGGACGGCACGGCTCAGCGACTTGGATGCAGCGCGAGGTATGTTTATGGAATGCCCGCTCGCGCAACGGGCATGATGGTCTTCTAAGATGTGACTCGCCGTTAATGAGTGATGCTAAAAAAGCTCCCATATTTCCGTCACCTAATTTCCGTTAGCGTCAGCGTATTTCCACAAGCACACGACATCGTTTTTTTCCCAGCAATAATACGGATGAGCACGTTGTTAAGAAAAGAAGTATACAACGGTCGGCTGGTACCATCTCCTCCCCTGCCGCAACGCACTTTAACAGTTAAAATCGGGAGAACGGCTTCCCAACATCATCCAAAGCGTAAGCCGTAACTCTGTCCACCCACTCTCACGCCACTCATACATCCATTAATTTCAGCACACGTCAGAGCGAAAGCAAACATGACGGCTTCATTTTGCACACCCTCAATATGCAAATTTACTTAAAACAATGTGAACGACTAACGTTTATGCGTGATGATGGATGACAACCCATCATTTTCCGCCAGCCATCGCAGCGTGGAGATTGGTTTTCAGATTTGGTGTAGCAAAGGACACTGCCTTTTCCTTTATTTAAGTCCAGAAATATTACCAAATTTATAAATTTACTTGCATCTTAAGTGCAGCAACGACGGCTCTGCCCCTGGGCACCTAAGCAAGAGCTTTCCGGCCCGCCCTGATGTTAGATCAGCCATTCCTAGCCAGTGACATTGCCACTGCCAGACAGGGCTCCCCGTCAGACACCTTCCTGCGGCCGGCGGGTCCCCCGTAGCACTGTGAAGTCTGCAAGAGGCGCCCGGCTGGGAGTGCGGCGCGTCGGGGCCTCCGGGGCTGAGCAAGGTGCCCCGCACATGCTCCAGGGTACCGGCGTAGCCGTCCCGTTCGGGCCGTGTTTAGTTTGGGGCGCGGCCGTATCGTCCCAGACACTGGGTCGTGTTTTGGTGCCGGATACACAGAGGTGAGGCGAAGGGCCGCACAAGGGCAGGCTCTGTCTCGGCCGGGCTGTCACCGGGCTACGGTGGCAGACGGCCAGCTGGCGGCCCCGCCGGCGGCCGTCCTCAGGGGCACGGCGTCATCACAGCGTTACGACTGTGGCTGCTCGCGGCGACTAAGTTCCAGGTGTCTACTGTTAAGACACGAACCATGTGCCATTATGGCGGTTACAATCCCGTGCGTCTTCGGAAGGTACGAATCCAAGCCACATTAGCGGCCTCACTTTACGGCCGATCATGGGACGCGGGCCCACGTGGCCGCTGGTTGACCCAAGACTGGGGACACTACAGTGATTCCCCCGACGCGTCGGCTGGCAAGAGCTGTGTTGCGGTCTCCAGAAATGAGCGGAATGCATGACGACTGGGAATGACCAATGACCAGGCTACCAATGAAAACAACACAGCCCGGCGGCCATCGGTGGTCAGCCCCGCAGGCAATAATTGTGATCTTGCCTCAGTCCTGCTAACAACCAGTGATAACATACGTGCTCTGCCTGGATTACGAGTGGAGCTTTATAAACATCACCAAAGACCACAGTTCCGCCGAATCAAAGAGGTTTTGTTTTGAAGGTTTGAGAAATTTCGGGAAGTTTGTGTGAGATGCTAAAAGGACAGCGACAAACATTAGGAGGCAATGAGGCAAAGGCATTGTAAAGAGACACAGACACCACACACACGGCTTTGGTTGAGTGCCTACCAGCATCATGAATTCAAGGAGTACGGTCACGCTATGGCCGTAGGTACAACTGCCTGACTGTCTGGGCAGAATAATTAGATAGAGCAACGCGGTTCACTCAAGAAACACCCATTCACCTGTTATCTCCTAGATACCCTGCACTCTTGCACCGCGTCTTTTGTGACTTTCCCACAACAGATTCGACATCACAAACTTCAACTGCACCACACGTGTTAACTGCGACACCATCAAACTCTTATCCGATGCAGTTTTTATGTTCTTGAAATGAAATTCACAAGGCCAAAAAAGATCCAGCGATCGTGTTTTAAGTGTACTCCCAGCTAGCTGGCAGGTGAGCGGCGCCCGCGGTGGCCGCCCGGCCGCCAGTTCGCGGCGAGCCCCAACTGACCGAGCAGGTTACTCCTGTGCGTGAGCACCTTGCTGTAGACCAGCAGGTCACCGGGGCAGATCTGCATGGGCGGGATGACGACCATCGAGCTGCGCCGGTTGCGAGCCGTGCCATTCTCGGACGAGCTGCCGGTAGAGCTGGAGGGTAGCTGGCGCGTCTCGACACACAGGCCGACCACAGGCTGCGCCCTCGTTAGCGGAGGTGGGGATGATGCCACGCGCTGACATGCCGTATTGCGGAGGGCTGATGTGTGCATGCCTTAAAACGGCAGTCCGCTGATGTGCGGCTACTGACCACACCGAACACACGCTCGGAACACAGAGCGGCAGCTGCACGATGCAGCAGCTGCATTGGGCGGTCTCGTGCCCGTCCGCCCGCCACCAGCGGACGTATGGATCGTCCTTTCCCGATGTATTGGGCAGAGGATCCATCAGTCTGTCAGATAAGCATCTCGATAACTTCGATTGCGCATTCGGGGAAGCTGCTGGCTTTGCGGCGCGTCGCCGGGGAGATGCACAATAATCCGTCGCCGCGGCTGGCTGTATGACCTACCCCAGACCCGTGCCGGGTCCTGAATGGAACCGGAAACGATCCGCAGTCGCCCGAGTCTGCGCTGAATGAAAGTGGAGTAGATCCTTGGAAAATGTCTGGGAATTTGAATGACTAAGAGCATTGCTTTATGGCCACAGCAAATTTCACCCTTCGGAGTATTCGATACCTGTCGCTGATGCCATTCATAAACGTCTACTGCGAAGAAAGTTTTCTGCACCGACCGCAATACCGTAGCCCGGCATCGGCCGCAGCACTCACCCCTCGGACAGCTTGCGGGCCTTCTCCTCGTCAGCCTCGGCGTCGGTGGGGATCAGTTTCGGCGGCACCAGGGCGCTGCGACGGCCCATGGCCGAGGCTGGCGGCGCCTCCTGCAGACCCGGCTCCTCCTCCGAGATCCCCAGGCACCGGTCCTCCGCAGGAAACACGTCCGAGCCATCCTGGCCGGCCAGGCCAGGTCAGGTCACGGCGCAGTCAGTTCAGGTCACGGCGCAGCCAGGTCAGGTTACGACGCGCCAGCGGGAGGCGCGATCAGATCGCACGTGTTGGGAGGTGTCGGTGCAGCCACATTCACAGGTGTGGGCCACAGGGACGGTCCAGGCACGGGTCTCAAACAGCAGCGGTATAGGCGCAGCCACATTCACAGGTGTGGGCCACAGGGACGGTCCAGGCACGGGTCTCGGACAGCAGCGGTATAGGTGCAGCCACATTCACAGGCGTGGGCCACAGGGACGGTCCAGGCACGGGTCTCGGACAGCAGGGGCGGTCACGGTCGCACGTCACGATCATCAAGAACCGTCGCGGTTTTCATACACAGCAGGATCACGCTTGAAGTACCCCCGCAATCTTCCATCGCCGAAGCATCGATTTAGCTGACCTTATTCCCGACCAAAGTGGTTCATACCAAAGTTTCAGAAGGCATTGCCAGACTATAACTTAGTGCATGAAGCAATCGGCGCAGCAGTTCCTGCTGCAGTTTAACAGCGGTCGACTATCATATATATATATATATATATATATATATATATATATATATATATATATACGACTATTACGGGGAGGGCGGCAAGCTGAGCTAGTGTATGCCTAACTAACCGGACACTGAAACTTCAGCAACGAGGCCTACCCTGTGGCTCTAATATCTTTGTATCCATTAATCACACTGTTGTATGTTGCTATGTTGCTATGTTGACTATAACGCTTTCATATTTTCAGCGGCAAGAAGCACAGTCATTAAAAGCGGTGCGATAATGCGTTTAATGCACTTAAATGCGATTTATCTGATCACGTAGTGTATTCAGCAACATCATGGTTTCAAACCTTCATTGTATTAGCATGGGAAACACAACATTTGTAACACACAAATAAGCTAAAGAACGCTGGTAAGGAGTCGATCTCGGTTTCGGTAGCCAGGCGTCGCAGTGACATGAGAGAAACCCTACCAGCGGAGGTGAAAAAGGACAATTCCACTGACAAAGGCTTGAGTCGATCAGTGCAAACGGCGAGGCACAACTTCGCGTGAACGGTGTAGCAGCCCGTTTTCGAAGGCTGTTAGGGACTGGCGTCAAATCTCGGTAGCCAGAGGAGTAAGAGGCCTGAAACAGGCTGTGTTTTCGTTTACGTCTCTGCGTCTCTTCGTTTACGTCTACATGCCGGGCGATTTCAGTGCTGTCTGATCGATAGGTGCAACAGTAATAGATCTGATAGCCGGCGAGCATTTCTGAAACCGGCTCCGAATAGAACGCTCTTTGGCCTACGCCGAGACAGTTCTAGGCTACACAAACTACGTAGCGCCCAGCTCAGTTTTTGGCGCAACATCATTTGTCCCATGCCTTCGTCACCGTCACCAAAGTTAACTGCGTAACTAATCAAACTTATTTCACCTCGTGGGTTAAAACTGCCAGCCCGTGGTAGGCCCGAAGTCAGCCCATATTCTAAAAATATCCTTCGTAAATTAATGCGCGAATGCTTAACATTAAGTGCACCTTTGCCTCACCAGATCACGCAACGAGGATGCTTCAACGCATTGAGGTGTCGCATTCGTAATTGGTTCCCGCAGAAAACGAGCTCCATTCGCCCAGGTCTGTGTATAATGTACGCGGTGGTAACGTTAGTCACCCTTATCAGCTGGCTGTTCCCACATCGAAGAGGGTGTTTTACCGGTTATTGATTTGCGACCTCTCACGGCGCACCTCGTGCTCGTCACCTTCGTCGCGGTAGAGGTCCCTGATCCGTGTTACGGATGTATCACCCATAGCCGTCATGAACATGGCGATGAGCGTGACCGTGAGTCACGCCAAAAACCGTGACGGCGGCCGCGTCAAACTGAGCCGATCAGACGCCGTTCCCGTAGCTCATTTAGTGGAGCGCTGAGCATGTGACTCCTGCGCGGCAAATCAGTGGACTCGCGACTCAGAGCACGCGCTCCTGCGACAGACTCGTTAATGGAGATCGGCGAGTCAATCTCCATGAACTCGCCGACGAAGACAGGCCGCACTTGTCCATGAAGATTGACAAATCATAGAGGGCTGGCCGTAAGGATCAGGCCGGTTCGCGGTAGTCGTGCCATGGCGTTACATGGCTTGTTAAAAGCTGTCGACATAAGCTATCTGCTTAAACAGAGCTGCTTTATTGGTGCGGTGAGATCGAGGTTTTCGCGACAACCGTCATTCGATAATCTAATCCCAAGGTTGTTTCTGCAAAATTCAGCTTAAAATCATATGAATCGGTGTACCACGATCTTGCAAACTACGTTGAAGTCATATTTTACCTTTGCATGACAGCCTCAAGGTCACGGGAGTCGCGAAGACCTCAAAGTGCTTTTTACGGTGCGCATTTTGTTTAAGCGTCTCAACAAGTCATTCAGTTAAATCCGCGATGATAGCAAGGGCACTCGCTATGGCCCGTAAGCACAAGGTGCCTCCGTTCATTCGCTTAAAGATGCATGTGATATTTAGTCCATAAAAATAGTCTGAATGTGAGTCAGCACCTAGTTAGCAGGCAGCCAGCAGCTGCAGACTAAGATAAAACAAGACTCATTAATCTAGAAAATTACGCTGCCTTTTCTATTTCGCGTGTGCCGCGTAAGCAGGCTGCGTATTAACATTCTGCACAATACTGGCACGGCGTCTGAAGTCTTCACAGCACGCAGGCATACTGCGTCGACAGAGTTTTCCAGTGACGGCCATGGCGCGTTCACGCGAGGGCCACAGAGCTCTATGCACGTCCTTACGGCGGGCGGGGCAGGGCTGCTTTCATCGCCGCGCATCAGGCCGCAGCATTGTCTACTTGCGCATGCTCAGGCCCACTGCTGTTGTTGACAAAAGTGCTCACTCCACTGTATCAGGAAAATTATTCACGCTTGACTGACTCCCGAAGGCCTTAGTCGGTGATAAGCCTGCGCTTGCTTATTAGGGTAGTCCTTATTTCGCGACTTCACGGATTTCAATGTGGCCGCCGCCTTAACCTGTAAAGTCAGGCATGGAAGCAAACGCTGCAAAGATTGAGAGCGAAAACATGCTATTTAAAAATGTCACAAGACAGCTGTGATGGGTCAGATTGTGTGAGATATGGTTTTGCATTCTCCATTAGCCCAACATAGAGACAAATGATAAGCCCCGATTTGCATTGTTTTGGCCCTCTATGTTACAGAATAAACACATGTTCCTTTTCTTTCATACACTGTGTCAAATGCACGCGGTTTGAAGTACATTTAGCGTTGCTGCGACCGACCTGAAGCTTTTTTATACATGCATGGTCCCTCGTCATCTACAAGCGCGATCCGCCTGCACAAAATCAGGGAAGGTATATAATGCCATTGTAGAATGCTAGTGATTTTGTGATATTTGGAACATACTTATTGATACGGCAGGATATGAATACAATGCTAGTTCATGTTCCGTCCTCACATTTGACACAATGCTACATCCACGGATATTTCATATCCTGGTATACGAATCCCACCTTCCTCTGAGGTCGGCGTTTGACATTATTGTTCTCCCCCCCCCCCTCCCCTCTTTTCGCAGATGACCAATCTGTGGAAGACACACTGTGGTATTTCAGCACCTGGTAGATCAATTCGGCCTTTTTTGTGGTCGCAATTTGATGCAATATACTCCTCCCCTCTCCTCGCAGATAGATGCTCAATGTCATAGGTCCTGTTGTATATCTTTTGGTCGAAGAGAAAGCCAGCAGAAAACTTTCCTCCATGCGGCGAGTTCTCAATTGGTTTTCGTAGTTCCACCAATCTCGGGAGATGGCGTCCCGGGACAACAGCGAGGCTGCGGTTCGGCAAGTTTTGCAATGTACAGTTCCCAGACGGTCATCGTTTGAATTTGATGGAACTGCAGAAGCTGGCGGAAACATTGCCAGACTGAGGAAAGCTCTATATTGGTCATTCTTTCGAACATAGGAGGTACATCAAGGTACGTCCGCTGTTGACCTGCTGTCTGTGGAAGAGAGAGAGGAGAGAGAAAGAGAGAGAGAGAGAGAGGAGAGAGAGAGAGAGAGAGAGAGAGAGAGAGAGTAGAGAGAGAGAGAGAGAGAGAGAGGAGAGAGAGAGAGAGAGAGAGAGAGAGAGCGAGAGAGAGAGAGAGGGAGAGAGAGAGAGAGAGAGAGATAGAGAGAGAGAGAGAGAGAGAAGAAGAGAGAGAGAAAAAAAAGAGAAGAGAGAGAGTGAGTGAGGAGGGGAATGATATCAAACGGAGGTACCAGACAAATTTTCGCGAGACAACATTTACGGAATTTAACGGGTGATCATATATCACTATATATATATATATATATATAGATATATATAATAATATATACATAATATATATTATATATCCCTCTCGTCTCTCTCTCTTTCTCTCTCTCTCTCTTGAGAGAGGGAGAGAAAAAAAGAGAGTGAGAGAGAGAGGGGGAGAGAGGGGGCACCATCGGCCCTATTCCTCGTTGAAAAAACTGGGAGAAAAAAGAGACTTTTCAATATCTTGACTACTTGGCCTCGTCAAAACACATGTGAGCAGTAAATTGAAAACTGCCTGCAGATCCTACTCGATTCTTTAAAAAAAAAAACACCAGCTGCGCGCACAGATTGAACAGGTCACCAGCATTAAGGGAATGACAAAGATACAAATTTCCAAACATTGGAACAGTTTACTGCACAACTAAGGATAGAAATGATTAACACACGCGTGATGCAAACAATAATAAAATGATTTTTTGATAAGTTGCTAATTTTAATAAAATACATTTTAATACATTTTCAATTTTAATAAAACAAATTTGTAATAAATTTCAATACAACATGTACCAAGCGCACATGCAAACGACTTCAGGCAAACGCGTGTCACGCATTATTGCAATAATCACATTTGCATAATCAACCGGTACTCACGTCGGTTGCACGATGTTCGTCACTTTGACTAGCCCTGCGGTTTGAGGTCTGATCACCAACTTCATATCAGGAAAGATTCGCTGTTTTTCCTGTCCTGATTGTCCTGTGCTTTGTGTATGACATTGAATTCCAGCAGGGGGTCCGTACATGCCTGAATTTCAGCATGCGTGGGGGGCCAAACAAATGTCGTGGAAAGGGGTCTTCTTTATCTGGCTCTTAGCGTCTCGCAGGAATAGGGTACATGTACTGCCCGATATAGTTTATATTCCTCCCATGTTTTTTCGTGCAATGGACATCGTGCCCTTGTTAACCACAACTTTGTTTTGCGTGCAATCCTTTGCAAACCCAACTTTCACAACTTGCATATATTTTGTTCCCTCCCCTTCACAGCACTTTGGCCTCGAGATGAAAGCTTTCACCACATACTTTTTATCTTATTGTCATTCTTCCAAACCATGCGTATGCACAATTTTGGTTTTCTAACGACGAGCTTCATTCCCCACAGCAAGGCTTACCTATGCATGGTGATAATAAACAGCCATCGTCCAACGCAACGTGTTTACGTTCCGTTCCAATTCCGTTCCCACGTGTTCAGATTCCTTAAGCAGCTCCAACAATCTCACTTTAAGTCGTGGAACGTAACCATTGCCCTACAGCAAATATCACATTTTGTTCGCGCTTCTGCTTTTTAACTATACCATGAACTGTTTAGAGCCCTACGAAATATACTATGCCTGTAAAATACTTAGTGGCGGTTGATACGCAGATTGGCTGTGCAGAATTATACCAGAGATGGTGGGCTTGATATAGAGCCCTGTCTCTGACGTCATGTGGTCGTTCCTCACTTAGACGTAGATGCCTTTAGGCCCACTTTTTTCCAGCACCAGAGATGGCTCCTAAGAGAAAATTCAAACTCATCGCGATGCACTCTCAGTGAAAACCTCTCCTCGTTCTATTTACGATCTATCCAAATAAGCATCGGTAAAATATGCTACGGCTGGTCCGCCTTTAACATCCTGGCCTTAAATAAGCTTCACACAAGCGCACCCCTTACTTTCCAACGCTGGCAAACCGGCGCGACTGCCAAGCCAGCACGTGGCAAACGTAAATCCGTGCCGACCATTCTTTAGGCTGTGTAGAAGGCAATCGCTGCGCACAGACTTCACGTACGCGTGCCCTGACGTTGACGGCTCACCTCGCTCTGGACATTCGGGGACGGCAGGTTCATGTAGGCGTGTCCGCATCTGCCACCATCACGGCTGGATACCAGACCTGGGAAGGAAGGTCGGCTATGAGTTCGTCATGTGAGCTTTCTGCATTGCTTTGCGCAAAGTGTGCATTAAAAATGATAAAGGAAGTATGAGCGCTTTAATGATTCAAAACCTCTCGTCCTTATTATTTCCATGCTACTCCATAGTACTGGCTTCTGTTGTGACCTACCATTTATTACACACCACACACACACACACACACACACACACACAAAACACACACACATTATATATATATTATTATTATATATAAATTATAATGTATATGATTGATTTATTTATATCAAACATATATTACATACGTACATATACATGTATAGTATATGTATAGTATGTATGTATAGTATATGTATGTATATATGTATATATATATATATATTATTATATATTTATATGCATGC
>NW_023596545.1:33712889-33715268 GCF_011947565.3 Pollicipes pollicipes | reverse complement strand
GCTCTATATTGGTCATTCTTTCGAACATAGGAGGTACATCAGGTACGTCCGCTGTTGACCTGCTGTCTGTGAAGAGAGAGAGAAGAGAGAGAGAGAAGAGAGAGAGAGAGAGAGAGAGAGAGAGAGAGAGAGAGAGAGAGAGAGAGATAGGAGAGAGAGAGAGAGAGAGAGAGAGAGAGAGAGAGAGAGAGAGAGAGAGAGAGAGAGAGAGAGAGAGAGAGAGAGAGAGAGAAAGAGAGAGAGAGAAAGAGAGAGAGAGTGAGTGAGAGAGGAATGATATCAAACGGAGGTACCAGACAAAATTTTCGACAACATTTACGGAATTTACGGTGATCATATATCACTATATATATATATATATATATATATATATATATATATATATATATATATATATCCCTCTCTCTCTCTCTCTTTCCTCTCTCTCTCTTGAGAGAGGGAGAGAAAAAAAGAGAGTGAGAGAGAGAGGGGGAGAGAGGGGGCACCATCGGCCCTATTCCTCGTTGAAAAAACTGGGAGAAAAAAGAGACTTTTCAATATCTTGACTACTTGGCCTCGTCAAAACACATATGAGCAGTAAATTGAAAACTGCCTGCAGATCCTACTCGATTCTTTAAAAAAAAAAAAACATCAGCTGCGCGCCAGATTGACATCTCACCAGCATTAAGGGAATGACAAAGATACAAATTCCAAACATTGGAACAGTTTCTGCACAACTAATGATAAGAATGATTAACACGCGTGATGCAAACAATAATAAAATGATTTTTTGATAAGTTGCTAATTTTAATAAAATACATTTTAATACATTTTCAATTTAATAAAACAAATTTGTAATAAATTTCAATACAACATGTACCAAGCGCACATGCAAACGACTTCAGGCAAACGCGTGTCACGCATTATTACAATAATCACATTTGCATAATCAACCGGTACTCACGTCGGTTGCACGATGTTCGTCCACTTTGACTAGCCCTGCGGTTTGAGGTCTGATCACCAACTTCATATCAGGAAGATTCGCTGTTTTCCTGTCCTGATTGTCCTGTGCTTTGTGTATGACATTGAATTCCAGCAGGGGGTCCGTACATGCCTGAATTTCACATGCGTGGGGGCCAAACAAATGTCGTGGAAAGGGGTCTTCTTTATCTGGCTCTTAGCGTCTCGCAGGAATAGGGTACATGGTACTGCCCGATATAGTTTTATTCCCCCATGTTTTTCCGTGCAATGGACACGTGCCCTTGTTAACCACAACTTTGTTTTGCGTGCAATCCTTTGCAAACCCAACTTTCACAACTTGCATATATTTGTTTCCTCCCCCTTCACAGAGCACTTTGGCCTCGAGATGAAAGCTTTCACCACATACCTTTTTAATCTTATTGTCATTCTTCCAAACCATGCGTATGCACAATTTTGGTTTCTAACGACGAGCTTCATTCCCCACAAAGGCTTACCTATGCATGGTGATAATAAACAGCCATCGTCCAACGCAAACGTGTTTACGTTCCGTTCCAATTCCGTTCCCACGTGTTTCAGATTCCTTAAGCAGCTCCAACAACTCTCACTTTAAGTCGTGGAACACCATTGCCCTACAGCAAATACCACATTTTGTTCGCGCTTCTGCTTTTTTAACTATACCATGAACTGTTAGAGCCCTACGAAATATACTATGCCTGTAAAATACTTAGTGGCGGTTGATACGCAGATTGGCTGTGCAGAATTAACCAGAGATGGTGGGCTTGATATAGAGCCCTGTCTCTGACGTCATGTGGTCGTTTCCTCACTTAGACGTAGATGCCTTAGGCCCACTTTTTTCCAGCACCAGAGATGGCTCCTAAGAGAAAATTCAAACTCATCGCGATGCCTCTCAGCGAAAACCTCTCCTCGTTCTATTTACGATCTATCCAAATAAGCATCGGTAAAATATGCTACGGCTGGTCCGCCTTTAACATCCTGGCCTTAAATACGCTTCACACAGCGCACCCCTTACTTTCCAACGCTGGCAAACCGCGCGACTGCCAAGCCAGCACGTGGCAACGTAAATCCGTGCCGACCATTCTTTAGGCTGTGTAGAAGGCAATCGCTGCGCACAGACTTCACGTACGCGTGCCCTGACGTTGACGGCTCACCTCGCTCTGGACATTCGGGGACGGCAGGTTCATGTAGGCGTGTCCGCATCTGCCACCATCACGGCTGGATACCAGACCTGGGAAGGAAGGTCGGCTATGAGTTCGTCATGTGAGCTTTCTGCATTGCTTTGCGCAAAGTGTGCATTAAAAATGATAAAGGAATATGAGCGCTTTAATGATTCAAAACTCTCTCGTATTATTTCCATGCACTCCATAGTACTGCTCTGTTGTGACCTGACATTATACACAC